>NC_045797.1:14188311-14545811 GCF_009873245.2 Balaenoptera musculus
ACACACTTGGCAAGATTCAACACATTAGTTGTCATTAATCAGTTATTTGTATAATTACCTATTTGCGGGCTGCCTTCCCTACCAGAGGGCCCAGGGCACATAGTAGATGCTCAACAAATACTTAATGATCAGATGAAAGCTGTTTTGTGCCTAAAAGAATTGGCATTCGCAGTGACTATTTCTGTAGAAGGAAAGGGAACTAGGATTTGTCATTCCTCTACAGTGTCTCTGGGATGTTAAATCCTTACCTATAGTCTCCTTGTTTAATCTGTGCAGTGGCTGTTGAATGTAGGTGTTTTTCTTTTCTATACTCAAGGAAACTGGTTCAGAGGAGTTAATAAACACTCACAGTCCCATAGCTAGTCAGTGATGGAGCTGGATTCAGACTCAGGTCCAATGCCAAAGCTCAGCCTCTGGATTTCTTAAGAATAGAAATCTCTACAATTTAGATTTTAAAAAAATATTCAAACTGATACTTGAGCAGGGTATAAGTGGGTTGGATTGCAGAGTTTAACGCTTAACAGCATGAATTGAAAATTTGCAGCATGTTCTGTTTTGTGCTTTTCTAAATTGGATTTGAGAGTTTAATGCTTAACAGCATGAACTGAAAATTTGCAGCATGTTTGTTCTGTCTTGTGCTTTTCTAAATTGGATTTGGGAGTAAATCCGAATTTCAAATTCGGATTTTTGCCACACACACATTACACACAGCCCTACATAAGCAATAAACCCCTCTCTGTGCTAGGGCGATGTGGGCTGTAGAATGGTCCTGGACTTGAGGGCAGGAGGCCTGGGTTTGAGTCTTGTTGGATAGGGAAGGGGCCTTTGGCAGGTCCCTGAACCACTCTGAACCTCAGTTTTTCATTAACCGCAGAAAGAACCCCGGTTATCTCAGAGGGTTGTGGTGTGGATCAAAGGAGCAAATAAGTGAATGAGATGTTTGTGAGGGGGGTTCCCCCAGGAGGAGTTTTGTATGTGATCGTTGTCCCAAGTCTGCAGAGAGGAGTAGGGCTTGAAACACACTGAAAAGAAAGAGTCTACAGACAGGGGTCAGCAGAATCATGTGTCAAGGTGAGAAAGAAGGAGGTGGTTTGTTTCTGTTCTGCCGAGATCAGCTTGGGCGGAGAGAGAACCTCGTTTGTGTGAAGTTTGTGTGCTTGGAACCCTGTAATTATACTGTCACCTGGTGTCAGCAAATATATAATGCAGGGCCAGAGTGGAATTCTCTTGGGCAAGGAAGCAGGCAACATTCTTCCTCCCTCTCTCCTGGTCCTCATTCATTCATTCATTCATTCATTCATTCAGGGGCCACTGCAGGCTCTGAGCCGTGCACTGAGGTCAAGTCAAGAAGGCAGTAGAGTCAGATAGATCTGGGTTTGAGTCTGACCCCCTCCCCCGAACAGTTGTGAAACTCAATTATTTGATTTAACTAAACTCCAGTTTCCTCATCTGTATTATAAGGAAAACAATTTCTGTCTCATGGGGCCATATGAAGATGAAAAGTGAAGATGCTTATAAAGAAGTCTGCACAGTTCGTGGTACATAATGAACACCCAATAAATAAATAGTAGATTATAAATCATAGTAATATTATTTCCACGGAGCCAAAATGCACAGTGGGCCACTTTTGCTGTTTTCCTATTTTCTCCCTCTAGCCTTTTAGAAGGTCACTGTGGGTAAGCAGAAGCAGAGGCCCGAGGGTTGGGACCCATGGCAACCAAAGCCTAGGTGGCTTGCTGTGCCATGGGAACCTTGAGCTGTGCACCCAGCCTGAGAAGCTGCCCAGCTTAAGTTTCTGAAGAACGACTGTGAGTAAGGATGCTCCGTACAGCAGCACAGTAAAGGTCAGGCTTGCTCAGTTGCATTTAGAACCCAGGCCCATAATACATCTAAGACAGTCCTTTCAGAGCTATAGTATTTACAGGAGGTGTATTATGTTTTTTGTGAATCCTTGTTTTGTCACACATGGACCCCTGATATCAGGAAGTTGTCTCGGAGCTTGGGGGCTAAATGCCTGGTCAGCTTTATGCATTTTTGGAGACAACTATACACACACACACACACACACGCTTATACTTGTGAGTGTGGATTCTTCCAAATGCTTTTTCTTTTTAAGGTCAAGCTTCTTGAGATGTAATTAGTAAAATCTACCCTTTTCAGTATGAGTGCTTTAAGTGTGAGCTTGAATTCTGAGTTCTGATAAATGCATACAGTTACGTAGTCACCACCATAATCAAGATGCAGGAAAGTTCCATAACTTTCCAAAATTCTTTCACTCTCCTTTGTAGTCAACCCTCCCACCGTCTCTAGTCCTGGCAACCGCTGATCAGTTTTTGGCCCCTATAAACTTTCCTTTTTCAGGATAACATATAAATGGAATCATACAGCATGTTGGCTTTGGGGTTTGGCTTCTTTCGTGGAGTGTAATGCATTTGGGACTCCAGATGCTTTTGATTGCAGCAAGTTGGGTGGTTCTGAGATCAACATGGAAAACCAAGAGCATTCCTGTATACCATTAATAACCAAGAGAAAATCTAATTTATTTTTTAAATTTATTTTTTATTTTTTAATATTTATTTACTTATTTATGACTGCGTCAGGTCTTAGTTGCAGCATGTGGGATCTTTCGTTGTGGCGCGCGGGCTCAGTACTTGCGGCGTGCGGGCTTAGTTGCCCCACGGCATGTGGGATCTTAGTTCCCTGACCAGGGATCAAACCCACATCCCCTGCACTGGAAGGCGGATTCTTAACCACTGGACCACCAGGGAAGTCCCAAGAAAATCTAATTTTAAAAATGCACAGTACCAACAAAACCCCCCTGAAGTACTTAAGAATAAAGAAAGTGAAACATGCCCAAGATATTTATAGAGAAATTTATAGCATATCGTGAAAAGACATTAAAGAGGACTCAGTGGAAGAGACCGTGTTCATGAAGAGGAAACCTGATAAAGATGGTGATTCTTCCCAAGTAAATCTGTAACTTCAGTGTACTCGCAATCAAAATGCAGATAAGGTTTTTCATGGAACTTGACAAGCTGTCATGAAATTCATATAGAAAAACAAAGGCTAAGAATAGGCAAGACAGTTTTAGGAATATCAGGATTTATTATAAAGCTATGGAAATTAATACACTGTGGTATAGGTGCATGGCTAGTCGGTAGACCAGGGTAACAGAATGGGGAGCTGAAATAATACTATACATGTTAGGAAACGTTACAAGTGATGGTAGAATTGAAAATCAGTAGGAAAGAATTCAGTAAATGTTATTTGGACAGTTGGGATCTGTACAGAAAAGAATAAAGTTGAATCCCTAACTCATAACATACATAAAGATAAGTTCCAGATGAATTAAAACCTAATAGTGAAAAAGCAAACATTAAACTCTTTTATGAGAAGATGTATGTGACCAGATTTCCTCAACAAGATATTAAAAAAACAAGCTATAAAGGAAAAGATTGATGCATTTATCATATAAAATTTAAAACTTCTGTACAACAGAAGACACCACAGCAAAGTTAAAAGAGCTTTTTATTGGGAAAAGATGTTTGCAATGCATATGTCCAAGGCATAATTTATACCCAGAATTCACAAAGAAGTCCTAAAAATGAGTAAGAAAAAGATGAATAACCTAATTGGGTGGGGGGGAGACGGAAGGGATATAAATAATTCAGTTAAGGGGGCCAAATGGCCAAAAGGCATAAAATGTTGATCAACTTCACTTGTAATTGAGGAAATGCAAATTAAAACAAACATGATATACTGTTTCACGTCAATCAGACTGGCAAAAATTTTTAAATCTGACTGTATTAATTTGGCAAGAATGGGGAGCATCAGAACTCGTTTACACTGCAGGAAAGAGTAAAAACTGGTACAACCTCTCTGGGGAGTGGTTTTGCATTGTCTGGAGGAAGATGCTATGCCCTGTGACCCAGCAGTTCCACACTGTGTGTAAACCCTAGAGAAAGTCTCACATGTGCGCAGGGAGACGTGTATAAGAATGTTTGTTCCAGCCCTGTCTGTAATAGTGACAACTTGGAAATATGCATCAATAGAATGAATAAATAAACCGTAATATATTCATATAATGAATTAGTATACAGAGGTTAGAAATGATCTAGAAAGACAAGTCTCAACCTGGATCAAAATTTCAAAAACTGGCAAAAGGAGGCATACATTTATTCACTTTGGGGGAGAAAATGTGTCAAAGTATATCAAAATGTTTAGGATATAAACCCCTTGACTCAATAATTCTATATCCAGGAATTTATCCCACAAATATATTCATACGAGAGTGCCAATATGTAAATACACACAAACACACACACAGATTTCTTTACAGCAATATTTATAACAATAAAAACTAAGAAGCATATTAGGTATCTATTGCTACACAACAAAATACCTAAAAAGTTAGCTGGTTAAACCTACAGTAAACATTTATTATCTCACATGGCTTCTGTGGGTCAGGAATTTGAGGAAACTTCAGCAGGATGGTTCAGCTCAAGCTTTTTTCATTAGGCTGTGGTTAAGTTATATGGGGGCTGCAGTTATCTGAGGGCTTCACTAGAGCTGAAGGATCCACATCCCAGATGGCTCCCTCACTTGACAGGCACATTGGCGCTGGATTTTGATGAGAGATTCACTTCCTCTCCAGGGCTGATTGTGTGTCCTTGCAACACGGTAGCTGATGTCCTGCACAGAAAGTAATCTGAGAGGGGTGAAGCCACAGTGTCTTGTATGACATAAGTCTCAGAAGTCACACATTGCCATTTCCACCTTAGTCTGTTCTTTGGAGGTGAATCACCAAGTCTGGCCCACATTCAAGGGGACCTAAATTAAGCTTCACCTTTCGAAAAAACGAATGCCAAAAAAAAAAAGAATTTGTATACATATTTTAAAATCATTACAGGAAAAAAACTTAAACATCTGTTAATGAAAGGCTGGTTCAATGAACTATGACTGTTAACCCCTTCAGTAAAAAAAAAAAAAAAATTATAATACACACGTCTAATATAAAAATATGAATTACAGGTGACACTTGAACAACATGGGTTTGAAGTGCACAGGTCCACTTATATGCAAATTTTTTTCAATAAATATATTGGAAAATTTTGGGGGATTTGCAACAATTTGAAAAAACTCACAAACCATGTAGCCTTAGAAATATTGAAAAAGTTAACAAAAAGCTATGTCATGAACGCATAAAATATATGTAGATAGTAGTCTATCCTCAAATAAGGTGTGATATTTAATATAAATTAATAATGTGTTAGTTTTCTTACTGTTTTATAACTTTGCTTTCAAATAATTACATTATCATGCAGTATGCCTCTCTCTCTCATAATTGGAGAAATTATGTATCACCCTATCATCACAGATAAGTGGGTTTTTTTAATGTAACAATGTTTCCAATCCTGTATTAAGAATATTACTGTTGGAGTTCCCTGGTGGTGCAGTGGTTAAGAATCCGCCTGCCAATGCAGAGGACATGGGTTCGATCCCTGGTCGGGGAAGATCCCACGTGCCGTGGAGCAACTAAGCCCATGCACCACAACTACTGAGCCTGCACTGTAGAGCCCACGAGCCACAACTACTGAGCCTGTGTGCCACAATACTGAAACCCGCACCCCTAGAGCCCGTGCTCCACAACAAGAGAAGCCACCCCAATGAGAAGCCCGCCCACCACCACGAAGAGTAGCCCCTGCTCAACACAACTAGAGAAAGCCCGCGCGCAGCAACAAAGACCCAATGCAGCCAAAAATAAATAAATTTTTTAAAAAAGCATATTAATGTAATACCGTATGCCATAACAACTTTCTAACAATTCATTCATTAGTGTATAGGGTAGGCCACCGTGAAGCAATTCTATCTATCACACTGGGCTACCATAAAACAATCACATTGTTGCTTCTTCATTATCAATGTACAAATCATTATACCTGTAAATAAATATGAATTTCTTTTTCTTATTACCTTTTCATTTTTGATGCCTAGTGTTAGTAATACACATAACATCTACAGTGTTTTGTATCATATAAGACAATATTGATGTAGGTACTGACAGACGATTCATCTTGTAAACAGATGACATAAACTTATGGTATTGATAAACACAGTACAGTACTCTAAATGTATTTTCTCTTCCTTACAATTTTCTTAATAACATTTTCTTTTCTCTAGCTTACTTTATTGTAAGAATACAGTATATAATACATACAAAATATGTGTTTACTTTTTACGGTATTGGTAAAGCTTCTGGTCATCAGTAGGCTATTCGTAGTAAAGTTTGGGGGGAATCAAAAGTTATACATGGATTTTTGACTGTGCAGGGGTTTGGCATCCCTAACCTTCACATTATTCAAGGGTCAACTGTATATTTTCCGATTATATACATATACGCTTGACAAATTAAAAAAAAAAAATTTCAAAAACTGGGAATTCCCTGGTGGTCCAGTGGTCAGGACTCCGTGCTTTCACTGCTGAGTGTGCGGGTTCAAACTATGGTCAGGGAACTAAGATCCTGCAAGCCGCGCAGCGTGGCCAAAAAAAAAAAAAAAAACTTCAGGGACTTCTCTGGTGGTCCAGTGGTAAAGAATCTGCCTTCCAACGCAGGGGATGCGGGTTTGATCCCTGGTTGGGGAACTAAGATCCCACGTACCACGTGCCACCTAAGCCCACGTGCCATAACTTCTGAGCTCACGCGCCTCAACAAGAGAACCTGCGTGCTGCAAACTACAGAACCCACGTGCTCTGGAGCCTGAGCACCACAACTAGAGAAAGAAAAACCCACACGCCACACTAGAGAGAAGCCCACACACCACAACTAGAGAGAGAAAACCCATGTGCCACAACTAGAGAGAAGCCCGCACGCCACAATGAAAGATCCTGCGTGCTGCAACTAAGACCTGACACAGCCAGAAAAATAAATTAAATAAATAAATATCTTTTAAAAAATTTCAAAAACAAGTTTGAGTGAAAAAATTTCAGTGGAATACATACAGTGTGATTCCATTTATATAATGTTTAAATAGATATAAATAATTTTTTTGTTGTTTAGGCATGGCTTATGTAGTTGATAAAAACATGGTGAGAATGATAAGCACCAAATTCAAGATGGTGCTTGTTTGGGGGAAGGAGAGAGAGAAATGTATGAGGAAGGAGTATATAGGAGACTTCAAATATATCTCTCACGTTTTAAGTTTTCCCATATTAAAAATTGTAGCATATTTATTGGAATGCCAAAAGGAGCTCAAGAACCGAGGAGTACCCTTCTGTTAGAGAGTGAAAATGGTCTTGGAAATTAATTCTCATAGAAATAAATCAAAATTGATTCATAAACTGTCAGGAAAAAACCTACAGAGGACAGTAATTCGAAATTGTATATTTTTTGCATCAATGCTGAGCGAGCATCGCTGCCAGCCCTGGGGCCCCCCAGCAGGGCTGGGAAATGGTGGAGCTGGCAGAGGCAGGGGCGACCGAGTGTTAATGGGAACCCGTAGACTCGGCTGAGATGGAATCGGGTGCGGGCTCACCCTCTGGGACCCTCCACTTCCAGTGGCTGCTGCCCTTGGGCTTGGTGAGCCCAGCCCTAGGTGGGGCTCGGTCAGGCTTTCAACAGACCTCCCATCTCTCTTCTTATGAAATTATACCTCCTTGGAGATTAACTAGAGAATGAAGAGAAGCCCCTAGGCCCTACTTAGAGCAGGTATCATGTCATTCAAGCTGAAAGAAAAGAGCATATTGTTCACTTGGAAAGGAATAACAACTCCCCTCGTTAAATGCCTGACTGCTAGCACCACCCAGCAAATATCCTCTACTACCAAGTTCCAGTAGGTGATTCAGCCGGTCTGTAATGAACAAAAGACAACTGAATGAGGAAATGGACTTGTATTACTCAGAGGAAAGAAGAATGTCTTTTCTTTCCTTGAAAAAGAAAGGAGACTGACAAAAATTCTTTGCTTGCCCAAACTTTCGTCAGGTTCCTGAACCGTCTCCTAGGCCCATCCGTGTAGTTTGTTGTAAAATCTGGTTTTAGCAAGAACCTCCACCCTGCGCCCGTATCTCATCACCCAAGATGTCTGATGAGGTTCTTTGTCCTCCACCCCGCTTCCCCGCCCAGTGATGTCTGATCACCCTGGCTTGTCTTCAGCAAGAATCTGTTAGATTGGTTTAGCCAGAATACCCCTCATCCCTGATGTTTCCTCTTAGTAATTTTCCATCCACTGACCCCCACTGTGCTCCTTGGCTATAAATTCCCCCTGGCCCATGCTGTATTTGGAGTTGAGCCTGGTCTTCCCCCCCCACCCCGTAAAATCCCTTTACAGTGATCCCTATACTTATGTCGATAATAAAGTCTGCCTTACCATCTTCAAAAAAAAAAAAAAAAATTCTATATTTTTATGTTATTAAGAACAAAAAGCACAAAATGTAATCAATGTAAATTTTAATACCTTTTAATGTTCAGAGGAAACAATGTACCTTCATGACTTGGAAGACCTTTTGTGAAAATTCATTTTTTTTAATCTTTTTTATTGAAGTAGAGTTGATTTACAATGTTGTGTTAGTTTCTGGTGAACAGCAAAGTGACTCAGATACATACATATATATATAATATGTGTATTATATATATATACTTTTTCATATTCTTTTCCATTATGGTTTATCCCAGGATATTGAATATAGTGCCCTGTGCTATGCAGTAGGACCTTGTTGTTTATCCGTTCTATATATATTATAATAGTTTGCGTCTACTAATCCTAAGCTCCAAGTCCATCCCTCCCCTACCTCCTCTCCCCCTTGGCAACCACAAGTCTGTGACTGTGAGTCGTTTCTGTTTTGTAAATAAGTTCATTTGTGTCATATTTTAGATTCCACATGCAAGTGATATCATACGGTATTTGTTTTTCTTTTTCTGACTTACTTCACTTTGTATGATAATCTTTAGGTCCATCCATGTTGCTGCAAATGGCATTATTTCATTCTTTTTTATGGCTGAGTAGTATTCCATTGCATATATATGTACCACATCTTCTTTATCCATTCACCTGTCAATGGACATTTAGGTTGCTTCCATGTCTTGGCTATTGTAAATAGTGCTGCTATGAACATAGGGGTGCATGTAACTTTTCGAATTATAGTTTTGTCCGGATATATGCATAGGAGGGGGATTGTTGGATCATATGGCAACTCTATTTTTAGTTTTCTGAGGAACCTCTATACTGTTCTCCATAGTGGCTGTACCAATTTACATTCCCACCAACAGTGTAGGAGGGTTCCCTTTTCTCCACACCCTCTCCAGCATTTGTTAGAAAATTCTTTTTTTTAATATGGCACATTATTTAATAAAAATTATATATAACATGTACATACAGAAAAGTACATAGAACATATGTGTACAGTTTAATATACATTTGTGATTATAAAGCAAAACTCTGCATAACTACCATCGAGGTCAAGAAATTCAGTATTCTGGAAGCCCCTATGTGGTGTACCATTTCTTTTTTTTTCTTTTTTTTTTCTTCAGGCTCATTTAATCCATACAACAAACCATGATATAGTTATTGTTCTTCCCCTTTTTACACATAAAGAAACTGAGATTGAGAGAGCTTAAAACCTATGCCAAATCACCATGTTACCATAGCATGAGCCGTAATTTGAATTCAGTCTGTCAGACAACCTCGAAACCCCATACCCTATTCACTACACTACAGAGACCTCTCCAAGCTGGGGTAGATCTTACTTTCTGCTCTTATGGTGTACCGTTTCTTAAATTCAATTTGTTTTATCATAACATGAACAACTGTACAAATAGGCCTGCTGTTTTACATTTAAAAATTAATTTCAGAAAAAAATATTGCTAGTATTGATTTTTTTTAATTTTCAAGATAATTTGGCATTGGGAAATGTTGGCCCAACACTAAGATGCCTGAGAAGACTGTGGAAGATACTGTCGTTTCATGGTTTACAAAAGTCTTGGCCCCAGTTGGTGACGGTGGTGCCACAGCTTGTAGCTGAGCCCTAGGCCAACAGTTGCTCCCCTGCAGTCACTCCAGGCTCCGGGGAACGGTGGGCAGTCCTTCTCAGTGACGATAACTAGTGCCACAGTTAACCGTTAATTCCTGTGAGCAATACCTCTGTTCCTTGGTCAGAAGTTGATAGGTAGCTTCAGAGTTGCATTTTCCTGACATTGGCCAATGGGGTAGGTGTATGGTCTTTGCCATTTTGGACTGCATTTGCTGTCTGCCTGGGGCTCTGGGCACTTTAAAGAAAACTCTTGGGGCAGATTGTCCGTGATGGTTGGGTGAAGGGCCCAGGACCCAAGGACCGGGAAATATCACCCTAGACCAGGATTTCTCCGCCTCGGCACTTCTGGTGCTGTGGACTAGGTCGTGCTTTATTGGGGCTGTCCTGTATGTTGTAGCACGTTTAGCAGCGTCCCTGGTCTCCACGCACTAGATACCAATAGCTTTCTCTCGGCTGTGACAGCCACTTTCCAGACGTCGCCCAGATGTCCCCCAGGCAGCTAACTCACCCCCAGTTGGGAACCACTGCCTTAGAGGGTAGAATTCACATGAGGCTCATGGTCCCTCCACTGCAGCTGTGGAGGAGGTAGGAGAGGCAACCCAGCTGAAGGCCCCTAATTTGGAGCATTAGGAGGAATTAGGGCAAAGATAGGAGGAATGCAGCAGGCAGACAGATGGAGGCAGTAAGTTGGGGAGGGGCCTTCTGGGTAGCAGTAAATGGCAGTGGGCAGAGGGAGGGTGGGTGCAGAGCTCTGCGGCTCTGAGGCGCCGGGCAAGGCTTCGTTCACAGAAAACTGGGAGGAGTGTATTAGCACAGAGCCCCGTCTCCTCTCTAAAGAATGGCACTCAAGGGCTTCCCTGATGGCGCAGTGGTTAAGAACCCGCCTGCCAATGCAGGAGACACGGGTTCGAGCCCTGGTCCGGGAAGATCCCACATGCCACGGAGCAACTAAGCCCGTGCACCACAACTACTGAGCCTGCGCTCTAGAGCCCGTGAGCCACAACTACTGAGCCCGCACACCACAACTACTGAAGCCTGCGCGCCTAGAGCGCGTGCTCCGCAACAAAAGAAGCCACCGCAATGAGAAGCCTGCGCACCACAATGAAGAGTAGCCCCCGCTCACCACAACTAGAGAAAGCCCACGCGCAGCAAGGAAGACCCGACGCAGCCAATACATACATACATACATACATATATACATAAATAAATAAAATTAAAAAAAAAAAGAATGGCACTCAAGCCTTCCCTTCCCACTCTTGAGCCGACCTTGAGCTCTTAAGCAGCATTAGATCTTTCTAAGAATTCTACCGCTTTCCTCTTGACCTTGTAGAGAGAGTTATGTGAATCTCTCAAGTGGGCTGGTTCCTTGGAGAGAGATTGCAATTGTTTGACATTTATTCACCCATCAGACATTTGTCCGGCACCCACTTGGGCAAGGGCTGTGTGAGGTGCTAGGGACCCCACTAATCACCCAGGCCTGGATGGTCTGACTCAACCAGCCCAGGCAGCCCTGGGAGAAGACAGTAAGCCTGTCGTCAGGCTACCTACCCAGGTCACATCCCAGCTCGGCTCCTGGCTATTGTGTCTCTTTGGGCCTCAGTGCCTAGTCCCTAGTCTGTAAAATGGAGTAGTAAGAATTCTTATCCCATATGGGCGTTGAGAGAATTGAGAGAATATACAGGCTGTAGAGCAGTGCCTGGCATTAGTGAGTACTCAGTGATAGTAATATCATTATTTTTAATTTTTTTAAAAATTAAAACTACTACATAAGGACTGTAATAGACTTAACAAGTGTCAAGAAAATTCTGAGGGACACGTGATCAAAGACTCACAGAAGTGGCTCTTTTGAGATGGGTCTTAAAGGATTAGTGAGACTTTTTCAGGGGGGAAAAAAAAGGGTTGTGGGAAGATCATGCACTAAAATTCAGGCAGAAGAGCGAGACAGCAGGAAGTCACAGATTGTGAGCTTGTGAGCCCGGCTCACTGGGGGACAGCTGCTGGCCTTAGGGTCCGGAGCTAAGGGAGGGGGGTCTGGGAGGCCAGGAAGGAGAAGGGCCTTGTCAGGGGGACTCAGTCTGAATGGACATAAGTCCCAAGCCCCTTTGGCTTGGACCTGCTTCATTTGTTACTTCTTTTCTCCAAAATAGATTTAGAAGAACTTGCCATTTTCATCCCATTCTCCCTCCCCTGGGCAGTGAAATACTGAGTCTGCTCCCTTCCATGTCTGCGTTTCAGAGCTTTTAGAGACTGGAAAACAAATTCGTCTTGCTGTCCCTGTGCTGTCAAAAGGGAACCAGATGGGGGGATGCTGGCAGCCACTTCACATGCAAGTCCAGCAGACGGACGGAGCACTGACCTCCCTTGCCTGGGTGCCCATGCTTCCCACCTCTGTGACCGCTCAGGAGATGTTGTTGGCCACTGGGGTTCACGGAGGAGCAGATCCGTGGGCCACTGGGTTGAGATGCATTTTCCACCTGTCTCTTCTGCTGCTCACACGCTGCCTCAGGGCAGGGGCTGGACACCACCCTGGCAGATGTGGCTAATAAGCAGGGCATGTGTGCCAAAGGACGGTGTGTTTACTTCTCTGGAGCCTGCGGAGTTGTGCCCGAGGCTTTGCTGAATCAGACCAGTGCTGTCTGGCATCCCCTTGCTGCTGAGACCTCAGTCCCAAGGTCACGAGTGTCCCCTGGATGGCTCTGGCCTTTGCTTCACCACTCTCTGAAACTTCCCAGAGTGAACATATATTTACTGAGCACTTACCAGACCCAGGGGGTGTGGTTACATGAGCGAGATAGACACCATCCTCGACTTTGTGGAACTTAAAAGTCTTGTGGGAGAGACAGACATTGAATAAACCATTGCACGTGGTATGGATAAGGGCTGAGAAAGGGGACTATCCAGGGAGTGGCAGTGAAGAACAGGAGAGGAACCTCATCTTCAGGGGGTGCTGAGGTCAGGAAAGGCTCACAGAGGAAGGAAGACTCTCCCTGGTATCTGAGAATACTGCTTAGGGGGCGGGACAGCATGAGGGTGTTGGGGAGACCCCCCCTCTCTGAGCTGGCTTGTGACAGAATCCAGTGGGCTTCCCCAAGCTGCCTGTGTCTTTGGCACTGTGGCCATCCCTCTCTTAAATTTCTTGCTTCCTTTCAGACTGCTCGTTTGTCCCCTTAGCTGTCTTATCTTGCTCCCCAGATATAATTTCGGCCTTTCCAGAGGATGGCCCCATTTTTGGCTTCATGACCTCAAACCACCCTGCTGTGTTGCCAAATGACAGATTGAAGGAAGTGGGTGTGGAGCTGTAACAGGACATAGAGGTTCCTAAGCATGTCCCAGCCATGGGACATTTGCCAGGGCATTCAGAAAAATTAATCAAGCCTCACAGCAGCATTTTCTGTAGCTTGGAGTATGCTTCTTGCATCGAAGATGACATTTTCCATCAAATAGGATGAATGAAAATCACATTTCTCTTTTTTCCCCTCTCTCTCCCCTCCAGGCTAATATTTGGCACCCTTTACCCTGCATATTCTTCCTACAAGGCTGTGAAATCGAAGGACATTAAAGAATATGTAAGTAGCACTTTTGGGGGGCGGGGTGGTGGTGGTGATGGGGTTAGATGGGGGAAGCTGGGCATGAAGTGCAGGGGCGGGGCACAGATGCCCTCTTTGGTGGGTACTGGGAGCAGGGCAGTACGGCGACCTGCTGAGTGTGACCCAGGAGTCCTCTCCCGGCTAGACCTCCTCTTTAGAACTAGAGTGTGGAAGTGAGCAGAGCGGGGAGGCCTGGCAAGAGGAAATGGCACCTGGAATAGGAGGCCCCCAGTGGCCACAGGCCACTCTATGGCCTTGGAAGAGTGACTTCATCTCTCTGAACCTCAGTTTCCTTGTCTGGACTGGAAAGCAGCATTACTGGGAGACAGTCTGGCATTGGGGGCAGGAGCACAGGTCCTCAAGTCCAGCAGACCCTGCCTAGCAATTCTAATCCCCGTGCCGGTTCTGTGATTTGAACACCACACTGTTTAAGCCCTGTTGCTTTGTAAGCTTTTAGAGGGCAGGAGTTACCATCGTCCTATGACTGTTTCCCACTGCACCTCGCAGAGGGTTGAACACACGGGCAGGGGATTAGGAGTACTTACTGGTGGGAGGATTGTATTACTGTTGGGTGATTTGGGTGCCCCAGTCACAGCCCTAAATGTGCTGGGCACCTCTGGGCAGGAGAACCTTCAGACCACACGTTGATTGAAGACCTGTGGGGGGTGGCTGGGGAGGGAGGAGTGTCCCTCCCCAGGGAGGACAGTATCCCAGGTCGAAGTACGAAAGATATAGATTTTGTCATCAAGAGACTGAAGTCAAGTCCTGGCTCTGACGTCTGATTGACACAATGCTTGACAAGAATCTTAACTTCCAAGAGCCTCGGTTTCCTTATCTGAGCAGTGGGTGGAAATCAACAATCCTAGCGCCTAGTGTTGTGAGGGACAAAGGGTCTTTGCTCTGCTTTTACTCAGAAGAGCTCACTTGGCAAGTTAGGCACAGGCAAAGAAATCATTCAAAGCAGGTTTGGAAGTTCTCAGCTTTCCCAGGATGTCTTTAGGATGAAACCAACCACCTCCAGATCAGCTCAACCAGAGCTGCCTACACCCTCTCTCTGAGTTCCCTAGAACTGCTTGCCTGGCTTGCATTTGCTACGAAGCAGGGGATCCAGACGGGGCGTGTTCTCCTGTGGAGGCTGGGTCCCCAGCATGTGTCTGTGAAGGAATCTCAGAGTGTGAACTATAAATAGCTGTTAAGTTGCAAGCACAGAACCTCATGATTCCTAATGGACTCCGCCCAGGGGAAAGCCCTGGGCAGCCTCCTCCAGGTCACCCTTTCCCCGACTGCTTCCAGCCTGGGGACGGGGGACGCTGTGCCAGGAAAGGAAGCAAAGCAGGGGTCACCGCAGTTCAAGGTCTGATCCTCCGATTTGCAGGGGTAGAAACTCAACGCTGTCCGCTCATCCGGGAGAGAGCAAACCCTGGTGAATTGTTTTGCTGTATCTAAACTCACAGGAGCCTGGTTTATGACTAGAACGGCAATCATTAATTTAAACTGAAAAGCAGAGCAACTGTTTGTGCTGGCGGTGAGCACGTGCTTTTCCCAGGAGGGAAAGCTTGAGAGCTAAGATTAGACAGTTTCTCGGTAAAAATGGAACTGGAAGCAAGGCGCCCAGTGATATTAAGGGAGACCTGCCTCCTTTTCCTGCGCTTTTTCACATGCGCTCAACTCACACACTTGCGTGCATGCTCGCATGCTTTCTCCCACACGCATTCACACTCACTTCTTTCCCTCCTTTTGACCAACAGACCCATTTGTCCAAGAGAGAAACCTGGAAACTTCCTTTAACTCCTGTCCCTTCCTCACCACCCATCCCCACCCAGACGCCCAGGTGGTGACTATGACCCTTCCTCTCTATCCTCTTTATAATCTTTCAAACCAGGTCTCTCCTTCTGTGCTACCTCTCTCTTCAGTGAGGCTCTCATCATCGTTCCCTGGAATGTCACAGTGGCCCCCTGTATTTGATTTTTTTATTGCCACGGTAACAAATTACCATGAATTTAGTGGCTTAAAAGAACACAAATGAGGGACTTCCCTGGTGGTCCAGTGGTTAGAACTCCAGGCTTCCACTGCAGAAGGCACAGGTTCGATCCCTAGTCGGGGATCTAAGATCCCACAAGCTGCACGGTGCAGCCAAAAAAAAAAAAAAAAAAACCCACAAATGTATTATCTCACATGGAGGTCAGAAGTTGGATGGGTCTCACTGGGTTGAAATCAAGCCTCCTTTTGGAGGCTGTAGGGGAGAGTCCATTTCCTTGCCTTTTCCAGTTCCTGGAGGCCACCTGCAGTCCTTGGCTCGAGCCTCCTTCTCCATCTTCAGAACCAGCAGCATTGCGTCTCCCACCGTTCTTCCGTAATCCTGTCTCCCTCTGACGACAACCAGGAAAGGTTCTCCACTTGTAAGGATCATGTGAATACATTGGGTCTGCCTGGATAATCCAGGATAATCTTCCCATCTGAAAGTCCTTACCTTAATGACTGCAAAGTCCCATTTGTCTTATAATGTAATATACTCACAGGTTCTGGGGATTAGGACGAGGACGTTTTGGGGGCAGGGGCTGTTATTCTGCCTGCCATACCGCTAACTGGTTCCTCCACCTCCTGTACCTCATCTCATGCTCTGTTGTCTACATCACTTCTACAAGACTTTGAAAAATGGAAATCTATTCATTTTACTCCCCCTGGATCCTTTCATGGCTGCTTATTACCTGCAGGATGAAGTCCAAACTCCATTAGACAGTGTTGAACCTTCTTGATCTTGCTCTCCCTACTTTCCAGCCACTTCTCTACAAGCATTCAATGCTTCTTTTTTTTTTTTTAATATTTCTTTATTTTCTTTATTTTTTTGGCTGTGTTGGGTCTTAGTTGCGGCACGTGGGATTTTTTTTGTTGCGGTGGGCGGGCTTCTCTCTAGTTGTGGCGCGAGGGCTCCAGAGCACATGGGCTCTGTAGTTTGTGGCACATGGGCTCTCTAGTTGAGGTGTGCAGGCTCAGTAGTTGTGGCGCACGGGCTTAGTTGCCCTTCAGCATGTGGGATCTTAGTTCTCTGACCAGGGATCGAACCCGCATCCCCTGCATTGGAAGGCGGATTCTTTACCACTGGACCACCAGGGAAGTCCCACGTTCAGTGCTGTTGTTCTCAACACCCAAAGTGTGGTCTGTGGACTGGTGTTATCGACATCCCCCAGGAGCTAGTTAGAAATGCAGAGTTTCAAGCCCTACCCAGACCTCCTGAAGAAAAATCGGCATTTTTAACAAGATCCTCAATTTGAGAAACACCGCTCTTGACGTTCATAGCTTTTTATGTCTTTCCAAACTTACTGCACTAGTCAAGGTTTTGAGACAAAAACTTATACAGAAAGGAATTTATGGGACTTTGTAGGATTAACTAGAAGCCTGGGGAAAGATACTCAGAAATTGGGGAAGATCTGAGAAGGCTGGGTGACAGCCAAGCTTATACGTCGGGAAGGGTCTGGTTAGGAAGCTGCTGCCCAGGTCACCACCATGGAACTGGCTGCCAGCTGCCCATGGCTTTGGAACATTTCCTGAAGATTCAAAACCCTGGATAGGGGCATTTGATTTTTCCAAGCCTGGATAATAGGCCTTGCCTCCCATAAAGACCTGCATGCTGGGAGACGCCCTCCAAATGAGAAGGCTTTGGATGCTGGTAGTTTAAAAAAAATACATACACACACGCGTGCGCACACACACACACACACACACACACCCTCAGAGATACTGCACGTTTGGTTTCAGACCACAACAATAAAATGAATATCACCAAAAAGTGAGTCACACAAACTTTTTGGTTTCCTACTGCATATAAAAGTTGTCTTTACATTATGCTGTAGTCGATTGTGCAGTAGCATTATGTCTAAACAAACACGATACACACCTTTATTAAAAGATAATGCTTTGGGGAAAATGGCACCAATAGACTTGCTTAACCACAAACCTTCAATTTGTAAAAAAAAAAAAAAAAAAAAAACAAAAAACCACAATATCTGCAAAGTGCATTAAAAAAAGCGCAGTAAAACGAGGTATGCCTGTATATTATATATATGAAAATATATAGTATAATGATCTATATTACAGTTACTTCTTGGGCTGCACAACATCCACATCCACTTTTTTACCCAGGTTTTGGCTTTTAAAAAAACCTTCCAGGGCTTCCCTGGTGGCGCAGTGGTTGAGAATCTGCCTGCCAATGCAGGGGACACGGGTTCGAGCCCTGGTCTGGGAAGAGCCCACATGCCGCGGAGCAGCTGGGCCCGTGAGCCACAATTACTGAGCCTGCGCGACTGGAGCCTGTGCTCCGCAACAAGAGAGGCCGCGATAGTGAGAGGCCCGCGCACTGCGATGAAGAGTGGTCCCCACTTGCCACAACTAGAGAAAGCCCTCGCACAGAAACGAAGACCCAACACAGCCATAAATAAATAAATAAATATTAAAAAAAAAAAAAAAAAAAAACTTCCAGGGACTTCCCTGGTGGCACAGTGGTTAAGAATCCGCCTGCCAATGCAAGGGACATGGGTTCGAGCCCTGGTCCGGGAAGATCCCACATGCTGCAGAGCAACTAAGCCCGTGCGCCACAACTACTGAGCCTGTGCTCTAGAGCCCGTGAGCCACAACTACTGAAGCCAACGCGCCTAGAGCCCGTGCTCCGCAACAAGAGAAGCCACCGCAATGAGAAGCCCGCGCACCACAACGAAGAGTAGCTCCCACTTGCCGCAACTAGTGAAAGCACGCGTGCAGCAACGAAGACCCAACTCAGCCAAAAAGAAAAAGAAAAGAAACCTTCCAACAAGAATTCTCTGCCACTCATTTATTGATGCTTGCTAAATCCAATTCTTCATCTGAGTCCAGCTCCAGATCCAGTATCCTCCGGCTCTGACAGGATCTAACCTTATATTCAACACTCTAAAAATTAAATTGTCAAGTGAACCATCACTGATACACCCTATATACTATATTAGGGGGAGAAGGAGAATAAATAAAAATAAAATTAGTTAAAATATTTAAATCTATACATAACACAGAAAGGAAGAAAATGGATAGAAGGCACAGTCCTTATTTAGGCAAGTGGTCATGAGTTCATAGTTGGTATTTATGTCTTTTGTTAAAAGATGATTTTTAAAAGGGTAAAATAATGATTCTTGTACAAATATAAAATTAACACATGTTGAAAATTTTACTTAACTCATTAAGTAATGAGAGAACCAGTAAGGTGTTAAAAAACAGTTCAAAGGAGACTCCAAAGAACAGATATATAGAAGCATTGAGGAATGACTAAATGAATTTGTTCATAGATATTCAACTGATTTCTTGGGAAGTAGGGCCATTGGACCCAATTGTACCTCCATTGGACAAAATTCTTTGGCACATCTATAGACTAAATTATTTGCATTGTAATCAGTTTTCTGAAACTTACAAAGTTGCAAAATAGCTCAAAGACATTGTAAAACAAGACACCTGCAGAATTAAGATAACTCAGAAGGCTGCTCTGGACAGCACCTAGCATTCCACGGGACACCCATTCCAAAGTCTTTCGCAACGTTTCCTATTACTTCCCTCTTCCACCATCCATCCAGTGCTCCCCGGTGCCTTCAGTGTGGCTTCTTCTCCAAGCGTGTGGCCTAAATCTTCATTCCTGAGGAATCTGAGGCCTTAGTAGTCTTACCTCTGTAGGGTTGTAGTAGTGATCCATTGACTTTACCTCTAAATAAGACAATACTAGGGGATCCCCTAGAGGACCCTTAAATTCCATCCACCCTCCTTCCTGCCACATTGTGTAGTAGCAACTCTAGTTCCCCTTGATAAGCAGGATCAGTCACCCCATGAAAGCCCATAAGTCCCTTTATTATCTATTTCCTAGTGGCATGGTGGTCTTGAAATGGCCAGGTGACCTTCTAGTCTCTGCTTCCACTTCATCAGAACCATTTTATATCCCTCATGGAAGCATCCATCTTTCGAGTACTAAAGTTATTAAAAAGCAGAGCTCAGAGGTTTGAGGATGAGAAGCAGAAGTGTTGTGAGTGGGTTAGACCAGTGATTCTCAAACTTTAACATGCATATGAATAAATAGAGAGTTTTATTAAAATGCAGATTCTGATCCATTAGCTCTGGAGTAGGGTCTGAGATTCTACAAGCTCCTAGGAGTTTCCAGTGGTGCCAGCCCATGAACCACACTTTGAGTTAAAAGGAGCTAGCATTAGGCTTAATCATAAGAAACACCACCCTCATTTCCTTGGCCCCTGAACCTTTAGATTCTGGCTAAGATGCAGTACCTTGTGTTGGTCACTAGTTCAGAGAGGAAACTGCATTCTCTAGGGCAGCATATCACCTCACAGAATGCTGACTCCCACCTGGTTCTTTTCTGGAACTCTCCAAAGCTCTTGTAGCATTGTATAAGGCCAGCTGCCTCAGGGCATTGGGGTACATGATTAGATCAGTGATTCCCCAAAACATCAGCCTATTGTCATATTTCTTTTGCTGTAAAAGAGAGCCCTTGGTCAGAAGCAATGTTGGGATACATCAAA
This sequence comes from Balaenoptera musculus, assembly GCF_009873245.2. NCBI lineage: Eukaryota > Metazoa > Chordata > Mammalia > Artiodactyla > Balaenopteridae > Balaenoptera > Balaenoptera musculus. The sequence continues at coordinate 14,208,461 of NC_045797.1, forward strand.
ATGAAAAGGGCACTCACTGAGTCCACAGCTTGCTCTATGGCTGCCAGAAACATGGCAGTGGGAAAAGCAAGTCCACATACCCAATAAATGAATATTCCAGAGAAGAGTCTATGCTGCCCTTTCTATGAAGGAAGGGGCTTGTTATGATGAGCGTGCTCCTAGGATGCTGGGTGGTGCCTTAAGATATGGTACTGTCCTAGAGATACTTAGTCACTACTGCTGGCAACTTGGTGTCTGAGCAGGGTCGTGGCCAGGTCGCCCTTGGTGAGAGGGATGAACATTGCTGAGCGCATGTATTCCCTCTGTCTACATGACCACTGGTCCATGAGCCCATTGAACATACAATATCATGCTGAGGTAAAAGGCTCATAGACATCCATAGGGCTGGTCATCTCATCCACCTGATTACCAAGAGCCTCCTCTGCCATCAGGACCTTTTGGTGAGCATTAGCAAGAACCACAAATATTTGCATTCTGGGGGCCCATTCATATAATTTCCGAACCACCTCAACACCAATCGCTCAGTCTTGTCCCTTCCAAGTACCTCATCATCTATCCAAATTCTTACCTGGTGTTTTAAAATGTATCCCAGATTTGTTTTAATCAGGTATGGTAAGGCATGCAGACACAGAAATGGCTCATGGAGGAAGAAGGTTTTACTCACAGTTCCCTGGAAGTAGGAGGCACAGCACACCATGCAGGGCCACATGGAGAAGCACCAGGGTCAGTGAGGAGTTAGAGGGAAAGTGAGGGGGAAATGTGGGCAATGACCTTTATCATGGTTTCTGTGGGAAAGGCAAGGCAAGGCAGAGTAAGCAAGCTTAGAACTGGCTAGTTGGAATAATTTCAGCAGGCTCTGGGGTGCGGGGGCTGCCTCTAGTTATCTGGTACCAGGTCCTGGGATGATTAGGGCTGGGAAGTATTGGCTCAACCTACGAGAGCTCCATAAAGGAGGTAGTTTGGAGTATGGATCCTGGATTGGTCAGTTTGCATGTTTGCTCTGGGGCAAGAATGTCTCAAGAATTAGCTAGTCCTAGAGGGGGCAGTCTCTCTCCAGTCAGCAGGACCCCAGATGTCACAGCATCAAGACTACAGAAAATAAGAAAACACAGTTAATAAACCTGGTGACAGTATAAATGTATTACCTCAGGACATTTCTCCTTCCAGGCTGACTGTGCTGCTCAAAGTTCTGCCTGCAGGGAATTTCCTTCCCCACTCTTTCCAGGTCACCCCTGACTATACAGTTGTCCACTGTGAGCTCATGCCAGCAGATGGTGCAGACTCATCTGTCAACCAGGCTCACATTTGTCCTTTCTCAGTCATTTGGCATAGGGAATTCCCCGTGAGGCTGAAGCAGGGCCCGGATGCAGGAGGGAGTGTGAGAGGCTCAAGAAATATTAGTGTGACGGCGTCGGGGAGGCTAAAGGTGAGGCGAGGCTAAGAGGTGGCTGAGTTTGCTGTCTCCACAGCTCATGGGGGAGGCCTTTTGCAGGCTCCCAGGAGCCCTGGGAGCAGGGTCTCATGGGCTGTGGGGTCTCAGCCCGCCTCTGTGGCTCATGGAAGGTCAACAAGCTCTGCTTCCCACCCTTTATTATGGCCTAGGGTTACCACTGCTCTCCTGTCTTCTCATTCCTGTGCTTGACCAGTCCAGAGGAAGTTCCCAGTTATGCTGTCAACTGTCCCCTCCAGAGTTGCCCCCAGCGATAACCTCGCAAATCAGCAATAACTTTCTGTCTCTTTTTTGTATGCCGGCCCACCCAAGCTCCCCCTCATCTTGCAGGGAATTTTGAGTAGAATCCCTCAAACCTGGCAAGTTCTATTTCAAATCTTGGAAAAATAACTTACATTTGGTTTCTCTGAGGCCTAGTGGGGAAAACCATTTCCAGGTAATTTATTTATGGTTTCCATGAATGAGTCACCAGTATTTCATTTACCTTGTTAAGCTCAGTGAGTCATTCTCAGACCCTTCCTTCTGCATGAAAGTGTTTTAACATGGAAGAGTACATGATGGAAACTTCTTTTAGGCTAACACTTCCAGCCTCCTCTCTGCGTTGGCTCCCTTACCTTTGTCTTCAGCCCTAACCCCCCTCCTGAGATTTAGTTTTGCCTTTCCAGAGGCCTGTTGGGCATTCTTCTTGGATGTCCTCCGGGACCCTCAGACTGTCCTCTGCCTCATGGAGCTTAGCTTCTTCTCCCTAAATTGACTCTTTCTTTACTTTCTTGCTAGTGTGAGAGGCTCCATCACTATCAGTCACTCATGCCCTGGCTTCACCAGGACCCTTTCATCCCGTGTATACCTAGCCATCCATCTCATGGGGAGCATCTGTTGCTTTGCAAGCTATCTAGTTTTGTCTTCTCAAAAAGCCACCTAGACCAGTATTTTCCAAAGTATATTCCATCTCAACCTTTTTGAGACCGTTCTTTCTTTTCCATTCACAACACCCAACATTCTAATCCAGGCATTTAAAACATATTCACCTAGAACCTACTATGTGCCAAGAGCTGTTTTGGGTACAAAAGATATAATGATGTGCAAGAAGAACTGGTCTCTACTCTCAGGGAACTTACAATGTAGGAAGAAAAACATCAGAATAAACAGGTACTTTCAAAGTATCTGTACCATTTATCATAAATGGGTATTGGATTTATTAATTATTGATTCATTTTCTAAAAGATATGGGCCCTTGGCACATTTTAAGTTGGGTTTTGTCTTATTATTGAGTTGTATGAGTTCTTTATTATTTGGACACAAATACTGTATCAGATATTGATTTGCAAATATTTTTTCCCATTTTGTGGGTTGTCTTTTCATTTTCTTGATGGTATCCTTTGAAGTACAAAAGTTTTAAATTTTGACAAAGTCTAATTAATCTATTTTCTTCCTTCATTGCTTGTGTTTTTGATGTCACATTTAAGAAAACATTGTTTAATCCAAGGTCACAAAAATTTACTCCTGTGTTTTCTTGTAAGAGTTCTTACATTTAGGTCTCTAATCCATTTTAAGTTCATTTTTTGTATATGGTGTGAGGTAGAAGTCCATCTTCATTCTTTCACATGTGAATATCTAGTTGTCTCAACACACATTTATACTTTTTAAAGTCTTTGCTAATTATAAAATCTAGGTCAAATATGGATCTGTTTCTGTTGACCAATTTCTCTCTTAACCATGGTGTATGTTTTCCTTTTTCTTCATATATATAGCTTTTCTTGTTTATTGGACTGTTATGTATAATACATCATAGGAACTCTAGATCTGTGTTGCCTTCTTGTGAAGAACGTTAATTTTTGTTCTCACAGGCAGTTAAATTCTGACAGATCATCTTGACCTTGTGACAGCTAGGTTTTACGTTTTATTGGGGCAGGTGTATTTCAGTTTTGCTCTTAGTCCTAGAGCTAATTTCTTAGTCCTAGGGTATAATTTTTATTCCTAAGGTATGGCCTTTTAGGTGTTTCACTGGAAATTCCCAAATGTTTACCAAGCTCCTCTAATTTGGCAGAACTTGAACTCCAAGCTCTATTTCTCCTCCAGTGGGCAGAAACTGAATCTCTGCTCAACTCTCAGTTTTCCAGCTGTATTTTACTCAGTCACCTTGGAATATTTCCTGATTCTGTGCAATTCAGGAGCCAGCCAAGAAACTGAAAGGAATTTATATGTGGATTTGGGGGCCTACCCCCTTATGGCTTCCCTCTTACTGGGGATTTTTCCTTTTCAGTTTCCAGCATCATTGGCAGTCTCAAACTCTATTTTCCACTTCCTCAGGCAAATAAGACTATGGGTTTCTTCTGGAGTTTTATCTGCCCCATGATTTGCCAGCTAGGGAGTTTCCTTAACTGCATCAACATGGATTTATTCTGGTGTGGTCCCCTTATTTCAAGAGTTGGATCCTTTCCAGTTTCTGCCAGCTTCTGATAGCTTTTCTAGCCTTCAAACAGTTGTTTTAAAATATTTTATTCAGGGAATTCCCTGGCGACCCAGTGGTTAGGACTCTGCACTTTCACTGCTGAGGGTGCGGGTTCGACCCCTGGTCGGGAAAGTAAGATCCTATAAGCCGTGTGGCGTGGAGCAGCAGGCAATCAATCAATCAATCAATCAAATAAAATATTTTGTTCAGAGTTTATTATCGTTATTGGCAAGAGGATTAGTCCAATACAAACTACCCCACCATTTCCAAAAGCCAGAAGGAGCAGACCAAGGAATTTGGACTTTATGCTGCAGGCTAGAAGATTTTAAATGGAGGATTAATAGGTTGAGTTCATGCTTTTGGGGAGATTAGTATGGGGATAGTTTGTAGAATGGATTGGTGAGGGAAAAGCCAAGAGACAAGGAAGCAGTCAGGAGACCCCTGCAGTAGTTCAGGAGAGAGGGGACCAAGGCCTCAATTGGAGAAGAGAGACAGTAGAAATGGAAAAGGATGGTCACATGGGGGAGATTAAAAGAAAAGATCCAGTTTCTGGGAGGGACTATGGAGCTTTCCCACATGGAAGGGTTTTTTTGTTTGTTTTTGTTTTTGTTTTTTTGCCACACCATGGCATGTGGGATCTTAGTTCCCCGACCAGGGATTGAACCCACGCCCCCTGCAGTGGAAGCATGGAGTCCTAACCACTGGACCGCCAGGGAAGTCCCTGGAAGGGTTTTTAAATGACCAGTGAGGATTACCATCATTCCATATCAGAGAATCTGGCCAGGTTAAAGTTTATTCCAGGGTGTGTCTCTGTGGAGGCTTGAAAACTTTATTCACCTGGTGTTAGTCCTGGGCAAATGACCTGACTGAAACCTGAGTCACTGCTGGTCTTCAGGTCTCCCTGGCTCACCTGAGGGCTATTGAAGGACACCTAAAGTCTACTTAGAGCTTGAGCCTGGGTCAGTTGTGGAAACAGCCTGTTTGCCGCAACCCAGCCCCAAGGTCTGGAGTAGAACTGGACCAACCTGGGGAAAGATAGGAAAAGGGGTTACCAATGCAGGCCACTCTGCCTGGACACATCTCAGCATCCACTGTCGGGGCCTGTTCTCTTCAAGTTCGTAGCCATTCATCCTTGACCTTTTCTGCTAGCTTTGTTGCTTTCTCTTTCAACAGGTCAAATGGATGATGTACTGGATTATATTTGCACTTTTCACCACAGCAGAGACTTTCACCGACATCTTCCTTTGTTGGTAAGTACTCCAGGAATTGGGACTTTTCCAGGAAAGATGTTGCCAAGTGTCAGGAGAGAGGTGGGAAGGTCTGAAAGCAGTCTCAAATCTTATCAGCACAGAGAAGCAGGTGCAGGAATGCTAACTGGGACATTTCAAATCAATTAGTCTGTAAAATTGTTCTTCAAGTAAATATTTATTGAATGACCATATAAGAGCAGGTATTGTTCTTACAGTGATATAATGATGGGCAAGATAAACACAATTCCTCAATTAATGGAGTTGGTAAAGAAGCATTCATATGTTAAAAATAATAAAAAGGAGAAAAGCAGTACACAAAAGTGTGCAATAAAACTAAGTTTCTCCCCTACACCATTCACTCTCACCATTACTGCTTTTCACAATTGTATATACTTGTAAAAAATGTATGTGTGTGTATATGTACACACATATACACATACTTTTCCTTTTTTTAAAACAATAGTACTGTAGTATACCTAACAGTTCTCTCTTTGTTTCTGAAATTTATTTTTGAAATACTTTGATGTAAGCATAAATAGATCTACCTACTTTTTTAGAGGCCACATAGAATTTCATGGTATAGATGGATCATAATTTATGTAATCAGTCCCCTTTCGATGGACAGCTTTTTCTCTCTCATGAACAATGCAGCTATTACAGCAATGGACCAAGTGAAAATCATAAGCTAGGTGTTTGTATTCATATATTGTGTCTTAGCTGAAAGAGGCTGTGAATAACATACAGTATCCTGTTTGTATCTAAAGGGTCTGAGTTTGTGCACATGTGAATGTATACTAAAAATAGTGTGGAAAATACTTGTCGGTTAGCAAAGGTTATTTCTGCAACTTGGGATCATGGGGTCAGTTTCACATTTGCTGTGTTGTATGAATGTTTTACCATGATCAGGTTTCATCAGGGAAAATAATAAAGATATTTCCATTTTGGGAAAAGAAAAAGTTCTTACCCCAAAAAGGATTAGCCTGGACTTACCCTCTGGGATGTCCTAGATCAAAGACATCCACTTCTCTGAACACTACTTCACTGAATCCTGTCTTGGGTCAGTGGCCTTAATGACCTCAGTGTGTAGTTTTTCCCCTGAAGGAGCCTGGCTTTCATCTCTACTGGGAGAGATAGATGTCTCAGCTATTATGGCCTTAAGCTGGAAGGAAGGAATCTGGATTACCTAATTCAATATGCTTGTGCCATTCTGCCCTGTCCTGTGCCCAGATAAACAACAGACTGAAGATGGGGCTGAGTCTCCAGGACTGGAGACGGAACTCTACTGAGCCATTTTTTTGTCTTCCCCAGACCTCAGAGGCTGGCACTAGGAGGTGGACCTCATTTTCTGCAGAGCTACAGTGGGGAGGTTCCTGTCTGTCCTGCAGAGATGAGGAGAACAGGCCAGACCCAGTGAGGATTGTATAGTCGATTAAAGAGCGTGGCCAGCACTTCATGTCGTGCAGCCTTCTTAATGATGCCCTCCTTCTGTCTGGTGCCAGGTTGCCTCCTGCTGTCCTCCTGTCCCTTATCATGAACAAAAGCGGAGAGAGCGTTAGTCTCATGAGCTCTTTCCTGGGGGTTTCTGGCATTTCAGCCTTGCTGCTCTTTCCTGGGTGGAAATCCTGCCTGATGATGGATATGCTGTTCCCTGGTAGCTGGAATATGTTTTACCCATGGCCCTGGAATTTTAGTCTCGTGCCTAATAAGTGCTCAACAACTGTCTCTGGGATTGATTTGATTTTGATTTTGGGAGATGTATGACTTTTCTTTTTTTTTTTAATTAAATTTTTGTTTATTTATTTATTTATTTTTGGCTGCGTCGGGTCTTGGTTGCGGGATCTTCATTGCGGCATGTGGGCTTCTCTCTAGTTGTGGTGTGTGGTCTCTGTAGTTTGTGACGCGTGGGCTCAGTAGTTGTGATGCGTGGGCTTAGTTGCCCCGCGGCATGTGGAATCTTAATTCCCCGACCAGGGATCGAACCGACGTCCCCTGCATTGGAAGGTAGATTCTTAACCACTGGACCACCAGGGAAGTCCCAGTGTATTACTTTTCTGTTGCTGCAGTAACAGAGTACCACAAATTTAGCAGCTTAAAACAATACAAATTTATTATTTCACAGTTTCTGTGAGTTAGAAGTCCAGGTGGAGTCAACTGAGAACTCTGCTGAGGAGCTCACAAGGCCAAAACCAGGGTGTGGGTCAACCTAGGCTCTTATCTGGAGGCTCTGGGGAGATTCCACTTCCAGGCTCATTCAGGTTGTTGGCAGAATTCAGTTCCTTGTGGCTGTAGGACTGAGGTCCCCATTTCCTTGACGTGTGCCACCCTGTCATCTTCAAGCCAACAATGGCATGTCATCTCCATCTTCTTCTGTTACCAGCCTGAGAAAGATCTCTGCATTTGCTTTTAAAGTCTCAGGTAATTAGATTAGACCCACCTCAGTAATCAAGTATAATCTCCCTATCTTAAAATAAGCTGATTAATTACCCTAATTACATCTGTAGAATCCCTTTGCTACATAAGAAAACATATTTGTGGGTAACATGGGGAGGAAGGCCATAGGATCAAGGTCATGTGCTGCATGCCACAGGAAGGCATCTGACAACTAGGGTATTTGGAGCCTGTGTACAGGTATGGGTAGAATCCCCCCTCTCTTCGTGACCCATGTGGAGGCCTCATCTGGTCGCTCGTTGGTCCCTCTGAACTGGCGCTGTCCAGGCAGTTTGTGGGTGGAAAGTGAGGGTCCCTTGCCTCTCTCCTGGCACCATGGGCTCTGCTTCTGCAGGGAATGGTTCATTGGGACCCTTCCCTGCCTGCCTCAGCTCACAGCCTGGACACGCCCTCAGCCTGCTTTCTCTTTTCCTGCCAACCTCCAGGTATTACAGATCATGGTTTCCTTCTAGGAGAGTCCTTCCTCTCCATCCTCCCTCTCGCCCTGGGAATGGACACAGGATAGACCCATCAGACACAGGGCCCTCTTTCCCTTTCAGGGAATGGACACCAACTCAGCTGCTCTAAGCTCTGTTTATAATTGAAAGGGGGGTGGGGTAGTCCTGCACCTTCTGGCTTCCTAGAAGCATCTTTAACTTTTGTTTACTTCCAGGACTGGAGATAACCCCTCACGTGTATACTCTTCCCCTCACTCTTCACTCATCCCCATCCTGCTCTCTCCACCCCTCCAGCAGGGCAGTTCCCTCTTCATTGGTAACTTTTAAAAACTTTCTATGTTGATGAAGACAGCAATTGTGTATGGTCACAGAAGAGATAGTATGGTGGCTTTTTTCACAATTTGTGTAAGTGATTTCATTTAATTTTTTAAAAACTATAAAATACTACATACACATGACAAAATAAAATTGAAACAATACACTAAAAAGTAAGTCCCTCCTCCCGCAGTCCCTCAGCTCCCTCCCCAGAAGTACCACTGTTAAAAGTTAGTTGTGTTTTCGGGACTTCCTGGGTGGTGCAGTGGTTAAGAATCCACCTGCCACTGGAGGGGACACGGGTTCGATTCCTGGTCTGGGAAGATCCCACATGCCGCGGAGCAACTAAGCTTGTGCACTACAACTTCTGAGCCTGTGCTCTAGAGCCTGCAAGCCACAACTACTGAGCCCACATGCCTAGAGCCCGTGCTTCGCTACAAGAGAAGCCACCACAATGAGAAGCCCGCGCACCACAACAAAGAGTAGCCCCCGCTTGCCACAGCTAGAGAAAGCCTGTGTGCAGCGACGATGACCCAATGCAGCCAAAAATAAATACATTTTAAAAAGTTAGTTGTGTTTTGGAAATTCCCTGGTGCTCCAGTAGTTTGGGCTCTGCGCTGTCACTGCTGAGGGCGTGGGTTCAATCCCTGGTCGGGGAACTAAGATCTCGCAAGCCGCAAGGCCAAAAAAAAAAGTTAGTTGTGTTTTCTTCCAGAAATTTTCTATACACATTAATTGTATGTGTTTTTGACAGTTTCGTCACTTGCCCAACCCTCTTCGAAAACCCTTACCCCTTCAAGTGTGAAGGTGTTACATTGGGAGGATAGAGAGACTACACCTGCCCCATGCACCCCAGTGCTCTGCGTATGCCTTGGATGTGATGGTTGCATCTGGCCTTTTCTCCTCAAACACGTCCTCAAGGTCAGGGCAGTTCAAGGGCTTATCCTTATGGAATGTGCAGGGTCCTTCACTTCTTGAATGAAGGCTGGGATGGCGGTACAATGGCTGGGAGTTGACTTGGTTGGTGGTGATTGTGTTGGTAGAGTCAAGATACCCCAAGACCTCTGGGAAACACAGAATCTGAGTAGCCCAACCTGGAGGCTCTTGTGATGCATGGCAAGAGCCTGGTCCTGGTGTGATGATTCCAGAGGCAGTAGACATAACGTGCACTTCAGCGTTCGAAACACTGGGTCTTGAGGTGGGAGGCTGAGACTTTTAACCCAGGCATCAGCAAACTCTTTCTGTAGAGGTCCAGATAGGAAATAGTTTAGGTTTTGAGAGCCATATGGTCTTTCTCACAAGTGCTCAACTCTACCATTGTAGCACGAAAGCAGCCGTAGACAGTATGTAAATGAGTGGGCATGGCTGTATTCCAGTAAAACTTTATTTACTAACATAGGTTGTCACCATGGATTTGGCCCATGGGCCACGGGTTATTGAGGCCCCGGATCCATTCTAGCAAGCAACAGAGACCACCTCTAATTAACTTAAGGAAAAGAAGAGAAAACAGTGAGACTTTGTTGGTAGATCCTGGAGTAAATCATGGAATGGAAGGAAAGCTGAACAACTAAGAACTGGAAGGAGAGAAGCTGGCCACCTCGGGGACCCCAGCTCTGAAGCTCAGGGACTTTCCTTCTGTCCCTCAGCTGCCCGTCACTCCCCTCAGCACTGGTTACGCCCATGCTGAGGGCCTCCCAGTTCAAAATGTCACTCTCCAAGGGTGGACAATCTGATTGGCGCAGCTTAGGTCAGCTGTGACCTAGAGGTCACTTAGTACAAACAAGGCCGCTGGGGACCTGCTTGAATATGTCTAGGACCGGGGGAGGGGAGGCAGCTCCTGGGGAGGCTGGTCGAGGAGGTGTCTCCACCATCTCCATATATTTGTAGAACCTACTGTGTGCAGTTTCATGTGGGTGCTAGGTGGTTTAGTCAGAGTCAGCACCTCTAAGCAGCCTTCTGGGAAGGAAGCTCACCTTGGGGCGTTGCCAGTCCCAGTGAGGCACAGGTGTGGAGTACATCTCTCTCTCCTCCCATCTCATACTTTTCTTCTGCTGTGAAGTAGGTGCCTCATCTTGTCCTCTATTCTTCTATGTTGGTGGCTTAGAGGCAGGATTCTTTTTTCCGCTGTAGTGTGTGTGTGTGTGTGTGTGTGTGTGTGTGTGTGTGTGTCTGTCTGTCTGTCTGTCTGTCTAGCCTCCCTCTGTCCACGCTCTTCCCTTCCTTTCCTGTCCTGGCTAAGATACACAGCCTTTACTCCTACCCAGGATATCTCGTTCCACACTAGAGAGGTAGGGAGGTTTCCCACTTATGTTCTGTGGCGTGAGGCTTTAGATTTCAGCAGGAGCTCTAAGCTTCTTTTGATACCACAGGGCAGCTGGCATCCCCAGGGACCTTCTCAGGTGGCCCGCATGCCTTACCGACAGTCACTGGCAACTTAGACTAAAACTCGAGGCCCACTCAGTCCTAAGGTCATCTCCTCACTTGAATCTGCAAAGGGGAGGGCCCTCACCCACCAGAGAGTAATGTGTAGAGACTTCTGAGAGATTTGCTTTGGGCCTACCAAGGTTGAGCTGATGCCAGGTACACAGTAAGAATTATGAAGTGGATGTTTGTGAGCGGCGGATGGAGATTTGGAGAGAAGCAAGGCTCTTGATCCTCACTAAGACATTGTTCCGTATCACATTGCACATTATGGGGTCACCTGTTGGTTTCCGCTCTCCTGCTAGGTGATAAACCCCTAAGGGCGAGGACATGCCTAACCTAACTTTGGTTTCCCTGAACTGCTTAGCACAGACCTTTCACCTCCCAGCTTTTCAATAGAATTTTCCCAATTCATTCAATTGAATGAATCAATCAATAAGCTAGTGGTTATCTTTGAGTAGAAACCGGGGCAGGAAAAAAGCTTGAGGAGAGAAATTGAAAGAAAATGTAGTGATTGCTAACAGTAGGAGGCAGTCTTGAGATTCGAGTTTTGCTACTAAGAAAAGACTCTAAAGGAGCCTACTTTTAACCAAAGTCCTGGAAAGGTTGAGAATTAGCAGGCTGTAACCTCTTCCTTTTTTCTTCTCTGGATATTCATGTCAGCTTTCTGCCCAAGGAACAAACCCATTCCATTGTGATTCTTCTACAACTGGTTGATTTCGCTTCAAAGGAAGCTCCATCACCCAAAGTGGACAGGGGAATACAGAGGAGCCCTCTGTGTCCTGGTCTAGAGATGCCAGGGGACCACCAAGTGAAGTCTGCTACCCCAATTGGTCATTGGAGATGCTTTGCCAGCCTGACAAGAGAAGGTTTGGGAGGTGAAGCCAGAAGGTTAGGAGGCAGGAAGGTCTTCAAAGGCTGCGTCAGCATGGATGGGGCACCCGGGAAAGATCCTGAAGAACAGGAGGTTCAGTAGCAGGCTGGCCAGAGAATAAAGGGTCTCTGGCAGCCCAGAAGGATTGCTCAGGATCTAATGTTCACCCCCCCACACCTCCGCCCAGCCTGGGACAGGCTCTTACGGTTGGTCCTACACTGTGGGGGTGTGACTGTGGGGAATCAGACTCTTGTACCTATATTTGCACAGAGGTACAACCTCTATCTGTAAATCAGATGCCCGCAGAAATTCCACTTCTGGGCATTTTTCTAAAGGCACGTTAGCATAGGTACGTAAAGAAGCATGCTCCAGGAGATTCACTGCAGCTCTGTTGTAGTAGCCAAAGAGTGTAACCTTTGTAAATATCCATTCATGGGGGTCTGGGTAGATGCTCATGCCCCCATACACAGCCATTAAGAAGAGTGACTAATAAGAACCTGCTGTATAAAAAAATAAATGAAATAAAATTCAAAAATTCAAAAAAAAAAAAAAAAGAAGAGTGAGGCCTGGGGAATTCCCTGGCGGTCCAGTGGTTAGGACTCCGTGCTTTCACTGCCAGGGCCCTGGTTCGATCCCTGGCTGGGGAGCTAAGATCCCGCAAGCCACGCGGCGCAGACAAAAAAAAAAAATCCCCAAAGTGTACTGTTAATCGTGTGTGTGCGGTCGGGGGAAGCAAGGTGTAGGAGGGGTGCAGAGAATGCCACTAGGTGAGCATGGGGGACATTACGGGAGTCATATATACCCACACAATTGTATATCATAGCCCTAGTCCACTTCTGGAAGGATGCACAAGAAACTGGTGATGTTTATGCTTTTGGAAAAGCATCCAGGATGGGAAGGAGACTCTGCTATATACTCTTTGGGACTTCTAGAATTTTTTAAACTATGTGCACGCATGACCTATTTTTTTAAAAAACCCGTCTTTTACGTAATAAACAAAAGAGCAGCAGTGTGACAGAACCCCCTGGGATTATCCGTGAATCTTGGGTTGATGCCTGAGCTTTGCAGGTTCATTTGTCCCTCGGGGCTGACAGATACTTGTTTTCCAGACAAAACTTCCTTCATTGTTCATCACCAGAGTGTTCAATTATGGGAGAATCACACCTCTCTTCCTTCAGCTCCTTCCCTTTTCTGGCTGTGAAACATTAAACAATCTTGACATGAAAGTGTCCTTTAGTTGCTAAGGGAATGTTCAGGAAGGGCCTGCCAGAAGCAGAGGGCAGTGAACTAGGATGAGGAAAGGAGGAGGGGGTGGAGCCGCTGATTGGAGTGACCTGAGAGGTAAAGGGCTCTGAAGCGACTTGCTAGAAATTTCTCTTTGTTTTGGCTCTCTTATCAGGAAGGATGCCTGAGAGGGGTATACTTTTCTGATTCCTCAGACTAGCCCAGGTGTCACTTTCCCTCATCGCATCTGTTTTGATGGTACCCAGACTTTGTTTTCAGGTCTGGTAAGACATGCAGACACAGAAATGACTATCATGAAGGAATAAGTTCGTTATATTCACAGATCCCTAGAGGTACAGCCCGCTGCGCAGAGCCACATGGGGAAGCACGGGGCTGATCAGGACGCAGAGGCAGGAAGTGTGGGCAAGAGACTGTATTGTGGTTTCCATGGGAGAGGCTGTCTCTCCAGAGTCAGCAAGGTCCCAAGATGTCAAAGCGTCAGAGTACAGAAAGTTTAAAAATATGGTTAATACACATCCGGCCTGCCAAGTATGGTTGCACAGGTTGTTCATAGCACAAGATATCTGGCCAAGGAGGCGAGTGGAGCTGAAATTCGGATGAAGCCCTGCTTGCAAGCCATGTGCTCGCAGGACTGCATCCAGCCGAAGGGCTTGGCTTTTCCTCACACGTGCAGAGGCACCACATGGGTTAGCAGAGGCCCGTGATGGCACTTGTCTCAGGTTGCTATTCTATATTAATTGTGATGATTTGAGCAATCTCTGTTTCCTTGACTGGACTACCAGTTCCAAGGACGCCAGAACCTTGTCTATGTTTCTCGCTATACTGGAAGCTCCAAGAGAGCAGGGGTCAGGCCTTCTTTGCTCCCCATTGTCTCCTTGGTGCTCAGCACCAGCTGCCACGTATGGGTGCCGGGTGAGTGTTTATGGGATGCATAAACGAATGGCATGCAGGACTTTAAACTTCAGAATCGTGTGTTATCTGTACCCTGAACTCTTCTTTCTTTTTTTTTTTTTTTTTTTTAATTTTTATTTATTTATTTTTGGCTGTGTTGGGTCTTCGTTTCTCGTTTCTGTGCGAGGGCTTCCTCTAGTTGCGGCAAACGGGGACCACTCTTCATCGCGATGCGCGGGCCTCTCACTATCGCGGCCTCTCTTGTTGCGGAGCACAGGCTCCAGATGTGCAGGCTCAGTAGTTGTGGCTCACGGGCCCAGTTGCTCCGCGGCATGTGGGATCCTCCCAGACCAGGGCTCGAACCCGCGTCCCCTGCATTGGCAGGCAGACTCTCAACCACCGTACCACCAGGGAAGCCCCTGATCTCTTCTTTCTTTTGGCACCAAAAAGATCAAGACCTTTTTGCCTGCTGTTGGTTTTTTTAATTAAATTTAATTTTTTTAGTTGAAGTATAGTTGATTTACAATGATGTGTTTGTTTCATGTGTAAGCAAAGTGATTCAGTTATATATATATATATATTTTTTTCAGATTCTTTTCTCTTATGGGTTGTTACAAAATGTTAAATATAGTTCCCTGTGTTATACAGTAGGTCATTGTTGGTATCTATTTTATATATAGTAGTGTGTATATATTAACCCCGAACTCCTAATTGATCCCTCCCCCCCTCCCCTCCAGCCTGCTGTTGATTTGAGCAGGGTGAGTAACGTCCTCTTTCCTGGCAAGAATTGGGCCCCCATCCCTGCCTCTTTGGGGACTAAGAAGGTAGCCAAGGAGGGGAGGCTTTCATTCTCAGTCTGGCGATTCTTTGTCAGCTCCGCCCTACTGAAAATCCTTCTTGGCCTCCAGTGAAGAGTGAATGACCGGGAAACTGGGCACGGCTGGTTGTGGCATCTGGGCCTATTGGAGCCCCGGCTCCAACCGAAATGAGCAGAGCTCGGAAGGAAGCTCCAGCTGCTGTCAAGCACGGTCATAGGGTGATTGCTGGAGAGACCCCAGGTCCCTGGCTTGCTTGACAGCAAAAGAAAACACGAACCGGCTTTGGGAATTCCCTGGCGGTCCAGTGGTTAGGACTCAGTGCTTTCACTGTTGAGGGTCCAGGTTCAATCCCTGGTTGGGGAACTAAGATCTCACAAGCTGAGCTGTATGGACAAAGAGAAAAAAAAAAAAGAAAAAAATGAACTGGCTTTCAAGAGGCCTTGGGCTTGTGCCTTGGATGTGCTTGTGTGTGCATACACCTTCATGGGAATCTGGGGGCCAGGCGGCCGTGGGCAGGCAGGAGAGGTGTCTATGCCCCCAGGTCTCATGTTTCAAAGGCTCAGGGCGGAGTTGCCGAGAACCTAATGGAATGTGTATTTTCTCATCTCTCTCCAGGTTTCCGTTCTATTATGAACTGAAAATAGCATTTGTAGCCTGGCTGCTGTCTCCCTACACAAAAGGCTCCAGCCTCCTCTATAGGAAGTTTGTACATCCCACGCTGTCTTCAAAAGAAAAGGTAATTTATGTTGCTCTGCCTTGCACTCCTTCCAGCGAGTGAAAAAAATTTTTAAAGTGATTTAAAAAAAAAAGGCAGATTGTTTTATTGCAGGAGACTCTCAATTGACTCTTATTTTCCGCCTCCAACATTTGTTCCTTCTAATCTTTCTTTTTTAAGTCTATTTTTATGACCTGTTTAGAAATAGTGGTGAAATTCTCAAAAGGATATTATTCATCATTATTTATTGTAAAACATTTCCATACATTGAAATAAAAAACAGAAAAGGTTCACTCATAATTCAACTCCCCAAACTGAATTTCCTTCCTTTTATCAGGCTCAGCCCCTATCCTTTTGCAGATAGGATTTTTACATAGACTATTAAAATACTTCAAAAACTTAACATAAACAGGAAAGTTGAAGCCTAGAGAGATTAAATGATTTGAACTTGTACCCAGATAGCTGCTAACAGAGACTGGAATATAATAAATTTCTAGTACGTTTGCTTTATTGTTCAATGATAAAATGTATGCTACCAATGAAATACCTGCTACTTCAGTAATTATCAGTCAATAAGTATTAATGAGAATAGTCATAATAATTTGTTTCATGCTGTTTATCTTTTGTGTTTGCTTCGCTTCAAAGTACTTCACATACATCCTTGAAATGAAAATGTAGGTTTGTCTATTGTCAGAGATGGAAAAAATAAGATAGGGAGAAATTGCAGGAAGGGGTCAACAATAACTAAGGATTCAAGGAAGAATTACAACTTACACCTCTTGAAAAGAAATTTAAGCTACTTATAAGATAATGTCACTGTCTATAAAATTATTTTTTGTTAACATCTCCACTGAACCTAATTTGCCGGATTTGCTTTCAATGGATTGTTCCATTGTTTTCTTAAGATTTCATACAATAGTAGATGCCGAGACCACTAAAATAAACATGACCTCTGTCTTATTAATTTGTTTGGTAGCTCCTTTTTTAAGTTCAATCCAGTCTGTGAAACGTTTCTTTAAAATAAAATTTTAAGCGTATATTAAAAAACAAAACAAAAAACCACTCCAAATCAAAAAGCAACAACAAAAAAGCTGAGCAGATGCAATATTTATCTTCTGAGATCTTAGACACCATGGCATATCATCCTTTTTCACTTGGTCTTCCTAATGACCCACGACAATCACCACACATAGTATATAGTTCCTTCTGTTGACTTCTTATCTTAGAATAAATTCTCAGGAGTGGGATTACTGGGTCCAACATTGTATAATTCATTAATGATAGTATATGACTTTCTAAACTGATTGTGTGGTAGGATTCTACAGTGTGAATTAGGAGCACTGTTGGTAGCTTGATATATTCATTTCTATTGCTTCTGAAAGTTGGATACTTTGGACTTCCAGGGGAAGCCTTTGAGTATATCGGTTGGATGAGCAGCCTACTGTAGATGTTTCTGAGAATCCGTTTAGGAACTAGGACACACTTCCCCGTCTCAGCGGGTGGATTTTGAGGAATGGTAATCCCTGTCTCGACCTGGTTATCAAATCTCTATTCTTCCTACTTCCCTTTCTCCAAACACTGGACTTACCCTGAAGCTGCCAATGTAATTTCCATTGAAATGAAGGTGACTGACTCTTAAGAGCTGCCAAGAATCACTTCTGGAGTCAGCCAGGGGTCACAATGGAAACTTAGTGTTGTGACTTCTTGAAGAAGCTTAAACAAGGACAAGGCAGGGGGTTGACTGCTCACCTGCATACCTCAAAGCAAAGGAAGTGCACCAATGTGCTGAACTTCAAATGAAATGGAGGCCAAGCGTCATTGACTGAACTCTGCAATGAGCTCCTGTGATTACACAACAGCTGTTTTCTTAAAACAGTGACAACAACAACCCAACCCAACCCAAACAAACAAAAAGAATGAGCCAGCGTTGATTCAAATTTGAACTAAACCAATATCTTACTTGGTCTTGGTCCCTGAAGTAGATGTCAATCCTCTTTCCCACCTCACCTTTACCTTGTGGTATGATGCTAGATGACTTCTAATTTCTGCTTTTATTTTGTTATCTGTAAAATGATCTTCTCTATCAACAAAAATAACACCTATTTCTTTCTACGTCCTAATCCCTCCCATCGATATATACATGGGGAAGGATTTGGATATTGTATGAAATAGCTATGGAATAATAGAATTTCAGAGCTGCCGGGGCCTGACCTCCTTGAGATAAGGAAGATGACAATGGTTGTTGGTTATTGAAACCAGCCACCGTGTCAGGTGCTTTCCTGGAATGATCGCATGTAATCCTCACCTTGCTCCACAAGTTAGGTGCCGCCAGGGTCCTCATTTTTCAGAAGACAGAACCGTGAATAGAGGCTAAGTACTTGCCCAGGTCTGACAGCCAGTTAATGGCAATGCCAGAGAGAATCAGTGATTGGGCAAGCCCCAAAGCTCAGCGCTCAGGAGAAGGGAGAAAAAACAGAGATTTGTTTGAGCTTTCCAACTCAGTGTGCCTCTGGTTTCCTTTGACAGGAAATCGATGATTGCCTGGTCCAGGCAAAAGACCGAAGTTATGACGCCCTTGTGCACTTTGGGAAGCGAGGCTTGAACGTGGCGGCCACGGCGGCAGTGATGGCTGCTTCCAAGGTACCATGCTGGGACCTGACCACCATGGCTGTAACTTGCCCAGAGACAGGCTAAGGACCAATCAGGTTCCTCATCCTTTTTGGGGTCCCATTGAAAATCTGAGGGGAAAAAGGGTGAATCTTGCCCCCAGAAAACTGCACACCCACACACACAAATGATTTATGCAATACTGAGAGGTTCCCAGAGCCCCTGAAGCTCATCTGTGGGTCTCATGTTAAGAACCTCTAAAGTACTTGGAGTGTAATCCTTGGACGAAGAGAAGAGAGAAGGGGAGGGGAGGGAGCTCTTCTCTGCAATTTCCTAAGGTGCCCTGGGAGAGTCACCTAAATAGACAGGTGCAGAGACTTATCACCTGAGTGAGTGGGTGCACTCCATGCTCACGTGGCCCCACAGATCCAGGGGAAAGAACCCAGGGTCCTAGAATAAGCTGAGTGGTTCAAACGTGGAGGACAATGATATGTGTAGCAGCAGTAACTAGAGGTAGAGGAGGTTTGGAATAAATACTGGTCTTGTGGGATATTGTGATATAAGCAATTACCTCCTTCTTTTTTCCACCCAGCCCTGTTCAAAGGCCCTCCATGTTCCTTCCCAGCTTCCTCTCCCATCACATTCTCCTTGTCGTTTTGTCAGCTTCTCGTTATGTGCTCAGCCCTGAAAAATTAAATTGGTAGATGTTTACTCTCAGAGCAAATTCAGCAGGTTGCCCTAGTGTTTCCTGGTGACAACACCTTCCTCCAAATCCAAAGGTAGAGTAGGGGTCTACAGTTGGCTGACGGTGGAGGAAAGGCAGTTATGCTTATGTCTGGAGAGATACGATGGTTGGGAGGTGAACTGTATTAGCAAAGGGAAGCTATGAGTCCTGGGTGGCGATGTGAGGGTTTGGGGGAAAGAGAGGGTAGAGCTGTGAAAGGGTTTGGAAGAGGACGATTAATACAGATTTTCATGATCCATGGGCTCCCGGTGGATGGTGGGATGGAGGGTGTTTTTTTTGTTTGTTTGTTTTTTTGGGGTTTTTTTTAACATCTTTATTGGAGTATAATTGCTTTACAATGGTGTGTTAGTTTCTGCTTTATAACAAAGTGAATCAGTTATACATATACAATATGTTCCCATATCTCTTCCCTCTTGCGTCTCCTTCCCTCCCACCCGGATGGAGGGTGTTGATAGCCAGTTGGGTCAGGGGACTGAGCTGGGTTTTCTGGGTCCTGAACCAGGGAGAGGCACTTTAGGAGCATTTCTGGGAGAAAAACTTAGCACACAGGGCTGGGAGTTTGAAAAGCACCTTCCACATAAAGTCAAGGAGTTCTGCAGACAAAGGCTGGCGGGGAGACAGGATAACCAAAGGGGAGTGATTCCTATTTCAGAGAAGGACCAGGTGCTTCTGTAACACAGAACCATAGTGAAGTGTTCCGCTGGTACCTGGAGGGGCCCTGTCCACCTTAGGTACAACAGTAGCTGGCAAAGCGATGAATCCCAATGAGTATCATTGGAGGGGAAATTCCGCTTTGGTATCTGGAGGAGATGTATCAGGATTTACAAAGAGCAGTGAATTCCAAGATCCTTCTGTTTGAGGTGCAATTGTTTTAGGCTTTTGTGTTTAAGCTGAAAGAAAAGAGAACTCAGAATTGCTAAATTCTGAATTCATCAGGCTAACTTTGCCACATAAAGCTACAGAAGCCTCCCAGGCCCTCTCTCCACCCCATCTTCTTTGCTTCTGCACCTGAAGGAAGATAGGTTACTGCTCTTTTCTCAGCTCAGTTGTAGAACATCAATGTGGTATATTTATCAGGGCGGCTCAGTACGGGTCACCAGGCCACTCAGCCGTGTGTGTAAATTATATTCTTATGGTAATTCTGTAGGGCCATCCTTTTCCAGGTCTGCCTCAAGCTGGAGCCTCCTGAGTCTTGATACCGTCTTGGCCAGTCACTGCCAGTCCCTCTGACCACCAGCCTAGGCCTCCAGCCGGGCACCTTACAACTAACCTGAAGGAAGCTCTAGATAGTCTGAAACTTGCCTCAGAAAATAACTGCTCATTAGTTCTTTCTAGTTGGGCTAAAGTAGTGAGGGATGCCTGCTTCCTGCTGAATTTGGTTTCAGACAAGAAAATTTTCTGCCTTGTGTGGGCTTTGCGTTTCCTCTCTAAATATCTTGAGAGAGAAAACACTCTTTCCCCAAAATAATGCCCTCTTGTCAGTCGCTGTTAGACTGAGGAACAAATCCTGAGAGCAGGTGCGGGGATTAAGAAGAGACGGGGTCAGGAGGGTGGTGTACAAGCACACACACACTTTATCTCCCATCAAAACTCTTTTTATAGATTGCAGTAGGCAATACACATTTTTGTTAAAATCACAAGACAGAATCATCGGACAGTATTTCCTTAATGTTGAAGTTATAGTACAAAATATTCTGCGAACCAGAATATAAACATGCGTGAGAACAGACTGTGATTACCGAAACATGCCAAGGACAAACTATAGTTAGAGAAACCGCAAGCAACCTCACGGTCCAAGACTCATATCTTCTCTAATAACTCTTTCGGGTCCTGTCAAGAATTAAGCAGGACTTTGTCATGCTTTAAGCTGCAAGGACTGTGTCAGCTTGCAACTGGTTCCCAACATGTCCCCCTTCCTTATTTATTTATTTTTTTTAGCATGAGGGTAAGGTTTTTTTTTTTAATTAATAGACTTTTACTTTTTTTTCTTTTAAGTATTTATTTATTTATTTATGGCTGTGTTGGGTCTTCATTTCTGTGCGAGGGCTTTCTCTAGTTGTGGCAAGCGGGGGCTACTCTTCATCACGGTGCGCGGGCCTCTCACTATCGCGGCCTCTCTTGTTGCAGAGCACAGGCTCCAGACGCGCAGGCTCAGTAATTGTGGCTCACGGGCCCAGCTGCTCTGCGGCACGTGGGATCTTCCCAGACCAGGGCTCGAACCCGTGTCCCCTGCATTGGCAGGCAGACTCTCAACCACTGCGCCACCAGGGAAGCCCCCCCCCCTTCCTTATTTTTTAATGTGAGGTGGTAGAGTCTGACTCGGAGTTCTGCATTTGCTCGTAAGCCAGTTCACAGGAGGACTGGAAAACAACAAATACACAATAATATTAAAATACCAATAACAATTATAGGATAAAGGAGGTTAATAAGAGAACTCGGGGCAAAAGTACGTGTAATCTGGGTAAATATGTCTCGAGCAATTTCCACTGGATTTACATCTAGGGGAACTGCATGCTGGATATTTGTGATATCCTCATGTAAGCGAACAATATCAAGGGATAGATTGGAATGAGACCAAATTCCCAGTAAATGATTCTTAATCTGAGGCCAAGGCCATTGCGAATGATTATATGGCTTAGCGGTTACACAGATTGCAGAAAATTCTGCATGACAATGCATAGAAAAGGCAGTTTTTAAAGCAGCTAATTGGTCTCCAAGAATAAGAGCAACTTCTTCCAATGCATTAACACGACTTTCTAATTTTCTATCAATAGAGTCCTGAGTTCCCAAAGCATTAGAGACATTAGTGGCTAAGTTATTCACAAATGTGGCAGTATGGATACTTTGAGTCAGCGCAGTAGAAGCAGCTACAGAAGCAATAACTGCAATGAGCGCTGTAATTCCAGCCATAAGTAGCCCCAAAAATCGCTTGGGCCATTGTAAAAGAAGGGGAAGTTCATGACCTGCAAACCTGAATTAGAATACTAAGGACCTGCAACATTTACAGGGAGCATAACAAAGGGAGGCTGATGAACAAGAAGAAATCCCCGATTGGACTCCCCCGTGGTTATACAATTTGTCAAATTACAATTATCACGATGTATGTCATAAAACCCTTTTTTTTCGAAAACGTACACAGAACCAGTAAGAATAGCATAGGGTGATGGAACACCAACCATAACAAAAGCGGTTAAATTCCGAACAGGATGTTGTCGAGTCGCATTCTCTTCGTATGGCGAGGGAGGGAATTCACCATCAGGTCCGGATCCATAATGGAAGGAAGGGAGTTCTCCATTTGGTCCGGATCCCTAGAATCTCACCAGGCACTCAGGCACCCAACGAGGATCCTCAGCGTCCCTAGGAAACACACAAACATGCCCTCGTCCCCATATTAATACAGGATCTGGACCATTCCATTGATTAGTAAGAGGATCCCGCCAACGGACTTCAACAAAAGACAAGGCACGAGGATGCCAAAATCTTTCTGCAGCTGTCTGTCCTTGCTTATCTACGTTCAAAAAATTTAAAGTATATAAAGAACGTCGCAATAAATTGTGCAGGGTTGTGGTATATTCCCCCTTCTTTATTTTAAACCCCAAAGAAGATATATCTTCCCCCTGCTTAGAAGCTTGAAATAAAGCAGTTTGGAGTGGAGAAGAAAGACTCACAGGCAGAGAGAAAGTAGAAGAAACAGACATAGACCCCCGAGCCACTGAGGGAGGCTCATCAGGAACTTTCGTTGGCAAGGAAAAACCAGAAGAATGCGCAACAGGGGCTAGGGAAGCATCTTGAGTAACATCATGTAAATGTTTTACCCAAGTTAAAGCTTGGGCTAGAGCAGTAAATGAAGTTTTATCTAATATAGGGAAGTTTTCAGATCCCGCAGGTGCATTCTTAAGGGCTGCAAAAATGCCATCATCAGAATCAGGATTGTGATATCGTGCAGCCTCTTCCTCCAATTCAGCCTCATCCTCTGAGGATAACTTATCATCATCCTCCAGGGACTCTGAAGATGGCATGGTCGCCAAAAAGGGAGGCGCAGTAGGAAAGACAGGCTCAGGTTCCTCAGACAAATTTTGTAACTGAGGAGCAGAAGGAGAGCGGCGTAAAGACGCTGCTTTGAATAACTTCTGAATCTCATGAGTTGGGTCAAGACAGTCCCTTATCAAATTCCAAAGTGAAAAAGTATCTACAGGAACCTTAGAAGGTCCATGAAGTGAATAGAAAGTTTTCAATTGCTGACCTATTTTTTCCCATGTCTGAATATTAACAGTTCCTCCTTCCGGGAACCATGGACAAATTTCCTGCACAAAATGAAGAAAACGATCAAGCTGTTTATGCGTAACCTTAACGCCCCAAATGGATAACGTAGAGTACAGTAGCTGAATGAACAGTTGTCGTTCCTTAGATCCAGTTTGCCCCATTTTTACTCCTGATGAGAATAAAACAGAAAGAAAAACTACCTGTAAAACATCCCCCGGCGCAATCTCATTTACCTTATGCGTGCACGCGAAGTATCTCCGGGGTCCCTCTCAACAGCCCACGTACTCAGGTCCCTGTTCAGGCGCCACTTGTCAGTCGCTGTAAGACTGAGGAACAAGTCCTGAGAGCAGGTGCGGGGATTAAGAGGAGACGGGGTCAGGAGGATGGTGTACAAGCACACACACACTTTATCTCCCATCAAAACTCTTTTTATAGATTGCAGTAGGCAATACATGTTTTTGTTAAAATCACAAGACAGAACCATCAGACAGTATTTCCTTAGTTTTGAAGTTATAGTACAAAACATTCTGCGAACCAGAATATAAACATGCGTGAGAACAGACTGTGATTACCGAAACATGCCAAGGACAAACTATAGTTAGAGAAACCGCAAGCAACCTCACGGGCCAAGACTCATATCTTCTCTAATAACTCTTTCGGGTCCTGTCAAGAATTAAGCAGGACTTTGCCATGCTTTAAGCTGCAAGAACTGTGTTAGCTTGCAGCTGGTTCCCGACACCCTCTGTTTTTGCAACAGATGTGTACTTAAAAAAAAAAAGAAAAGAAAAAGAAGAAGTAAAATTCAACCTGGCTGAGGGATAGATCAGTGGTTTCCATAGTAACAATGGACCACTCCAGGCCGCGGCCAAAGGATGATAAGTCATCACTGGGTTCAAATCTGGCTTTAGTATCCAAACCACCTGGGAAGCTTTGTTTTTCATTTTTAAACAGATTCTCAGATATGCTGAATCAGAATCTCAGGCAGTGAGCCCTTGAATCTCTATTTTTAACAAGTTCCCCAGATGATTTTTAAACAGCCAACTCGGACTTCCCTGGTGGCTCAGTGGTTAAGAATCCCCCTGCCAATGCAGGGGACATGGGTTCGAGCCCTGGTCCAGGAAGATCCCACATGCCGCGGAGCAACTAAGCCTGTGCGCCACAACTACTGAGCCTGCGCTCTAGAGCCAGCAAGCCACAACTACTGAGCCTGTGTGCCACAACTACTGAAGCTCCTGTGCCTAGAGCCCTTGCTCCCCAACAAAGAGAAGCCAGCTCGATGAGAAGCCCTTGCACCGCAATGAAGAGAAGTCCCCGCTCACCGCAACTAGAGAAAGCCTTCGTGCAGCAACAAAGACCCAACACAGCCAAAAATAAATAAGCAAAATAAATAAATATATTTAAAAAAATAAATAAATAAAATAAACAGCCAACTCTTTACAGGTCATTGCCTGAGGGCCCATCCAGAACCATACACCACAGGTGATTAGGGTTAAAACAGTTAACTTCTTTAACATTCCTGGGATGCAGATTTAGCTCCTTAGAAGCATTAACCTTGAGAATGAGAAAGCTGAGTCCAGAACAACCTTGTCGATTACCCCAGGGGAACAATCAAAGCAATTTTGTGAAAAAAAGACACTCTGCCTGGTCACAGTGGCTAGGGTGACCATATAATGTTCAAACAGGACACATCTGAGAGTGAAACGGTGCTGTAATTATTATGCTGGAACAACAGGTAGAAACTAGGTCTGTTCCAAGCAAACCGGGATTTATGGTCGCCCTACTCATGGTTCCATTTTACATCTCTTGGACCCTGCCTGTCTCCTCCCAGAAAACACCCTCAACCTACAAATCAGTTCTCACTGTAAATATCCACTGCATTTAGCCAAACAGTTGCAGGAGAGAGGGTGAGGTGACTGAGAGCCTCTCTCTGAGTTCAGACAGATTGAAGGGAGGCTGGGACCAGGTGACCGGATGAGGAGGGTCACTCCTTCCTCATCTGCTCTACTTTCCATCCTTTGATGGCTCCCCAGGAGGAAACTGCAGAGCTTAACCAGAAGAATGAAAGATCTTCTGCCTACACTTTTAGTTAATTCTTTTTTTCCTTATAACCTTGAGCCCTGAGCCCTTTCTCTAAAAAAATGAAAGTTTGCAGGGTTTTTGGATCATCATGAAGTGTGAAGAAGCTTTGTAAACCATATCACTGTACAAATATAAGTTGTTATTAATGTTAATGTTTTATCTTAGAATAGAAAAGCTAAAACAAACAAACAAAATTACACGTTGGAAATTTCTCCCCAGGCCTATTAACCCCCAGCCCACCCCCCCAGTTTTCCCCAAGGTCTAATCCTTGCCCCCGGGAAGTAGTGATGGATGCATTTTTTCTTTCAGCAAAAGCTGCTCTGTCTCCTTCCTAGGGACACACTTCGCTAGTACCTTCTTTCTAAGTGTCCCTAGTCTCTTGGCTGGCTCTGAGCTTAGATATTAGCTGTTTCCCAGCCAGTAATTCCACCCAGAGGGAAAATTGAGCCCCACGTCTTTTTAAGACTAGAATTGGAAATCTCTCTCTTTTTAAAAATAATGCTCTAGAAACTCATTAGTTAAGCAAAACACATTCTCACGGGAAGAGAAACAATAGTGAGAAAAACCAATTGATCCAGAGTTTTAAAACTGTCAGGTAGTTTTAAAACTGACTTCCCTGGCGGTCAAGTGGTTAAGACTACGCCTTCCAACGCAGGGGGTGTCGGTTCAATCCCTGGTCGGGGAACCAAGATCCCACGTGCCTCGTGGCCAAAAAAAATCAAAACATAAAAAAAAAGAAAGAAACAGAAGCAATATTGTAATAAATTCAATAAAGACTTGCAAAATGGTCCACATCAAAAAAAATCTTCAAAAAAACCCCAAAAAACTGTGAGGTATCCAGTCCACCTTATTCCCCTTGACATTTGAACCATATCCTAGGTCTCTTCCACCTGCCCACTTCTCAGGCCTGGTAAACCAATCTTGCTTTTTACCTGTCTCATAACTTGAAAAATAATGCCCTTTTACTTTCCCTGGAGATCCTATCCCTAGAACAGTTCCACTGCTGCCAATTGCGTTATTAAAGTCACCTGTTTAAGACAGCTGGTCTAAGTAGAGCTGGCATTCTGTGAATTAGGGATGCTTCTTCCCCAGATTGCGTGTGGGATTTTTCCCCCCTAGAATCTAGTATTTCCTGTTAGATTGTGAGCTTCTGGCCATGAGTGACTCTGGACTCTTTTCCTTTGTTTCTTGCTTAGAAAAAACCCAAAACCAAAAACCAAACTTTGCTAACTTCTCTGGTGTTTTGCACTCATTAAACCTTGTTGATTGATCTGAAGAATAAACTTTTTGATGCCTCCAATCCTGCTCCGCCCAAAATGGTAGCCACTTGCCATGTGTGGCTATTTAAATTTAAATTAATTGAAATTAAGTAAATTTTAATATGCAATTCCTCTGTCTTTACTCACCCCCTTTCAAGTCCTCAGCAGCCAGTGTGGCTTGTGGCTGACACAGGGATAGAACGTTCCCACCATTGCAGAAAGTTCTCTTGGGCAACACTGTCCCAAGCCCTCTGTTTAGCCTCTTGGGTTCTCTTTTGCCTTATTTCCATCTTCTTGCCTGCAGTGCTCTGCTTTGACAAGGGCCCCTCCCTTACCCACTCAGCCCTTTGGGGCCTCTGTATATGAGGTTCATGAGGAAAACAGGGAGATGGAGACTCAGCCTATAGCATTGCCCATGGTGGATCTTTCATTTCTTCATCTTCTCCCCTGGTCCGGCTCTGCTTTCACACCATGACCTCCACTTTGCTGACTTGCCAGCCAAAGCTCAGGTACTTTGCCTGCAGTTATGGTCAGTGGCCACCAGGGTATAGCCAAGCCTTGGTTATAGCCCTAGCATCTGAACATCTAGGCACAATCACAGAGAGATAAATTATAGTGTTTCCCCACTCATTAAAAAAAAAAATTCCCACTCAATTTTGCTTTAAAAACAAACTCTTTAAACAGTTCAGCATAAATAGTTTTAAAAAATGTCCTCTCCCTCTGATCCTTATTTTTTATCCATCACTGCTTTATCTAAACCTCTTGCTTGAATAAAAATACTGCTTTCAAATGACATGGAACTTTATTCTTGGAACCAGAAGCTCATTCTGGAAAGTTCATAAGCCTCGTGATTTGGGGCTTCTGACCAGACTGGAGTTGTTTGCCTTTGCCTTTGTTTTTTTTCTTGCCAAAAAAACCCCACAAAAGACAAAAGCAAAAACTACCTGTTTACGATTAATCAGAGGGCAGGTGTTAATTTTCTTTTTATAAAACCTCCCTGTATCCGCTCATGCTTTGAATGTATTTCCAAGGAAGAAGAGAAGACTGCTGTCCCTTCTGGGTCCCTGCGTCTCCCTTGTCTGGCTTCGCACACTTGTGTGTGCTGAATCTAAGTGGCTGAGGACTCCAGGAAGTTTCATGCTTGTCCCCTTCACCCCTCAGAGGAACATTTCCCAGCCTCTGCGCTAGCTTATGTCAAGTTAGCCCTCTTTCTTCTGTTTTAGCCAAGG
This sequence comes from Balaenoptera musculus, assembly GCF_009873245.2. Lineage (NCBI taxonomy): Eukaryota > Metazoa > Chordata > Mammalia > Artiodactyla > Balaenopteridae > Balaenoptera > Balaenoptera musculus. Next base: position 14,235,959 of record NC_045797.1, read on the forward strand.
ACTGTGTGACATAAAATAAATATTTAGGGCTTCCCTGGTGGCGCAGTGGTTGAGAATCTGCCTGCCAATGCAGGGGACATGGGTTCGAGCCCTGGTCTGGGAAGATCCCACATGCCGCGGAGCAACTAGGCCTGTGAGCCACAACTACTGAGCCTGCGCGTCTGGAGCCTGTGCTCCGCAACAAGAGAGGCCGCGACAGTGAGAGGCCCGCGCACCGCGATGAAGAGTGGCCCCCACTTGCTGCAACTAGGGAAAGCCCTCGCACAGAAACAAAGACCCAACACAGCCAAAAATAAATAAATAAATAATTAAAAAACAAAACAAAACTAAAAAAACCTTTCAAAGAGCATCTTTGGGCAGTGTTTCTAATTTAAATTTAAAAAAATTAATATTTAGAGTTCACCATGGCAACCATTTAAACACCAAGACTACATAAACTGTTATGGACAACCTGCTGAAAAAATTTAGGTAGAGGGTAGGGAATACTTCCCTCCCAGACAAATCAGCTTGCACTGGAGCTTATTTCCGAAACAACCTGAAGCAGCACCAAGCAAGCCTTGTCCACTGTGGTTCTACCATGCTCGCCTTTGCTACTCAACACCCTGTCTTCCTCCCGACGTTTCTACTTGGAATGTTACCTCACCTTACTCCACTCCATAGATGGTGAGGTGCATTAAAACAAACGAGACTTAGTCTCACAAGTCAGCAGAAGGGCTGGCACTCACGCGGAGTTGCTGGTCTGATATCACTTGCCCAATCTCTGTTCCAAGTTTGCCTGTGGAGATCATATGTAGCTGGATGCATCGAGGGTCCCAGTGGAAAGAGGGAAGCCCACCTGCCTGCCTGACTTCTGAGAAGAGCCTGGTTGAACCTAGGAGGTCTGAGAAAGCACTTTTAGGATCAACTTGAGCGGGAAGAGCTATTTCTTGGCTGTGGCGATGCACCTTCCTTCTCGGTCACCTCCTCCTCCCTGAATCCTGTCTCCTGTCTCTCCCTCCCTCCTCCCCTCACTCCCTCAGTGTTGGGGGGAATTCTCCAGGGCCCCACCTTGCTCTCCTCTCCATCCCAGAGCCACCTCATCCTTTCCCTCACCTTCAGCTGTCAGCACCTGATGCTCCTGGTTCCCAGATCAGCTTCTCTCCCAGGTCTCAAGTCCAGCATTTCTGGTTCTCTGAACATCTCCTCCCTGTCTCCTGGTACCTTCAGTCAACATCTCTCTAACTCCAAATCTGTCCCTCCTCTTGTGTCCCAAATTTCTGATGATGACAAAATCACCATCCTCTCTGGACCCCAAGCTCCAAATCTCAGTCATCTTTGATGCTCCTCCTTCCTCCGATTTACTCTTCAAGTCCTGCCCGTTTGATACCCCTTCCGTCCTTCCTTCCAGGCCCTCTTCCAGGCACCCTCCCTTCTAGCTTGGACTATTGCAGTAGCCACTCAAGGGGTCACTGCCACTCTCCCTTCCTGTTTGAGGCCTGTGCATTTGGCCCTGATCCCAGCCTTCCTGTCTAGTCTCTCCTGACCTTTCTGGTTCTTGTATACTGTACTTACAGCGCCACCTTCAGTGCTGTTCTAGAAATAGCAACTCTGCTGTTTCTAGAATTTTCTCTTTCCTGCCTCTACTGATGCTAGTTCATCTGCCCCTGTTCCCACCTGTTTGAAATCCTGTCCACCCTTCAAGGTCAAGAGCCACCTCCGTCACAGCAGCCTCCTTAGATTCCTGGTGGAACTGGTCTCTCACTTCATGGCACCCCAGTGGCCCTCTTGTAGTCATTTATAGCCATGTCTTATCTGCACCCCTACTAGGTGCACAGTAAGTGGTAAAGGAATGAAGGATGGCTGTTCATATTTTTAGCTGTCACAGCCAGGAGAGCAGTGCTTAGCAACAAGTATGGGCTTTGGAAATATGCAGACCCAGGTTAAAAAAATCCCAGCTCCAGGACTTCCCTGGCGGTCCAGTGGTTAAGATTCTGTGCTTCCAATGAAGGGGGTGCATGTTCGATCCCTGGTCAAGGAATTAAGATCCCACATGCCACGTGGCCTGGCCAAAAAAAAAAAAAAATCCAGCTCCCCCACTTGCTGTTGCACCTCTATGAGCCTCAGTCTCTTCACCTGCAAAATGGGCATGATAATGGTTTTTGCCACAAAATAGTCATGAGTCGATGTCCATAGAGACTTCCCAGGAGGCAGAGCTCATGCTGAGGCTACCTGTTAGTCACTTCTTCTGTGTCAGTTTGCTCTCTAAGGTTGATCATGATCTTCACTCACTGTTGAACCAATAAGAGAAACAAGTCCGATGCTGGCATTGGGAAGTTATTTACAATCCAGACTCTTGTGGAGACGAGGCTGTCTCCTGCTTGTGTGGATCTCTTCCCGTCTTTTCTCTGTGGTGCGGTAGCTTGGGCACAGTTGGGGCGTTGCCTGTGCCCTTGTCCCTCCCTGTCCACCTTGCCTGTGCTGTGTGGCCCTGGGCAAGCCACTCTCCCACCCTGGGCCTCAGGTCCCTCATTGCTCTGGGCCCGACTTCCGCCTCCTGCTCAGCCTTGAGGTGAGCAGTGTCTGAGTGGCAGCGTCTATATAACACGTGAGCCCCTGCCCCAGTCCCCACCGAGAAAGAGAGAGAGAGAGAGAGAACGAACAGGAAGGAGCCTTAGGTGCACTTACTTCACAGGGGAGGACACTGAGATCCCAGTGCTGAGCGGCTGCCCAAGGTCATGCTGCTGTTAGATGCTGCCCAAGGTCATGCTGCTGTTAGATGCTGCCCAAGGTCGTGCTGCTGTTAGATGCTGCCCAAGGTCATGCTGCTGTTAGATGCCGAGCTGGGCTGAGACGGATACTCCAGTTCCCAGTCCTGTGTTCCTGCATCACTCCAGACACCCCCATGGCCCCCCCCTCCACACACACTGAACTGACAATTCCTGACCACATTCTGCTTGGATCACACCCCCAGGCCCTGAGGCCCCACGGCTGAGAGCCTGAGGGATGCCTGTCTGAGAATTCTAGAGCCAGTCACAGCCCAGGGTGCTTTTAAGGTTGTCTGCCTGCTCTTCTGACCGTTTTATCTGGGACACCTCTAGGAGTTAAGAAGGTACATTCATATGCAAAAGACAGCCAGCAACTGCCCCCAAGGCAGGCTCCCACTTTGCCTTGAGGCAAGGCTGGGGCCACGCTTAAATGCAGGTGGTGGGTCGCAAGTTACGTTAAGAGACTAAAGATAGTTTCTTTAAAGCTTTATCACTGTGTCCTAATATAACATTGTAAATCAACTGTACTTCAATAAAAAGAAAAAAGAAATTAGGATATTGAAAAGCAAAACAAATAAACACACAAAGCGTCATCACTGTGATAAAGTGGGAAGTTGTAAATGTAGCTCCACTTTTCACTGAGCAAATTTGTCTTGTGGATGCCCCACCTTTGGGTCCCCTACTCCACTCCTGCTCCTTGAAGAGAGATCTGCCACCACTTTAACCTCCCCTCAGGGCCTGGCCTCTCCAAGGAGGAAGCGTGGACCAAGCAGAGCTTCCAGCTGCATCTCTCTGGCGGCCTTCTACACATGAGGGCTGGACAGCTGCTGCGGGTGGAGTCCTTCCCGGTGACCCCCGAACGCCATCACCTGGGTGCTGGCCTGACTCAGATGACCAGGCCGTGCTCTGCTTTACAGGGACTCTGCTCATCTGTGTGCTGTCATTGTGCTGCACAGCCCTGTGTCACTTCCCAGATCCAGGTCCTCATGTCCTCGGCAGCTGCTGTCAGCACCTCAGATCCAGCCTGGCCTCAGGTGTTGGCCAGTGTTCCCACCCGGCCTTCCCTCACCAGTTAATGTTCATTTTTGCACTTCATCTCCCGTTAAGGGCACTTCCGGTCTTTATTGCAGACATCCATGTGCCCACCTCCAACCTGAGGAAGGAAGGCAGAGCAGATACCAGGGGCCGTTCTCCATGTGTGCCACGCAGTGTGTCCAGAATGTTCTCATGACTCTAAAATCCCACTGTCTTCACTTTGCTCACTACTCAGAAACCTTCAGTGGAGCTCTCATGGAAGTCCAAGTTGAGGCAAAATACAGTTTTTCCAGACTGATCTCCCACTCCTCACCAGCACCCGAGCCTCTTCTCCTCAGACTGGTTCAATCGCAGTTTCCCAAATGCACCCGGCTTTTCCACTCTCACACCTTGGCTCCAACCACTCTCTGACCACAGTGTCCTTCCCTCTCTTTCTGATGGTGCAGCCCTTGCCTCGCTCAAGTCTGAGCTCTTGGACGAGGCCTCGCCGGGTATTCTAGCCAACAGTGCTCTGTCTCTGTCGCCTGAACTTCTGTCGCATGTTTTGTCGCCTGTCATTTGCTGTCTCGTACGCGTTTGTGTCTCGATGCCTCAGCCAGACCGTGAGAACCTTGGGAGCAGGAACCGTGTCATGTTTCCTATTCATGTTTGTTTCCCCTGCGGGGCTTCACTCAGAGCTTCAGGTAACACTCCATCAGCGTTGGCTGCGAATGAAGGAGTGAAGAAGTGAGTGAGTGAATGAGTGACTTGTAGGAGGCCAGGGCAGCATGGTGCCCTTCAACCCATTTTGTCGGTTTGGTGCCCATGGCTTTTTTTTTTTTCTTTTCCCCTTTATCAGGTGGTTGGATTCTTTCCTTTTGTCTCCTCTTTGGACCTCAGAGAAGGGCAGGTAACCCCGCTGAGAGATGTGACTAACTCCAAACTGATCCCTTCGGGAAGGGAGGCCAACAGCCACCTGTGCCCACCAGCCCATGGTCTGGATCGGAGCCAGGTGTCTCTCCTCCCGACAGCCGTGTGTGTACATGTGCGTTAATCCCAGAGCCGAGGCCCAGCCAGCCTCCTCCCAGAACCTCTTATTGTGTTGATTTGGTAGCATCTAACATGCAATTAACTTATTTGGTTTTTTGGTTTGTTTGTTTCATGCCTGGAGAATGAATTGAATTTGACGATTGATGCCATGGTGGGAAGGATCCTTTCTCTCTCTTTTGTTTGTTAATCCAATTCTGTGTCATGAACGAGAGGCCCTTGCCTTCCTCCAGCATGTTGAGAAGGAGCCGGCTTGGCCTTGATGTGGAGCATGTATAGCTGTAGAGGTTAACTGTGTTAGCGAGGTGGGAACCCTGTGGGAATTTAGAAGGAAGTACTTTTTTTTTTTCAAATATTTGAATCGCCAGTGGGAAATGTGGTTATGCTGGCGGCTTTGTTATCAATTGCCTGACTCACTAAAGCCTTTTGTCTTCGTTCTCATTGTTATCAGTTGAAGGCAGTAGAAACCATGTGAGGTGAGGTGGGCTAAGCTTTGTGCTCTGCTGGAGCCCCCTCCTGTCACTTGTGTCCTTGTCACTGGTGTCCCTTCCCCTGTGTGTCCCTCTGGAAAAGAGGACGTCGTCAAGGGCTTGCAACCAAACTTAGTAACTGTTGAATCGGGGTTCTGTGGGCCCTAATGGCAGGTATTCTGTTGGTGGTAAATTGTTTTACTTAGAATATCAGCTTTTTAAAGGTCTGGGTTTTCCCAGGAATACACTCCCTCCTCTGACTAAGAAAAGCATCAAAATGTAGAAAATTTGCTGTGTGTTAGCTACATGGATTTCTTATTCCTTACAAATTGGGGGAAGGATTAGGAGTTAAAAGTTCTCAGATTCACAGCATTGCAAATCAACTGTACTCCAATAAAAATTAATTGTGAAAGTTAAAAAAAATATTTACAGTACATATACATATAAATATGTACATAAAAGTACATATGAGTCCCTAAGGTTTATATCTTGGATCCATCTATAAAATTAGAAAAATGTAGTAATTAAATACAAATGAAAGACTACATCAATAAAATTAAAATTGAAATACAGAAAAGATCTCAGATTAATAGAAAATTCAGTGACACAGTTTACTTTTTTTTTTAATTTACTTTTATTTATTTATTTTTGGCTGTGTTGGGTCTTTGTTCCTGCATGCAAGCTTTCTCTGGTTGCGGTGAGCGGGGGCTACTCTTCGTTGCGGTGCACGGGCTTCTCACTGTGGTGGCTTCTCTTGTTGCAGAGCACAGACTCTAAGTGCATGGGCTTCAGCAGTTGCAGCACGTGGGCTCAGTAGTTGCGGCATGCAGGCACTAGAGTGCAGGCTTAGTAGTTGTGGTGCATGGGCTTAGTTGCTCTGCGGCATGTGGGATCTTCCCGGACCAGGGCTCGAACCCGTGTCCCCTGCATTGGCAGGCGGATTCTTAACCACTGTGCCACCAGGGAAGTCCCCACAGTTTACTTCTTAAAGTCCAATTTTCTAAGAGTTTTAGCCAGGAAAAAGAAAAGATTAAAGTAATCAGGAATAGATTCCCCTCCCTTGCCCCCAAGATACTTCTGTGGGATTTCTGGGGCTCTAGGAGCCCAGCTGAGAGAGCCACTGGATCATATGTTGTTGACGTGCCCAGAAAAAAGCAAGGTGAGTCTTTTAAAACAAACAGCATGTAAACAAGCAGCCACAACAAAACTGGGTAGACCATGCTTATAATACTGTGGGGAATAAAGAGGTCAAAGTATGACAATACAAGTAGGAGATTAGTTTTCATGGAAGGCTGTGGATGTGTTCCTTTCTGGTCCCATGAGGCTGGGCTCTAGAGTGCCCATGGGCTCAGTTGCCCCGTGGCATGTGGGATCTTAGTTCCCCAACCAGGGATCAAATTCGTATCCCCTGCATTGGAAGGTAGATTCTTAACCACTGGACCACCAGGGAAGTCCCATCTACTTCTACTTATTAAAAAGACTCTTTTGGAGTCTTTAGACATAGATTTTTCTGTGTGTCACTTTTGTATATGCAATAAAGGATATAGGCACAATAAATTGATTGAAGTCTTTCTAACCTTCACTTTCAGAATCTGATTCTTCTGAATCACTTTTCAACTCCGTTCATCAGTATCCGTTTATGAGGAGGCCACATCGCTCTCTGTGCTTTCTAGAGCGTTGGTGATGCAGAGCTTTTGTCTCTGAGATTTTCATCCATGCTGCTGATACCCATTCTGCCAGTTCTGATGTTGCCATTTTCTTCATCTTACTTGAAGGTGTCAGTGGAACGTGTTTTAGGCAACTTAGACTCAGATTCCTTCTTCAAGTGGGTCTTTTTTTTTTTATCTTTTGGCTGCACCACACGGCATGTGGGATCTTGGTTCCCTGACCAGGGATTGAACCCGAGCCCCCTGCATTGGAGGGGCGGAGTCTTAACCACTGCGCCACCAGGGAAGTCCCAATTGGGTCTTAAATGGTTTGTTAACAGTGAACAGTCAGGAGTTTCCATCGTCTGGTCATGCCTTTGGGAATAACAACCAAGTGCATTCATGTGTAGGCAGTGCCAACAAGGACAAGGCAACAGCAATTGTAAGACCCTCCCTAGTTTTCAGAGGTGAAAAAATGTATGTCTTGTAATTGATGAGAATTATTCACAAGAAGTCTAGGAGTAAATGGGCACTGTCAGTATTCCAGTGACTTAGTGATGCCAAGGCTCCGGGTGGATGTCTCTGTGAGTCTCCTTGTCACAAGGTGGCAGTTCCCACACTCAAAGGCAGAAAGCAGGGATCAGGGTCAGGCCTTTCTCCTTCTGCATGTGAGAGAGAGAAAATATCTTTCCCAGAAATCCCTTAGCAGGTTTCCCCTTACCTCCCATTGGCCAGAACTGCATCACATGGCCATGCATAATAGCTAGGAGGGAGTTTGGGAAATCTGTTTTTTTCTCACCACTTCGAGAACGGAATTGGGAATGACTTTTGGATGGTCAACTAACAGTCTGTCCCACTGTGGTCAAATACATTTGGGATATGCTGAGTCAAACAACCCAAAACACTACGACTTCTCAAAGCTTTTAATATGTGGCTCATTGAATTACAGAATATGTTTTTAAGCTTTTCCAAATTTAGGGAGTCCAAATTTATTTTCCCAAAAATAAGGAACCCAATTTTGCAGAATACCAGAGAACCACTCTTGGCTGTTCCCAGAATAACAAAATGAAGATTCTCAGAGCAGAGCTGAATTGGCTGGTGGAATAAGGTTTGTGGAAAGTGAATGGAGATGAGGTTTGCAGTAGAGACTGAGCAGGGCTGAGAGGTTCACAGATGAAAGGGCTGTATTGATCTGAACCATCTCAGATTGTTTTGATGGGTACTGGCTAATTTGTTTTCAAGAGCCTGTATCCATGCTGCCGTGGTTTCTTCTGAGACAGGACTCAGTCGATACTGAGCTATTATTATCTCCTTTTCTTTCCTAACCTCTACCACTTCCAGTCTTCATGAAACTAGTGATACTGGAGCAGGCCGACTGGCTTCTGGGACTGGAATTGAGTGCTTTGCTGAAATGGTCACGGACCTGTGTGATGCCTGCTGCCTCTTTTCCTCAGATACATTGCTGAGCCTTTGTAAGAGCTGGCAGACCCAGGGAAGGAGTTAGTCTGCCACCAGTTATTTGGACTTAGAATCATGAAGCCCCTCCTAGTTTTTTTGCCCAGAAGTGATCTTTTTTTTTTTTTTTTGGCTGCCCCACACAGCATGTGGGATCTTAGTTCCCCGACCAGGGATTGAACCCATGCCCCCTGTAGTGGAAGCATGGAGTCTTAATCACTGGACCACTAGGGAAATTCCTAGATGTCATCTTGAATGTTTCTGAGTAGAATAATCATGGGTCATTGGCTGATGGATTTGGAGGGGATTATACTGGGGAGCTGGTCTCCCCCCTCATTTTCTTGGCAAAGACCATCCAGCTGTTCTGTCTAGAAGGTGAAGCCTCAAACCCCTTGCCCACCGTTGTTCAGAAGCTGTATCTGAGGCAACCAGGGAGATTTCTGCCTTTCTCACATAATGCCCTCCAAACACCCCTTTGCCTGGATTTAGGATTCTAGTTGTATATATACATTATTTTATTTTATTTTATTTATTTATTTTTAAATTTATTTTTATTTTTGGCTGCGTTGGGTCTTCGTTGCTGCACGTGGGCTTTCTCTAGTTGCAGTGAGCAGGGGCTACTCTTCGTTGCAGTGCGCGGGCTTCTCATTGCGGCAGCTCCCCTTGTTTGTTGCTGAGCACGGGCTCTAGGCACACGGGCTTCAGTTGTTGCTGCACGCAGACTCAGTAGTTGCGGCACGTGGGCTCTAGGGCTCACAGGCTTCAGTAGTTGTGGCGTGTGGGCTCAGTAGTTGTGGCACACAGGCTTAGTTGCTCCGCGACATGTGGGATCTTCCCGGACCAGGAATTGAACCCGTGTCCCCTGTATTGGCAGTTAGATTCTTAACCACTGTGCCACCAGGGAAGTTCTGTATATATATTTGATTATTTAAATAGTTTTCTTTCTGCCGTTGTTAGTTTCCTGGAGACATGGTTTTTTAAGTATCTTTGGTAGGTTGAGAACTTATCATTTTCATATTTTAATGCATCTTTGTTTCATTCTGACATTTTTTCTAAAACTGTCTGCAAGCTCCTTTGTTTTCCCCTTTGCCTCTAATGAACTCATTCTGCGTTTGCTCCTTTAGCTAACTGACTCTTTTGCTAAAGTTACTTCAGTCAATTACTGTGCTTTGTTGGCTCATTTTCATTACTATTTAAGTAAAGTGAAAAAAAATCTCCAAACCCTTCTGCCATCTCTGAAAGCCTCTTACTAATGCTGTCATGGCCCTTGTTGGTTTCATCAATCCCACCCCCCAGCCCAGAGCCCTTGTTAGCTGCTCTCGCTGATTTTGTGCTGATTTGTTGGTTCTTTTCTATCTGCGGTGCCTGTGGTCCCCACGTCCTCTAGCCCTCTAGGACTACTCTTTCCTTCATTATTCAAATAAAATACCTCCGCCCCCCCATCCATGCATCCCATGTACCTATGGGAAGTCTGCATGCCCGCAAGTGTTTCTGAAGATACCCCAGTTTATCAATTTGCCTAGTGGTTACTTGCCTGTCACCTCTTGCTCCAAATCCCAGCCCAGTTCTCAATAATCCACGTCTCCTTACCAGCCCCTCTGCCCTCAGGTTTCCTTCTCCCCCAAACACGAGTCTCCCCCTCCAGCCCCTGAGGCACACCTAAAGCAATGCTCTCATCCCTGGGCCTTCCTGATAATCCTTTCACTTTGACAGATTCTCTCATCCAGACAGCGAGGCCCTTCCCTTTCATACGTATAATGGATTGATCTTGCTTTCCTAAACAAAAGAAGTTTCCCCCTGAGACAGCTTCTGTGGCTCCTTCAGAATAAGAAATGGTTACAGTCAACAGTGTTTTGTTGCCTGTGTGTTTTTTTTTAATATCATCTTTTTCCTTCCTGATTCATTACCTTTGGGTATTTTATGAAGCTCAAATGTGACAGTGGCAGTCAGTGTGACTGATGAACAGTCATGTGAACAGATAAAAGAAATGGCTGTTGTCATACATTTAAAAAATACTGTCTGCATTTTATTTCCTTTGAAAAGAGTAAGGACTGAGCACATAGATTATTAAGTTCCGATATTCCAGCCAGATTCTTGTGTCCTGGGAACTGAGCAAAATGTAGCTCTATAAGGATTTTTATTTATGTAAAGCCTGAGAAGCCGCAGACAAGCCCTGGAGAGTAGGAACCAAAGGCAGAAGTCGTTTCCTCGGCCCTGAGTCTGGCTGAGGCTCTGGCTTATCGTGGGGGGCGTCTGAAGGAGAGGAAGGAGACTGGAGCCAGAAGAACAGTTCCTGAGCCCACAGGAGGCCCTAGAACATTCTGGGCCTGGACCCCCTCAGTGTTCCCTGCAAGTACACCAGGTAGCTGGCCCTCTGCAGAGTATTCCAGAGGACTGGCCTCCACCTTGCTGACTGTCGGAGCCCCCTCTTGGCCTCGGTTGCGCTCGCCCACCACGGCTGCCCTGGTCCGTGGGGCAGGCCTGTGACGTGCGCCCCGTCCTGTGTTGTCTCCAGGGACAGGGTGCCTTGTCAGAGAGACTCCGGAGCTTCAGTATGCAGGACCTCTCCACCATCAGGGGAGACGGCGCCCCTGCTCCCGCAGGCCCCCCACCACCGGGGCCCGGGCGGGCCAGCGGCAAGCATGGCCAGCCTAAGATGTCCAGGAGTGCTTCTGAGAGCGCTGGCAGCTCAGGTAGGTGTCACTTCCCTTCCCCTCTTTTCCGCCTCGTAGGCCTTGCTTTCGTGGAGAGAGACCCAGGCCCCCCTAGGGCCCTTGCCCCGAGGACTCGCCACCCATACAGACGTCCATCAGACCGTGCCAGGCCAGACAAGGGGCAGAGCACCGCTTGGGCCAGGACAGACGGCTGGCCTCGGGGACTCTGATGGGGGGCAGGGTTAGGTGCACCAAAGGGCCCCATCTCCTCCATCTGATTATCTGGGGGGTTTGGGAGGGGTTGTGTAGTAGTACCTGCACCAAGCCTAGAGGCGACAGGCCCAGCTGGACCTGGGCCAGGGCAGCTTTCTCTGTGTTCTTCTTCTCTGACCCCGCACTCCCAGGAGGGCTTACCTGTCATGAGCCCCTGAGCATCTCCTCCCACCCAGCCAGGGCTTACGGCACGGTATCCCTTTTCCCTGCGTGGTATTTCCTGTCCTGTCTCTCGCTCTACCACCTCCTCCCCTCCCTGAGCCCCCCATGCCCCATGCATAACCTCGGCCACCACACGCAAAGGCCGCACTAGCTCTGGGGTCTAATTCCTGTGGAGACCAGGGCTTTACGGAAACCACGCCTCTACCTCGATGTCTGCCCCTGGTAGAGGGGTACCTGGGCCAGGATTGACCTGGAACTTTGTTTAAAAGTGCAGAGTCCTGGCCGCACCCCACCCCCGCCCGCACCAGAGGATTCAGTAGGTCTAGGGTGAGACCCTGGTACATGATGCTGTCGAGGTTGCAGCCACATTTGGGACCCACTGACGTCTGATCCCTCAGTGGGTTTCGGGCTTGTGGAAGGTAGGGGCAGGTATTAGAGGGCTAGGGAGTTGGACCAGGACTCAGGGTTTCCCAGACTGTTCCTTGGGACGATTACGGGGACTTGGCTCTCAGGAGCTGAGCACTGCTGCTGCCAGCAGAAGGGTGATGGGGAGAGAGCTGCAGGGGATTGTTCTGGATCATCACTTCCACCCCTCCACCTTGGTGGGAAACTGAGCCTGGGGGCTGAAACTGGGCCACTGTTGGAATCTCTGGCTGTGACCTGTGCAGGTGGCTAGTCTGCCCTTAAATGTATAAACAGGGACATCCAGGCCACCTAGACCTACGCTGTGTGCTGTGAGGTGCAGCCTACAGGGGCACCTCAGTCCTGCGCCTGGGGTCCTTCCAGGCCCCACCTGACTTGAGGGTCTAAGACATGGATGGGAAAGAGGGAGCCTCACCACTGCCCTGGGAATGACAACCCATGCTCCCCTCCAGGGGAAGGAGAACGGCTCAGGGCCCGGCCCAGCGTCTGCCAGGTTCCAACCCTATCAGGAATGGCCTCTCTACCCCCGGCACCAGGATTGAAGAATGTGGCTTTTCTGTTGGAAGGGAGAGATTTTAACCCTAGCAGGGTTGGGGAGGTGGAGGCTTGGCCATGGGGGTGAGGTCCACCTCAGGTAGGGGAACCCTGTCCCTGTGCCAGGGGAACTTAGTGTGGAATCCCAAAAGGCCAGGCAGGAGGGGACCTTGGGGATCACTCAGTCTGATCCTCTGATTTTACCAATGAAGAGACAAAGACCCAGGGAAGGGAGCTGTCACCAGGGTCACCTGCTGGCGGCATTCTCCTGTGGCCCCCTGACTCCTAGGCCAGTGCCTTCTCTCCACTCACCTGCTGGCCATCAGGTTTCCTTGAGCATCTACAGCTTCTGACCTCCTGGGCACTGTCGCAGAAATAGGGATGTGAAATGCAATTAGATATCGCCTCCACCCTCGGTCAGCTTACCGGCTACGAAGCCTCAAGTGAAAGCTGTCATTGGAAGAAAAAGGGCCCCAATTCCGTGAGGCTCAGTGGGCAGAGCTGGAACCAGTGGGGTAAAGTTCCAAGGGGGTAGCCACTTACTAGCTGTGTGGCCTGGGCAAGCCGTTTATCCTGTCTGCACCGCAGATTCTTTATCTGAACACAGGGAATGACAAGCCCCATTTGTAGGGTTGTCGTGAGGACTCAACCGAAATAATCCATGTAAAGGTGCTTAGGGTTATGCCTGGCACTCTAGGTAGTAGCTGCTGCTATTATTGTTCTTCTTGTTGATATCTAACTCATCTACGGAAGCACTTTATAATATGAAAGTATCCAGGACAGAAATGGGCTGCCTTGTGAGGTAGTGAGATTCCTGACATTGGAAGGGCCCAAACCAAAGTCAAATAGTCATACACCAAAGCTCTAGGGAGGGATTCCTGCTTTGGCGAGGAAGTGGGCCTAGCTGGCCCTACAGTCCCTTTCCCTCTTAGAGTCTATATTGTCATTATAGAGGTGAACGAAGCAGAGGAAGTAGGCTCAGGGAGGTCACACACTGTGCCAAGGCCACGCAGGACTGGAATCCAGGCCTCCTGCCTACACCTCCCCTTGGTGGATTATTCGTGGCAGCTTCAGAACTAGGAAAGAGAGAGGTTTGGTAGGATCGAAAAGGTGATGGATATTACTCAGCCATAAAACGGAATGAAATTTTGCCATTTGTGACAACATGGATGGACCTGAGGGTATTATGCTTAGTGAAATAAGTCAGACAGAGAAAGACAAATACTGTATGTTTTCATTTATATGTGGAATCTAAGAAATGAAACAAACAAATGAATATAACAAAACAGAAACAGACTCAGAGATACTGAGAACAGACCAGTGGTTGCCAGAGGGGAGAGTGGTGTCGGGGAGGGGTAAAATGGGTGGAGAGGATTAAGAGCTACAAAGTACCAGATATCAAATAGATAGGCTACAAGGATGCAATGCACAGCACAGGAGTATAGCCATTATTATTTATAGTATCTGTATACAGAGTATGATCTATAAAAATATTGAATTACTGCACCTGTACACCTGAAACTAACATAATATTGTAAGTCAACTATACTTCAATACGGGAAAAAAAAAAAGGCGATGGGAGGCATCCCCTGGGCTTTGAACATCTTCCCAGACAATCACTAGACGGAAGCGGATTTGGGCTGATTTGTTTGGTTCTGACCCTGCCGCCCTCCGTCCTCTGCCATGCCCCGGGGGACAGGGGCAGCGCTTTGGTTGCAGGTGTGCAGGCCGAGCAGGTAGAGTTCGCAGAGAACCAGAGAGCCTGCTGTGCTCCACACGACCTGCTCTTCTCACTGCCTGCCCTTGGCCGTGGCGCCTGTGATGTCAGGGGGCCGGCAAGGGAGGTGCTGACCTAGCAGGGAGGGTAGGGACCATTGGCCCTCGCCCTGGCTGTTCTGGGCCTAAAATAAAAGTCATCTCGGAAAGAAAGACCAGTGAAAGATGGCCCATGGTCTGGGCGTGGGGCAAAAGCACCCAGATCAGAGGCTCTGGGGCTGTCGTAACCCCAGAGTGGAGGGTCCGGGTGCCTGGGAGGAAGTCAGCCAAAGGAGGCCCAGCTTTGTGTGCCCTCCCAGCGCCCAGCCTCGGATGCCAGGCATGGTCGGGTCGGGGAAACGGCCCCCAGTCTGGGCTTCCATCCTGGCTGAGTGACCCTGGGCCTGTGCAGAGACGGTAAATGCAACACAGCGAGGCAGACGTCACCAAGCAGTCACCACACCTGTTCCCTCTGGGTCTAGATTTCAGCCTCAGAACCTTCCTCAGAATGATACCCCAGATGGCTGCTATCAGAGGATTTGACCTTGGCACAGAAAACGAGCTCAACTCGCTTCAGGTTTCCTCTGGAGAAAAGGCACAGGAATCCCTATCCAGCCTACATCTTAGGCTTGTGAGGAGAGCAGTCAAGGTTATTTGCAAGCCCTGGCGGGTGGCACCTGTTGCAGGCAGGCTGGGAGAGGATGGGCAAGACGCGGTAGCTGCACCCGGTGGAGTTGTGTGCAGTGTCGGAAGCAACGGTTTCAGTGTACATACAGGTAGAGTTTGAAAACACGAGGCCTAGTGAAAAAAGTACAAAACGGAATAAGATATTATATAACAATTTATGTAAAATAAAAATATAGGCCCACTGGTGTAAAATAACACTATGCAGTTTGCATCGCCCACCCTGTAGAATGGACTGGGAGGCATTTTGTCAGACGCCATTTATGGAAAGTCTGGCACGGAACCCCGGGAAGGGTACAAGGGAGTTGAAAAAAATGATCCTTGCCTTCCGTGAACTTGGAGACAGCTTGTATTTAGTGAGCACCTACTGTATACCAAGGCCCAGATGTGCACCAAGACCAGTAGACCGTGTAAGGTAGCAACCAGTTAACCGTTTGGCCGCTTTGAGGGTTCAGCGGTCAGTTTCCTGCAGGTCATTCTGAACTGGGAGACAGAGAGAGGAGGGGCGTCTGGGCAGGCACAGTTGGAGTTATTTCTCAGAGGAAACTTGGACGTCGTCCCCTGCCTTCCCTTGGGCTGCGGGACACAAGGACTGACCCCTGTGGGCCAGGCAAGGTCATTTTCTAGCACCCGAGAGGAAGCTGGATCCGGAATGATCCCCTCCCCCACCTCGGTGTCTCTACAGAGACCCACATTCCTGGGACCCCTGTATTGAACACACTGGGATCCCCACACCTCCCTGGGACCTCCCGGTTTGCCTGGGGCTGGTTCCTGTCAACTGGGGGCTATCACTGATGGTGCCCCCATCCCCACAGTGTGTACCTGCTGCTTCTCCTGCAGGACCCGGAAAGGTGAGTAGACAGCCAGCATCTCTGCAGCGTGAGGGACTCGCCTCGGGAGAAGGCTCTAACCGTGAGCTGGTGTCAGACCTGGGGGCTCCCTTTCAGCTGCAGGGTCTGGGGGTGGAGTCAGGAGGTTAACTCCTTAAAACAGCAAACATGGATTAATTTACAGCGAAGCCAGGCTAGACGTTTGGGAACGGCTTCACTGGGTGGTCTGGCTCAGGGACTCTCAAGAGCTCTGGTCAGGATGTCGGCCAGGGCTGCAACCATCTGAAGGCTTGACTGAAGGTGGCTGTCTTGGGACTGTTGGCTGGAGGCCTCAGATCCTCACCACATGGGCCTCTCTGGGGCTGCTTGAGCGTCCTTACAACATGGCAGCTGGCTTCACCCAGAGTGAGTGATGCAGGAGAGAGAGGGCAAGCAGGAAGCCACAGTACCTTTTAGGACCTGGTCAGAAGTCACACACCACCACTTCTGCCTTATTCTGTTGGCTGGAAGTGAGTCATTAAGTGCAGCCCACACTCCAGGGGAGGGGAATTCATCTCCACCTCTTGAAGGGAGGAGCGTCAAAGAATGTGTGGAGCTATTTTAAAACCATCCCAGGGTCATAGTTCCTTGTGCTCTGGGTGATGATGACACAGGCCCTTACCCAGCTCCTCTGAAGTGATGGAGCCGCAGGGGTTTCGGTCCTTGTGCAGCCAAGGGAGCCCTGGTCCTGCTTTGCCACTTACCAGCTGTGTCACTATGTGCGAATCACCTAACCACTCAAAGCCTTGATTTGCTTCAAATAGAGATAAAGATCCCCGCTTTCCCAGTTCACTGTGCTGTTGTGAAAATGTCTGTGAAAGGACTTTTTGAAGGGTGGTGATGATGATTACTGTTACAGCCAGGAGACCTCAGGGAGGGGAGGGGCCTGGGCTCTCCCCAGCCCGGGCAGGCCCCCGCTGCCACCCTCCCTGGGTGTGGGTGATGGCTTAGCGCATTGTTCTCTCCCGACCTGCTCCTGCGCTTTCCCTGACCTTAACTAGACACGCGAGGGACCAGAGATGGTGCTGGGCTAACCCAGCCCCCTTTGCTCCCCGCAATGAAGGAGCTGCCTTTGGCTCAGAAGGCGAGAGGGGCCGCCCCTGGCCTGCAGCTGCTGGCTGGTGTGAGGGGAGGAGAGAAGCACGCCTGGCGCCCTTGTTGCCTGTGCCCCCAGCCCCGGTGCCACTGAGACGTGGCTCGTGCCTCCCATATCAGTGGAGGGCAGGAGGATGTGGAGCTGCATTCTGAGAAGGGTCCTGTTTTCCCTTTATTTCTTCAGTTTTAAGACTTTTCAGTGCTAAGGTTTTCAAAGGTCTGTAGAAGACATGGGGGTTTTGGAGGCCATAAACCTAACGAGGACAGATGGTCCAAGGAGTCCTGAGCAGGACTGCGGAGACCAGCATCGTGCTGGAACACAGGAGTGTATATATGCTCAGCAAGGATAAAAGAAACGGAGGGGCTGCACGCAGCTGTTTCCAGCACTAGCGGCCAAGACTCGGGCCTGGCGGACATACTAGTTCGTGGGAAACAACCACAGGTGTCCCAGGCAATTATGGTTATTTCTATCTAGTCACCCTTTACAATTTTGAGTTTGTAAATTCCATGAGCCATTCAGAAAGCCTCTCCTTCCGGGACCTTGTCACTTGGGGGACCAGGGAGAGGAGAGCTGCCTTCTCCTCCGTTCTTGCCTCGTGGGCCTGCTCTGTGCTGCCCTCTGCTTGGGGAAGCCCTCGCCCTCCCCATGACACCTGGTGGTTTCATAATCAGAGGCTGCCTTTCCAGTACGTTTAAATAGAATTACAGCTGATTGTGGGAACTGAGTAGAGTTCGGTCTTCCTGGGAGCTGGGGGGATGGGGGCTTCTTGGGGACCGGACAGCAGGTGGGGCACGGTGGAGGCCTCCGGCTGGGGTGGCCCTGCTCAGAGTTGTGATCTGGGAGCCTTTGCCCCAGCCCTGCCTTTCTGGGCCCTCTTGACACCCAGGGCCCTGGAGTTCTTCCCCGTCTCCCTAAGGTCTTCTTGCGAGGAAGCAGCTAGTGATTTGTCCACACCATTTCCCTCTGTGATGGTGGGAAAACCCCTTGGCTCTCCAGGCCTCAGTCTCCTACTCTGTAAAGGGGGAGGGGGGGCGGTTTGAGCTCGATGCCCCTGGGGCCCTTCCAGCTCTGACCCGTTTTCTGCGGGTGAAGGGTGCTGAGTGTGAAGTGTCAGCAGATGGTGTCGGGGGAGGTTGGTCTCACACCCGGGGCTGGGGCAGTGATGCTGGGAGAGAGGATTTCAGGGGGTCACAGACGCTTTGGTCAGAGGGGCCCTCCTGGTCCCCCGAAATGATTTCCATCTGTGCGTCTCAGGCCCCAGGAGAGCGTTCTGCTCCATTCCTGCCCATCTGTTAATCGTTTCCTGTTGTCTCCTGCACATCTGTCTCTCTTTTTGTGCTTCTGTTATTCTCTCTCTCTCCCGCTCTTACCTACCGCCCTTTCTCCCCTCTTTTCTCTCTACCTGCCTTGATGTTCTATAGAGCTGAAAACTGAATTCTATTACTGCTTGAAATTAGTCATAGAGGTGGGGTTTTTTTTTCCTTTTTTTAAAAAAAATCAAGTGCCTGCGACATATAAAAAGCAGAGTCATCTCTTTTTATCCTCTCTATTAAAAGAAAGAGAGAATTGCATCTTTCTTGAGGGTGGCCCCGGGGCAGTTTCTTTCCTCAGCAGCCGGAGCCGTCAGAGGTTTGGAGCGCGGGCAGAGAGTGAGCGTGTGTCCGTGTGTGTATACCTGTGTGTGTGCACGAACGCTCACACGTGTGTGTGAGTCTCATCCCCAAAGGTCCTTCCCTAACAGAATATTCTCTTCTCTCTCCTCGGTGGCTGTCGGGGGACGCTGATGTGAGTGTTCCAGATGGGCGTGCCCTCCTCCAGATGCCTTTGCTGACTTTCATTAATGGCTCCCACTAACGTGTGCTGCGGGGGGAGTGTTTGCTAACCCCAGGGTGTTTGCTGCACTGGTGGGACGGGGAGGCCCGGGGCTCCTGCAGAAGGATCAGCTCGGCCTTGGAGGGCTGGGAGTTTCTCCCTCCCTGGCCTCTCCACGGAGAGAAGAGGTGCAGCTGCTTCCTAGCCTGCTGTAGACACGTTTGCTAATACAGAACGTCCGTCAAGGCCACACACTCACTCCCCTGCTGACCCCTGTCCTTTCCTAGAGGCCGCGCAGCCTCGGGCACCATGGTCAGCTCTGCGGGCTCAAGGCCTTGGCTGCCGTTCCTTGAGATTTGGAGGTGGTTGTGGCCATGACCTTGCATGAGATGCTCCTCATACAGGTTGTCTTCAGGAGCCATCCGAGTATTAAGATGTGGGCAGCAGTACCCTTTTGGGTGAGAACCTATTCAGTCACCAATTCTATTTGGATCTACAGGGAGAGGAGTGCTGAGGAGGCCCACCATCGAATTTTCTGCCCAGCCACTCATCTTCGTCCTGGTGCCCATCTTGGTGGGACCAGGTTCTGTGGGGTTTATATCTTCATTTATACTCCTCCCTGTTCCACAAAGGATTTAAGTCTGGTTGTGGAAATACAGATGATAAATTGAACCAACTAAGAAAAATGAAGCTTGAGAGAAAGGGAATAGGCAGGTAGGATGGAGTCAGAGTGAGAAGAAAAGTTTAAGTGCATGTCACAAACTCACAGACTGTCCAAGATGCTGGGCTTCCTGGCAGCCAGTGCAAAGAGGGAAACGCAGTTAAGAGATTCAGCGTCATAACACGGTAGCCAACCAGAGGCTCAGAGGCTCAGCTTGTCCACAGTGGTTATTCTCATGGGTCCCGAGAGTCAGGCAGAACATTACAAACAACATTCTTGGCAAAACCCCTCCATGAACACAGTGACCAGTAGGATTCTCTTTTTGGCAGGTTCTCTCTGTGGCTTCCATCTGAAGCTACTTCCAGCCCCCAAGCTGCCCACACTAACTTCCTTTGCTCCCCACCTCTGCTGAGGTTGAATGATTGTTTTCCATTCCTGCCTGGATATCTGGGTTCCCCTTGATCCATCGCTCCTAGTAGGCTGGAGGGTCACTTCTTTTCTACCCTTTAGTCCATGCTCAAGGATGCAGTGGAGAACAAACTCAAAGCCATTTTTGTTTCAGTCCTGAGATAGTCGTTGTTGTTGTTATTATTATTATTATTATTTTGGTAATGTGTGAGTTCATTGCTGAGTCTCAGTGACTTCAGACCCTGGGAGCAGGCTGAATTGTTCGATGCCTGAGGATGTTTTGGTGACTCTGGGCTGCCCTCTGAACCCCAGAGTGATCAGTACAGAGAAAGCCCTGGTCCCGGATTTAGAGGGAACCACATGTGCAGAGGCACAGACTCACACCAGTCCCCTAGCCCGTTCTCAGGATGTGGGGTTCTGTGCTGGGGCGGACGGAGCTGGCCAGGCTGCTTCTGCAGTTTCTGGCCTCGTCTGAGAGCTTTCGGGCCTGGGCTGGCCTGTCTCTTTTTCCTCCTGTCAGGTGTCCAGAAGGAATGTCCTTGTGATAGGTGTCGAGTTCTGATCTGGGACAAGAGCCAAGCCCTCTGAGATGATGTCAGGTCTCCACCTCGGTTAGTGGGGTTAGTGGGCGAGCAGCCACTGTGGGTACAACCCCGGGGTCAGGTGCTCAGAGGGGCCGAGGAGGGTCAGCCATAGCTCAGGACGCTTTCTGTGGGGCTGAGGCAGTGAGACTGACGGACAGGAGAACCAGGGTGCGCGGCACAAGCCATGTGGTACACATTCCAAGCCCCGCTGGGAGTAGAGAGGCAGGCAGGACCGGAGCATTCAGGGAGGGCTCCCTGGAGTTGCCAGCCTTCATGTTCCTCGGTCCTAAGGATGCAGCTGATGTGGCCAGGGGAAGGGACCAGAGGGAACCTAAACCCGGAGGAGACAGGCTGGGGAATGCACTGGAGCAAAAAACGCAAAGGAAGTTTAATGATCTCGGACTTGGCTCTTACTCAGGTGCTGTCTGAGCAGGTTGCTCCCAGCCTACAATTCAGCTTTGAAATCCGTGGTTAAGACAGCCCTGCTCTCGTGCTGCCTCCTGCCGGCTGTTGGGAGTATAGCAGCAATGACCGGGAAAGCGGCTCAAGATTAGGTTAGTTTTACTAAGCCCACACCGGGTGCTGTTATTCCCCTTTTGATAGAGAGAACACGTTTGGTGGCTGAAAATGTTTTTGGGAGAAGTAGCAGGGTGTCCCAGAAAGAGCTCTGGTTTTTATCTGCAGGCCTCGGGGTGGTTGGACCAGGTGATCTGAGGGCCCCCTGGCTGTGCATTCTGTGATTCTAGGTAAAAACAATATACGAAGCCTAGAAAGATGTGTCTCTGGGTGTCAGATAAACTGGGTATGGGCAGGAAGTATTTTATATCTCAACTGAGATAGGACCACATGGCCAGATGACATGAAATATATGCTCAGCATTGAACACTGCAAAAATACCGTGCAGTCAGTGACACGAATCCATTCTGGTGCTTTCCCTGTGGATTAGTCACGGCAGACCAAAACAGGAATCCTGCTGTCGTTTTTGAGGGGAAGACTGCTGCTAGATTCTCCTTCCACTAGGCTCCTTTGCTTCTCTAGGACTTAGCCTTTGAAGTGAAAAATCTACATAGCTTTGCTTAAGGTTCTCTTTGAAGGCTTCCTGGCATTTTACATCCTGTCTCTTAAAGAATGCTTGGAGCTGAATGTGCAAGTGTAATTAAGGCACTGTCAGCATTGCTGGTTTGTATTATAGAAAACTGTGCTATTCCTCTCCAGAGGTCACTGCCACCATCTTTTCTAGAGATTCTTCCCCGGAGCATTCTTCTGGTATGGCCTCACAGCTCTAAGCTGCAGGGTTAGACATGTCTCAGTTAAGGCAGCGCTGTCCCCACCTCCCCTGGTAGCTTATCAGTAGATTCTGAAGACTGTGCTCGTTCCCATGCACAGCACCTCACAGTCTCACAGTTGCAATGATCCTGGATCCTCTGCAGTACCGCTGGAGGATACCGGGGCCTCGGCTCTCCTAACCGGCCTGGCTTGCCGTGCTGTGTGCCTAACTTTGACCTTGCGTGCCCTTCTTCGCTCCTTTCTACACTGATCCCACCTCGCTGTACTTTGTCTCCTCTGCATAGATTGTAAATGGACATTCAGTGGTTGAGGGGGATGTGAATGAGGGTGGTGTGAAGGCGTGGGAGCCTCACCAGGTCCAAAACCCATTGGCGTTTTCCGATGAGGAGGAGGAAGACCTGCTGGATTTCATATACAAGTATAAAGCACCTCGAAGGACGGAGTTCCCCGTGGAGGTACACGGTGTTGGGGGCTGCGGGGTGGAGCGTGTGTTTGCACAAAGGGCTCTGCCCTGGAGAACTGGGGCTCCTGGGAGCAGCATCTCTTGGGGCACCCAACATCTCCTGAGTGCCTGGGGTGGGGAGACCTCCCTCCATCAAACAGGCAGGACAAGCCACTAGGTAGCGTCCAGCTACTTGCCAAGGGGTGAAAAAGACCCTACTACTTTTATTTGGAAATAGGGGAGGTGAGATAGTGCCTAGGGATTAAAAAAACAAACAAACAAAAAAACCCAACTACCAACCTAAGGTGATGTGTGAATGAAAAGCAACCAAATGAGCGTTTTGGAGGAAGAAAAACTCAGAATGTGTTATATGACAAGTCTTTATAAATAAAGCGTGTTCATCCCTGTATCTCCATGACACAGCGTAGTGCCTGGTACAACACAGATGTTCATAAAATGTTACAGAAGGGGCACAGCCCTTCAAAATGACCAAAACAACACACTTGATCTGTGTACTCTTGCCAGTTGTAGATGCAGATGGAGTTTTGGCAGCAAGAGGGCCAAGCCTAGAGCCTCAGGGCCTTGCTCTGTGCAGGGTCACCAGCCTTGGGCTCGGGTGCCAGGGCCTGCAGAATCGGGGGACCCCAGAGTCTTCCTCTCTGTCCCATCACATCTCCCCTCCTCCCCCTTCTGCTGAACACTGCGGCCTGAGAGTCCATCTGAGGCAAGTTGGGAGTCCCCCTGCCCACAGAGCAGAGACCCTTGTGAGACTCAGGTGAGGCAGTGCATGGAAAAGCTGACCTCCTTCCCGGAGGGCAGAGAAGGTGCCAGAACCATTCTAGGTCCTGAGGCTTTGTGCCTTTTTGCTTTTGTTTTTGTACAGCTGCGCAAGCTGCTTTACTGTTTATGGTTAAACTGCTTGAGGCAGATCCCTAAAACAGAGGTTTCACTGATTCTTTTCTTACTGTGTCCAGAGGTGGCTGGTAAACATTTCCTAGTCGCAAAGGTGTAGCGTGAGGACTCAGGATGTGGAAGGCCAGAGCCTTCCGTTCCTGCTTCTTTCTCTTCCGCCTCCCTTCCGTGTGCCCGCTGGGCACCAAGCTCCTTGCTGGGAAACGGTGGTGAACTCGGCCCTGCTCCCAGGAAGTCACAGTGTGGCAGGGGACACAGTGCACAGAGCAGGCACGCTCCCCCCGTGGGCGCAGAGTCCTCTGATGCCCTGTCACGTGCTAAACAATGTGAGAACCAAGGAACTGATCCTGGCTGTGAGTGGGCCATGTGGGTGGGGCTCAGGAGTGACTTTGGACAGAGAAGGGAGGAAGGACCTCTGGTCAGAAGGGATGGAGGTATGAAAGGGCAGTGTAGAAAACGAAGCTGAGTACAGAGAGTTGGGGCCAGTTGTGAACCCCCTTGAGTGCTATGCTAGAAAATATTTCCCTTTTCTTTTATTGTGATAGTAACTTCCCCTGTGATTTGTGTGTCCCATGGAAGGAGGGGTCCCTTGATAGTCATCTGTAGGGAAGATTAGGTGGAACCCTTCATACTTAAAGGCAGTGTTTCCTCTGTGGTATGGTCTGCTGTGCATGAAGGGATTTCACCTCCAGAAAGAGGACTGGAAATTTGGTGATGGAAATTTTAAGCAGGTACCAAGTAACACGAGGCTGGTTCCCCAGGGGAGAGATGGGGAGGTCTTTCTGCTGAGTCACTTGGTAAGATCACTTTGCTCTCAAGGCAGAAACAAGATGTGTCACCCTTCTGTGTAGCCATTCGCTTGGGAGATCCAGGGACTTAGGAGAACATGAAGAGGGAGGCGCCGGGCTCCTCATGGCTCAGCTTCACGGGGATATTTGGGCTGTGACTCCGATTCCTACTGTGGACACTCCGAGTGGGCCCCCAGCCGCACCAGCCTCTTCACACACGCGTGCGTTTGACCAAAGGAGCTGGAGTCTCAACACAAACCCAGCCGGGTGCTGTCCTCGAAAGCTTCCATGCTATGCCAAATTGAGGGGTCCTTTTTCTGTTTCCTCTACCAGGCACCGCCTAGAATCCTTCGATCTCGCTTCAGGAAGAAAAGTACCTCATCCTCGGCCACTGAAACCACGTGAGTGAGATGAGCCAACAGCGCTGGATCCACAGAATGTTTCTTCTCTGCCTTAAAGAGCTATTTATTCACTAATAACATAGAAACCCGCAAGCTGGTGTACTGAGCGTGCAGCCTCGGACGTGGCCTTTCCTCTCTCCCCTGTTCCACTTTTAAGAGTTTCTCTTCCCCCCTCCTTTTCTTTCTTTTGCTGGGGAGAGGCTAAAGGGAAAGGTAGTGCGCCGGGGGTCAGCAGTTTTCCACAACTGGACCGGCGTACAGACAGCAGTGTTTTAGAAATAGAAGAGAATCACCCCCACTGCTGGGATGCACATTTGTAATTTCTTGGTTGCATACTTCGTTTTTAGTCCTGTATATGCAAACAAAGCAATTTTCTTTTTAACTTTTTTTTGTTCTTGCTACTAGTACTTTGGACTACGGTGTACATATTTACGGCTTTTGGCTTAATGTAGTGGACTTGTAAGGTTCTGATGTGTAAGAAAACTGCAAAAGCAGAAGTGTAAAAAATTATTTTGATTCTAGAGAATGTCTCAGATGTGCTTATGAAGCTTCCAAATACAACTCGAGTACAACATCCCTTTTCCTGCAGGGCGATGGTCCATATTCTTCAGACAGTTAGTCAACAGACCAGAGAAGTTTAGAATGAAGAGAGGCAACATTTTAGTGACAGGTGTGAGTGTAACGAAGTCAGGGGAACAGCCTAGAATAAGAGAAAAGTCACAGGAAGCTTGTCTCCCCCATGGATCCAGGATTAGGAGCTTCTGAATCCTGACAGGGGATTTATCATTGTCTTAGGCAGGAGCCTCGCCCTTGGTAAAACTTCTCTTGGGCATGTAGACTTACAGAGCTGTTGTAAGGAATCATTTTGAGTGGTTCAAAAGTGCTTGACGATGACTGCGTCTCCATAATAGTACCCAGTGCTGTGACTGATTTCCCCAGGTAGAGGAGCCTACAATGGGAGCGCCTTGTTTTAGGAAACACTAAGCGAAAACCAACCCATCCACCCAAACAAAAGCAACCCTAGAATCATGCTTTGCTTCAGATACGCGGTGAAGTACACCTGAGACACCTGGGTAACAATCCAAACGCTGGGTTCTAGAAAGGTTTCAGAGGTTGAGATCTTCATGGATGTGACTTGCTCCTCAGCTCAGGGGCAGCTCTGGCTCATGCCCTCTGTTCCCTTCCTGGCCTGTGCAGAATGTGAACGAGAGAGATGTCGCATGCTCACGGGCACTCATACTTCATACAAGCCCGCATCGCTTAGGAAGAGAACAAATCACTGTCTGAGGGGACTCCCTGCTTAGATTGAGAATTTTATCTGAAAAGAAGAATCTGGTTTAAATAGCATTTTGGTCTGAGGCAGCTGCTCTCCCCTGGTAGAGCTGAGCCTAAATGTAGGACTCATATACTTACGCTTAGAGTTGGTGTTTCCTTTCAGTGTGATGCATGCAGTGGTCACAACGCAGTTACTTATAATACTTGGATTGTGTTTGTTCATAGATAGGCCCTGAACACTAGAGAGTGTTATGTACCGCATAGAACCTACTGTCAATCAGCTATAAACAGGCCCAGTTAAAGACTGAGCTACGCAAACATACATCAGTCTCTGCTGGTGACACATTGGTTGGATCTTAGCCACCACGGAGAGGGTTTTACTTGAAGTTGATTGTTACCAGATGTGCATATTTATATCCCTTTTCCCCACAGTGCCTCTGAAGGTGACTTTGTAATTTACAAAAGGATTTAGGAAAATAAACCTAAAAGCAAATTTGTGGTTCAGAGGGCAAACAGAGGCTGTCTGTTCATTGTCTGTGCCCCATACCCACCAATACCTAAACCCCTTAGGGAAGACAGAAAACCTGTTTTCTTCAAGCTCACTGAATAGTTTCAGACAGAGGAAAAATATATGCTTTAAAATGTATTTACCTGTCATTGGGAGTACCCAGAATTATCAGAAACAAAAGCAAAAAAAGCTTAACTTATTAAGCAGCTTTTTAGCAATTTTTTTTTTTTGCCAAAATAATAAATGCCTTTAGCAGCAGAGATTAAAATCCTATTGTGAACAAACTATATTTTCACCATTTTACAAGGGAGAGTTTTAACAAGTATGGGCTTTGAAGTTTGCACTCAACTATGCCAAAAACAAGTTTGAAGCACTCTACTCTCAGACATGCTGTATTATTTCTCATTTAAGATTTAAAAAATATAAAGGTATCCAAACTGCTGTCTTAATGTAACTATTTTTCCTTCAAGTGTTGGTTAGGGAGTTGGATTCTCTCTTAAAAACACTCACTGTACAACTGAGAGCAGCTGTCATATTTCTGGCAAAACATGTTTACTTATCCAACAAGCTGTATATTTGTGTGGACTGACGTAAAATGTGAATGCCTCAAAGTGTACACGTAGTGATGTGGAGTTCTGTCTAGAGGATAAAACTGAATGTTTTTCATTGGCTGATTTACAGACGCAGGCTGTTTACAAAATGCTAGCTGGAAAGTCTGTACTTTTCATGTAGTAATTTTCGGTTCTTTGCTATTGAGCACCTGTTCTGTTTCTGAGAAGATGAGACGTGGTATTGTATTTATAAACTGGAGAGTTAGGCATAATCCCTCCTGGCTTTGTGTGAATAGCTTGCTCACTTCGCTGGCCTCTGAAATGTGTGTTCTCTGTAGTATACTGTCCATGTGTCTGTGATAATAGTGCTTGTCAACCACGACCACCACCGAGTACCTTCCTAGTTGTTCACCTTGCACAGTATTGGAAATGGTAAAGGATGTGTGCTTCATTCACAAACGGCACACACTCAGAGAGCTGGCATTCTGGACTGTGACCGTGTACACTTGCCCTTAGTTTATTGCTGTAATCCCCATAGAACGATCTGTAATCAAATAGTATACTGAACTGTGCATCAAAGGGATGTAAAATTACAGTATTCCAAAGGTTGAAGTTCTGCTGTTTTGTTATAATGCCTGATATATATCTTGAATAAAGTCTTAACATTTTTCTTTTAAAAGACATCTTTGTAATGTTGGGCTTATGAGGAAAGAGAAAATACATAAAAAAAAAAAATGTATTCGTCAGCAAGGATTAGAAGCTGAGTACTCAGCCACTAACTGGCCTGGTGCCTGGTGACTTGGCTTTGTGCCTACTGCATAGAATTGTTGCAAAGAGAAAAAAATTAACTGATATCTGTGCTTTGAAAACCAGTTGATCACATAAATATAAATCTGGTACTATGTTTGTTTTACGTTTTTAAAGGTCACCAGTGGAAACTAGGTAGCTGTGAAAACAGGGCAGTTCATCTGCAAGGCAGTTTTAATTCTGCAAACAGACCTTTGGTCTGTTGCTTTCCTTCTAGGAACCTGTGTCCTCATCTGCAAATGCGGGAGAAGGGATGCAGGTCAGAAGAGGGCGGGGCACATGGAGATGCACCGGGAGTTATGGATGCCCTTAATGCCACTGCAGCCCTTGCCTTTAAGATACAAACGGGTACACGGACTTCCCTGGCGGTCCGGGGGTTAAGACTCCGTGCTTCCACTGCAGGGGGCGCGGGTTTGATCCCTGGTCAGGGAAGATCCCACATGCCGCATGGTGCGGCCAAAAAAAAAACAAAAACAAAAAAAACCCAAAAGACTTGGAAACTCAAAATCTGAAACGTCACAATGAAACACTCATTTACTTTGCCTTTATAGTCCTGTGTGTTTGACACGAGGACTGTAAAGCATAGCAGCAGCAGGTAAAGACAATGATACAGAGGACTGAAAGAAAGAAGAGATGCAAAGGAAGGCTGAAAATCCACTCATTAATCATTTCCTGAGCCAAGTCCAATGTCAACAGAACTGATATTAACCAGGTTAAGAGCTGACAAATAACAGAAAAGCAAAGTTATAAAATTTAAAAGCTGACTTGGTTCAGTGTCATAAAGAAGTATTTAGTATTTATGGTGCTAGATTACAGTCACTTGTTGATTTTGATGTGAATTTTCATATGTTGTTAGACTTGACTTGGGGAAATACACAGGATTCCAAGGAGATGGACCCGGGTTCTGTGACTTACTAGTTGTATTTTGGGTAACGTATTTAACCTTCTGTGAGCTTCAGTTTCTGCAAATCTAAACTAGGGACAGATAATATCTCCCTTGCAAGGTTGGTATGACGGTTAGCCGTCTTGTGGATACATGCTGGGACGTAGTAGGTGTTAAATAAATTCCACTTTTACATATACTTGAATGTCATTTAGATAGACCCTTTAATGTAATGAGATGTTTTGTTGTCAAACCATAAAATCACTGTAGATGATAAGCCCTGCTACCCATAAAACAAAAATTACATGTATGAAAATTCCCTTTCCCCTAAATCATCTGCCTGTCAGCCCTTCCACTTCAGTCCATCTCTGGCTGCTGGGGCCTTAGCCAGCCCTTGTCTCTACCTCTCCTGCCCCTGGCCCAGAAGGGAAACCAAGGTGCTCTGAGGCCCAGGGACCCTGTTGTCCACATTGCACTAAGAAGTCGCGGAGGTGGTAGAAAAGGTTCCTCCTCCTCAGCTTCTTCGGGCACCAGATCCATCCCGCTTCCAGGGCTGAGTGGAAGAGGTAAGGAGCCAGGCAGGTGAGAAATGATGTGGAGGCCTTGTGAGGGACTGGCTTCTGCTACCCCAGAAGCACGAGGAAATGAAAACCCATCAAAACAGAAAGCCATTCCATGTGTCAAGTTCTTGAGATTCTTGTCTCAAATCAAATGTCTGTTCTTGGGCTTCCCTGGTGGCACAGTGGTTGAGAATCTGCCTGCCAATGCAGGGGACATGGGTTCGAGCCCTGGTCTGGGAAGATCCCACATGCCGCGGAGCAACTAGGCCCGTGAGCCACAACTACTGAGCCTGCGCGTCTGGAGCCTGTGCTCCGCAACAAGAGAGGCCGCGACACTGAGAGGCCCGCGCACCGCGATGAAGAGTGGCCCCCACTTGCCGCAACTAGAGAAAGCCCTCGCACAGAAACGAAGACCCAACACCACAGCCAGAAATAAATAAATAAATAAATAAAACCAAAAAAAAAAACCCATTAAAATGTCTGTTCTTTATTAACTGGTCCCATAAATAGACACACGCTTGGCCTTGGAGTTTTAGAACACTCTCTTGTCACCCTTTTTCCTTTTAGTGAACACACACTGGTTTCAAGGAGTTCCTCCAATAATCCTAGTCTGACATGCCACAGAATTCCAATTTGGTTACCTTTTATCTTCATCTATTAATAGAGGAACTGCATCTTATCATCACCAACTATTATATTAAAGGACCTGAAGCAGTAATTGAGGCATAATTGTATTTAATAATGGTTTTTCAACCAGTCAAAATGCTCTGCTCTTTGAAAATGCTTCCCAGATGATTCTGACGGGAGAGCGGAGAACCACTGCCCTAGACTATAAGCATCCTGAAAACCTGAATTTTCCTCAATGCCGCTTACCTGACCCTCTTCATGTGAACAATGCTTAACTTTTGCATCGTTTCTAAAAATGACTGAGATTACTTTTCCCCTTTAGATTCTACAATGTGTCTTTGGAAAATTTTGGAAAAAGTTTACCCTCACAATTAAAAATATGAAATCTCAAGTGGATAAATGAACTTTTATAAAATACAGTATCTTTTAACTCTTGGTTAAAAAGTTTTTGTCTCCACTTATACAGCCTCTTTAGCTTCACGAATGAGCATACTGAAAGGCTATTTCATTTACTCCTCTCAATAAAAATCCTGTTCCAATGAACTAAGTGAGAACTGTTATGAATGCAGTGAACCTAGTAACCCAGACGTGTTACCACCCCAGGCTCACCTCTGAGGGAAACTGCTCACGTCACTATTTTTGGCTCCATGTGAACCTGCTAGCCCAATCAGATGGGCCAGGGTGCGCTCCTGACCTCAGAACAGCCAGCCCTACACTGGTCGGTGACCCCTGGTGAGGCCTGGTGTAAAAGGACAAACTGACCCAGTCAGAGTCTCTCTGCAGTTAGTTAGAGACTGGAGGTAGGAGCTGAGGGTCACGACATAGAAAAGTACCTCAAAGGTGCACGCTAGCTTTACTATGGGAAGCAGACAGTAAGAGTAAACAAAAGCTGTGAATCAGAGAAGTTGGTGAGGAAAGAGAATGGAGCCAGTGATGTAAAAAGAACTGAGCCCCGTGCATGGCAGACCCCAAGCCTGAAGATCCACCACTTCTGCTGCTGAGGCCCCTGGAGGTGCCTCAGATCCAGTATCACCGTGTAATTTCTGCTCTTCCTGAGGCCTGGGGGTTAGTTCTGGGTGGGAGATGGGGCTGTGAGGTGCTCCTGTGTTCCCAGGCACATATCCTTAAGATAATGTCACACTGCTTGAGCTAACTTGTTAGCTTTACAGTCTTTTTACGTTTGTCCTAGCTGGAGATTCCTTGCAACTAAATAAGCCTAATTGGAACAACTATTTAAGCCATTACCATTTGTTAAAAATAATCAAAATTTAAAATTTCTATTTCTCTGAACAAATCTGGGAATGTTTAATCCATTAAGTTTTAAAACATTGGTTAAGTTTAATGTTGGTACTGCATGTTTCCATATCAGTTGGTACAATTTACATCATGTCTTATACTATTTCATCTTCGCAAAGACATCATATACACAAAGATACACATTCAGTAACTGGGAAATCATAAAACTTCTGATCTATACTTTCAAGTTTGTTCGGTCATGATACTTCTGATAAAGATCATCAGCATACCAGTTTCGCCTCTTCCAGAAAGACGTTGTCATTTTATCTAAGAGCTTACTTTGGGTTTTATTGCAGAAGACAAATTCCCTCAAGCGTCTTTTTCTTGCAACCGTCTTCTTCCATAATTTTTTCTTATAACCAGCCTGTTAGGTAATATTACAAAGACAATTTAAAACATTATATTATATAGGAAACAACAGATATGTTAACCACTCATGGTTCATAGGCCCGCTGGAAACAAAGACTAAACTTTCATAGGGGCTGGTATGTTTTTCAGAAAAATGTGATTCTCAGTGTGGGGTTAGACAGAGAAATCGTGTGTAGTTTGAAAAAGGAATATTAATAATTTAAGAGTTTTAAAAAGATTATTTAAATTAAAGCCACAGCAAATAAAGCTAAATAAATCGTTGTGGCTGGTGAAGTACAGGGTAATGATCTATAATTGTAACAGCTAACTTTATATGCATTACCTTATTATCTCTTCAACAATCTTCAACAATAACATACTATTATTCTCATTTTACAGACAAAAGAGAAACAATTAGAGCAGTTAAGCAGCAGGCTGAGGTCGGAGAACTAATAAGAGTTCTTAACCACTACACTGCTATCTTCCTAAAGTGGAGGATGATGAAGGGAGTACTGGCTAGTTGGTGACACTTACGTTCATTTAAGGGGGCCTAAGTATTACAAAGGCTGAGAAGCAGAGTTCTCAAGTATACTGTGTCATTTATTCTTTTCACACACTGGGGGGACCAGTTTCTACAGTAAGTACTTTTCTAAGGAATAATGACTGCAGGAAAACTATTATTGGGAGTGGTGAAGGAATAATCCATGCATTATTAATTTTGAAGAATTTTTGGAGAAATAGATAATTAGATCGAATATAAAACTATAATCATAGCCTGTTTATTTTTTTTCTTTTGGCCGTTCTGCACAGCTTGTGGAATCTTAGTTCCCCAACCAGGGATTGAACCCAGGTCCTCGGCAGTGAAAGCGTGGAGTCCTAACCACTGGACCACCAGGGAATTCCCAATCATAGCTTATTTAAACTAGAAGAGACCTTAGTTGCCCCTCAGGTTAATGCTTGGCTACAGTAATTTATAGGAGAGGTGAGACTAGAAACGCAGCTACTGGTAAGAGCATTTGGGTCCTTTCAAACCAAGGGCTCTTTAGGGCAGCACACTAACTGAACAAAACCACAGCTCTTTGCTGAGAAGGTGCCTTGGGGTTCCTGACATGCCTTAGTGTCATCACTGTGACCAGCAACTTCTACAGTAGTGATGCTTAGAAATAAGGAAGGGTTATTTCAGAGTTCTGGCTTTAAAATGCCAGAGATTAGATGGTTAATTCTCATTACTTACAATTCTAAGTTGAAAGATAAAAAGAAAAAATCCCCATATTTGTGTAACAATTTTCTAGTTTGCAAGCCAATCTGGGTCCCTGTGGATCTCTGACATACAAACAGCTAGTTTGCTGTCCTGCCCATCAACAGCAGAATAATCGCCTTTGAAGATTATTCTGTGGAATGTAACCACTGTTAAAATGCTCGAGACTTTTTAGACAATCTACAGGTTCAGAAATGGAAGGAGGGAATAAGCAATAAAAATTAGGGACACCTGGATGAAACTGTGCTGCAGAAAATGCTTTCTGTTTTTATACATTAGTGTAAATTAACCCACCCAGCTTTTTGTTTTCTTCTTAAAATTAGATTTTGATGAAGCAGGCCATTCTGCATATGGAATACTTTTGGGGGCCTTGAGCAGGGACTAGGTATTATGATTGGAGAATTCGATCAGGTCATTTGTAACAGTGTGAGGGTTTCAGGGCCCAGTAAAAGGGATGTGGAAAGGAAGGCAAGGAAAACCACCCATTTAATTTTATCTAGGGCCAGATGAGGACCTGGAAATAATTAGTATAACAAAGGGGAGGAAATGTTTCCAATGGTCCAAAATTCATAACTATCTGCTGAATTACTTAGTTCAGCTACTTATGGATTATATGAGCTTCTACTGACTAGTGTAGGAAACTAACTACCACAGTATTGTTCCAATGGAGAAGTGAGCTGAGAGTTCCAATTAACTTATTTGTCTACAAATTTAGGATTGTTTATAACAGAGTACCTTTCAAATAGTGAGAAAATGCTACCAATTATCTTATTTTCACAGGGAAACAAATTTTGATCTTTAAAGAATTATTTGTTTGTTAACTCCCAAGTAGTAAAAGGGAATTAGGATTTGAAGTTATCAAAACTCAAAGGTGTTTTGCAAAACTCTGGTCTTCAGCTGCTTTCTAATTATCACCTACTCTGTTTCCATGAATAATAAGGACATGAATGGAATAGACCTGCTGCTGTGGGAGAAGACAGAGTAGGAATACTCTGTCAGAGTCTGCCTCTAGAGGCCATGGTCCCTGGCCAGAATAAGTATTGGAGTTCTGTCTGATATGATCACCAATCATACACACCAACAGAGAAAAACTTACAAAGTCAAATTTAAAACAAGTATATGAGGGGTTAATGTTCCACCATAAAGATTAAGCCACCTGGAGAACCCAATCCAAGGTAGGCTGGAAGCTATTCGGTCCCAAATCTGCACCATGGGACTAAGTCCTCGCTGAAGTCCGCTCCGCTGTTTTAATGCTCTGGGCTTAAACAGAGCCTCCCCACAGGTTATTTACATATCGGGGGCTTCAAAGGGATTCCGGTAATCATCAGACAAGACAGACATGTAAGAGACCTGAGATGAACCTGTCCTGCAGTGAAGACTTTCACCATTGTGAATAATATTTTGTTATATGAATAGTTAAAAATGTTTTCTTCACATGTATTCACTTACATGAAGAGATGCCTGTGAAGCCAGGACTTAAGCACAGCACTGTAAAAGCTGCTGGTAGGATGGGGGGAAGATGTGTCAAGGAACAAGCTGACTTCTGCTTCAGTTTTATCTAACCTCACACTCCTTTTCTAAGCAAGTAACTGTGTGAAGACTCACCTTCCTCCTTAGCCACAGGCCAGAATGAAGTCGAAGAAACCTATAGACGGCAGCTTTCACAGTCTTCCTCTTGCCTTTTCTTGAACTGTAGTATGTTACAGTTCTGACTGGTGGCTTCAGGATGTTTGGGAGCAAGGGGACCACTCTAAAATATATTAAAAAACTTTTAACTCAGCAATAAGACATTAAAGGATAAAATCCACTT
Source organism: Balaenoptera musculus (assembly GCF_009873245.2). Classification (NCBI taxonomy): domain Eukaryota; kingdom Metazoa; phylum Chordata; class Mammalia; order Artiodactyla; family Balaenopteridae; genus Balaenoptera; species Balaenoptera musculus. Next base: position 14,270,003 of record NC_045797.1, read on the forward strand.
CTATACTTAGAAATGAAAGCAGCAGCTCCACTGGAATAGCGCTCACTTTCAATAAACATTGTTACTCCAAATGATCCGTGACACTACACATAAGAATGGCAACTATCATCAATTTGCAAGTCCTCCATAATCTACCCCCTCAATCCCTAGGAGAGAATTTATCCTGCTATATTTTAATCACCTGATTCCTTATCCATCTGCCACTAGATTATAAACTCCTTGAGGACTTTAACTTATTTTTATCTTCGTATCGTTTTTGCCAAGTATGGTGCTGGGCACCCAGGAGCGCTTAACTAAATATCTGCTGACTGAATGAGCATGACACGCAGCCGAGCCTTGCAAGTTGAGCATCTTGTTCACCCCCCCACTTTGGCTGACAGCTTCCACCCAGCAAACCACATCTTAGAACATCAGAAGTGGGCCCTGTGTAGTCATCCCTGATGCTGGCATGTATATTCTCCCATCCTTCAGGCAAAGTCTATATAATAAACCGGCAAAGAATATCATCTACTTCTAAGATGTTGTAGGCATGAAGATTTTAGAATTTTTGCCCAAGCATCATGTTTACTGAAATATACTCAACCTATTGAGGACTGTGGCAGTCTGCCCACATGTCAGGTTTCTGACAGATGTGATCAGTCTGGGAGCAGAGGACACAGCCAGTGTCTGAATATGACTGAAATGTCGGGAAGACAGTGCAGAACTAAGACAGGCATTCTTGGAGCAGTTTCGATAGGCTGAAGATGCCAAAATATTCAGGGGCCGTAAGATTCCTGGAGAGAGAGAGAAGCATATATACTTAATATGACACTCCAAAATACACATCCAGGGAATTCCCTGGCAGTCCAGTGGTTAGAACTCGGCGCTTTCACAGCCGGGGCCTGGGTTTGATCCCTGGTTGGGAAATTACGATCCCGCAAGCTGCGGGGCGTGGCCAAAACAAAAACAAAATTATGCATTCAGATATTTAAAACGAAGCAATGTAACAAAGCAACCAAGTATTATACATAATTAATGGGTCCTGAGCATCAGACTCACACGTGGAGCTTTTTATCCTTGCTGAGGTATAGCTAACACACCACAAAATTACCCATTTATGTACAATTCAATGCTTTTTAGGAAATTTAGAGAGTTGGGCAACCATCATCACAGTCCAGTCTGATGTGTCCTAGTTCTACATTCAACAGTAGGAGACAAAAGACGTGTGATGTTAATTCCCACCACATCTTACACTGTGAATACACAGAACTCCCGCACATAGGGAACGGCATGGCAGAAACACAAAAGCTCCTCGGCTCCGCAGAGACGGCAGGTGGCAGGAGGAGGATTCATAAAGAAAACAGAAGAGGTACTTGAGCTTCCCTCTAGAAAATGAACAGGCCATGAGAAGAGGAGACACAGAGCCCAGGCAGGATGAACAACGTACGCAAAGGCAAGGAAGCCGAAACAAATCCATGTCGGGAGCGGGGACTGGACCTGCCACAGAGGCTGAGCACTGTTTGCCTGACTATCGGAGGTGCCTGGGGAGTAGTGGGTAACAAGGTGGGCAGCTCAGAAGGCAGATCACGGAAGGCCTAGATGTGTGGACTGAACGCAGTCCTCTTTATCAATCCTTCACACCATCATCGGACTCAAGAGTCCACGGCTGCAAAGCAGAATCACTCACAGGGCTCTGACTCCACTTGTAGATTCTGAGTGAGGCTAGTGTGGGACTCAAGAATGTGCATGTTAACAGAAACAGAGTCACAGATATAGAAAACAATCTACGGTTATCGGGGGGAAGGGGGAGAGGGATAAACTGGGAGATTGGGATTGACATATACACACTACTATATATAAATAATCAACAAGGGCCTACTGCATAGCACAGGGAGCGCTACTCAATATTCTGTAAAAACCTATATGGGAAAAGAATCTAAAACAGAGTGTACATATGTATGTGTATAACTGATTCACTTTGCTGTACAGTAGAAAATAACACAACATTGTAAATCAACTATACTCCAATAAAAATTTTAAAAATAATAATAAAAAAAGAATGTGCATGTCAATAAAACTCCACAGGATGATGGAAATGTCTGAAAAGAGGATTGCGGTGATAGCTGCACAACTCACTACATCAAACTGTACACACAGGGCCTCCCTGGTGGCGCAGTAGTTGGGAATCCGCCTGCCAATGCAGGGGACACGGGTTCGAGCCCTGGTCTGGGAAGATCCCACATGCCATGGAGCAACTAAGCCTGTGCGCCACAACTACTGAGCCTGCGCTCTAGAGCCCGTGAGCCACATCTACTGAGCCCGCGTGCCTAGAGCCAGTGCTCCACAACAAGAGAAGCCACTGCAGTGAGAAGCCCAGGCACTGCAACGAAGAGTAGCCCCTGCTCGCCGCAACTAAGAAAGCCCACACACAGCAACGAAGACCCAACGCAGCCAAAAATAAAATAAATTAAAAAAAACTGTATGCACAAAACAGGTAATTTCATGGTATGTAAATTATACCTCAATAGTTGGTTAAAAAAAAGCTCCACAGGACTTCCCTGGTGGCGCAGTGGTTGAGAATTTGCCTGCCAACACAGGGGACACGGGTTCGAGCCCTGGTCCGGGAAGATCCCACATGCTGCGGAGCAGCTAAGCCCACGAGCCACAACTACTGAGCCTGCGTGCCACAACTACTGAAGCCCGCGCACCTAGAGCCTGTGCTCCGCAACAAGAGAAGCCACCGCAATCAGAAGCCCGCGCACAGCAACGAAGAGTAGCTCCCGCTCGCCGCAACTAGAGAAAGCCCACACGCAGCAACACAGCCATAAATAAATAAATAAATACATAAATAATAAATAAATTTATTTAAAAAAAATCTCCACAGGTGAGTCTGATACTAAGTGAGGGCTTGGAATCACTTTCTTATTGTCCACTGCACTGATTTCACATGACAAATGAGGGGCAGTGTGGAGAAGTGAAATGCCAGTGTTTGAGCCAGACTGGGTTCATATTCTAGCTCTACTACTTACCAGCTGTGTGACAATGGGCCAGTTAGTTAACCTCTCTGTGCCTCAGTTTCCTCAAATTTAAATGAGGTTAATCATGGGCTTTCCTGGTGGCACAGTGGTTAAGAATCCACCCGCCAAGGCAGGGAACATAAGTTCGAGCCCTTGTCCGGGAAGATCCCACATGCCGCGGAGCAACTAAGCCTGTGCACCACAACTACTGAGCCCACGCACCACAACTATGGAAGCCTGCACGCCTAGAGCCCACGCACCGCAACAAAGAGTAGCTTCCGCTCGCCGCAACTAAAGAAAGCCTGCATGCAGCAACGAAGACCCAACGCAGCCAAAAATAAATAAATAAATAAATAAATAAATTTATTGAAAAAAATAAATGAGGTTAACCATAGGCAGGTAATGAGAATTAAATAAGATAAAATATGTAAAGTACTGGGAAGAGTGCCTGGCATAGAGAAAACATTTAATAAATGCTAAAAGCAGACAATAGAAAAGAGCTGAGGAATGCTTAAAAAAGATGGTATAATGTTAACAGGTGGCAGAAGGAAGATGGAATACTTAAAACTCTTATTTTGCTTTTCTCTTCTCCATCAAAGATAACAATTTCCAGTCACCTGGTGACCTAGTGGTTAGGATTCTGGGCTTCCACTGACGTGGCCCAGGTTCAATCCCTTCTAATCTCCAAGTATAAATAATTAATATCTCAAAGAACTGAAACTATCTGCAGACATGATTACAAGCCAGGAGGTAATCTTTGAAAGATTAAGTGAATAGGTGGATTGTAGACAACAAAATGTTCCAATTTTCACAGATCATCGGAGCTTGATATATCTCAATTATAAAACACAACAAAACTCTCAGAAGTTCTTGGAAACTGCCCCTGAAGGAGGTGAGCAGATGCAGTCCAGAAATAACTGGGTAAACTTATCTGTAGAAAAAAAAAATGTTAGAATGGATAAATAGAAATGCACAGAAAAAAAAATTTTTTTCATCAACCGGGAGTGAACTGTTCCTTGAAAAGAACTTCATTTCACTTTTTGATGTAGTCACCAGCCTGAGAAATCATGAGAATATCTAGACAGTGTATCCTGACTTTAGGAAGGCATGTGAAAAGGTTTCTTATATTCTAAATAAATATAGAAATGTGGGCAGGACAATAAATTAGGTAAATTCCAAGCTGACTGGAAACTGTACTCAAATTAGTTGATTGCTGCTCTCCTGGTGGAAGTGTCTTCCTGGCTCCCTAATTGACTCTTATTTTTCCCCAATTTATATGAAGGTCCTGAAGCTGTACAAGGCATGTTTAGCAAATCTGCATAAAAACCAAGCTGGGAACCATGGCTTATTAACATATTTGTGAAAAGATAGGCTATCTAGACTCAAAGTGATCTCAGTAAAAGGAAAAACAGACCAAAATTAACAAAATGAAACCAGGGATAAACAAACTGAGGTTAGAAAAAAATGGTTCCTGGAACAACAGGAAGGGTGACTGTGGCTTGAGAGCAGTTTCTGGGAAAATGACTTGGGGGGGCTTTATCCACCATGCCCTCTCCTGGACCAACACTTTGATTTAACTTGTAAAAACCAAAGTCCAACTTAGACTGTATTAACCAAAGGGCAGCTCACAAATCAAGGGCAGTAATTAACTGCTCCTTCAGTCTTCTGCCCTCTTTGGGAATTTCACTACAGACAGGCTTTCTCTTAAACACCCTCTTGTATGGAGAACACTGATGTTTTCATGAAGAAGGTGACACAAAACCAGTTTCGAAGGAGTAAGAGGAGGTAGTGGAAACAGGAGGCCAAAAATGGAATACGTAGTACGTTTGGGGAGCTCTGGGGAATTACAAATAGCCCCCCTGTGGCAGGAATCAAAGGAACGTGGGGGTAGGGGGAGGTGAGTGTGACAGTGTCTAAACTAGTCTTCAAGGTTTTTTTTGATCCCATACCCTCTAAATGAATTTTGAAAAATTATGTACCCTTGCACAAGATTTCAAGTAATATCTAAAATTTTAAATAGTTTAAAAAGGATATAATTTCCAGTATATTTCTAAAACTGACATTTAAAAATAAGCTGTCGCATCACTCTTTTAAATGTTTTCAATGGAATCTAAATACCATAGTGAGTTAATACCCGCCTACATCATCAATTGTTAAAAAACAAGGACAATAAATCCAAGTTGATGAAAATAAGAACTTTTCATCAAAAGATACTTTAAACAAACTAAAAAGGCAAGCCAGAGTGGGAGAATATATTGGAAACACATTTAAATGAGAAAAGACACACATCCAAAATACATAAAGAACTACTATAAATCAATAAGACAATTCAATAGAAAAATGGGCAAAATATTTGAGTATTTCACAAAAGAAATTCAAATGGTTAATACACACGTGGAAAGGTATTCAGGCTCATTACTAATCAGGGAAATGCTATTCAAACCGCAACGAGACACCACTAAATACTCACCAGATTGAAAAAATGTATAGGTCTAACAATACCAACTGTTGATGAGGATATGGAGCACACAGTGCTCGGTGACTTTAAATAAGCGCATCGCTTTGGCAGCATCAGGCAATGCAGAATATATACATACTCTCTGATTCAGCAATTCCACAGCTAGTTTTATATGCATAAACACACACACACCTTAGAGAAACTCCTGCACTCATGCACCATGACACAAGGCCAATCAGCTTTGTACCTAACCGCCCCAAAGTGGGAACACCCAAATGCCCATCAATAGTAAAATGGAGATTTGTAGGGTAGTCCCATAAGAGACCATTCTATAGCAATGAGAAAGCATGACAGCTACGTGTAAAATGAATGAATTTCACAAAGAAAAAGAAGACACAAGAGTACATACTATGTGATTCCGTTCCTGGAATGTAAAAAAACAGGCAAAACTAAACATATATTACTTAGAGATGCACATATAGATCTTAGAACTATTACAGAAAAAAAGACAAGGTAATAATAAAAGTGAGAATAGTGTTTATGTTTGGTGGAAAGGGGCAATTTTGGTTGAAGAGGCACACAGAGGTGAAGGCTCCTGGTAGTGTCCTATGTCCTGGCCTGGGTGTTAGTTATACCGCATGTGTGCCAGAGAGTTATTTGTTAAGGTAGTCATGTATGCTATATACATTTTTCTTTATATGTTATATTTCACAATTGAAAAATACCCCACATAAACCAGCTCTTCTGTAACAGTTGGAAACTTTACACTTTTTTCTTTCTAGTCTTGTTCCACAGAATTTTATCCTATTTTGCGTGAACGTAATTTACCGATCATCGTATCTTATTTGAATGATCTTTAACTTTTGCAAAAGTCCCTACAGTGACGGCAACCCTTCACTTCTGTCATCTCTCTGTCAAGAAGTCCTTAAGGCTGCCCTAGGGCCGCCACTGAGTGAAGCAAGCAGCCGCACTCCCTGCACGTTGTGTGCACTTCATACAGCCACGCTACAGCAGCCGGGTACTACACGACGCGCTTTACGTGCTCCAGATCATGTAGTCCTCAGGTGGATGGTGTTATCCCTATTTTAGGGCCGTAGATCTGAAGTGAGAGATAATTAAATAACTTTTCAAGGTCAAAGCTCGTGAGTGGCGGATCCTAGCCTCGATGGGACTTTTCTGTCCTCCTCGCCCCCCATCCCAGTCCTTCTGGTTTGTTTTCTAGGGAAGGCGGAAGGGCTAGGAGCCGGTAAGGAAGCCAAAACTGCGGGACACCCCGGTTCGCGAGGGTCCAAGAATCTCGGGGATCTCCGGTGCTGGCGGCCGAACACAGGCCGCCCCGGAGAAAATTCGGAACAAACCTCTGGCCTCATATAACGACACCCCTCCTTTCTCTCTTTTTTTTTTTTTCCCTGTTAACCTCCACGCTAAACGCCCACTCCATCCCGCACCAGTCCCTCCTCCTGTGAAGGCATGAATCGAGCTCCTTGCTGCCCACTGACCTGAGGCTGCTCTCACAGTACACGCAAAAGCGGAGGCCGCCATCTTGCCGCATTGCTTTACGGCAGCCGAATTGGATCTAAAAGCTTCGGAGCAAGAGGGCGCTAAGGAAAAGTAACCTGGGCGGAGTCGGGGAAGGGAGTTAAAAACATGAATAAAGGAACGGTCAAGTCTATCTTTATTGAATATCTTCTTTATGCCAGGCTGTCCTTCACCGCTGTAAAACAAGTGCCTATAGAATAGTGCCTGGCATATAGTAGGCTCTCAGTAAATTCTTACTGAGCATTTGATTGAAAGATGTATTTAAGTACCAGCATATTTGAAACAATTTCTTTTTGCTCATTTCATTAAATTAGTTTGAAAGAATAAAATGTATCCTTCCAAAGCTGGGATACGTTAGGCTAAATTAACAGGAAATAGCAACATTATTAGAATTTTTTTAAAAAAGTTGAACGCCAACTCTAATCAAATGAATGTAAGTATCCCGAGGACATCAGACACACACACTTTTTTTTTTTCTCTCTCTAATCAATAACACTGTTATTTGGTAGAACAGCACCTCAACTCTTCCTGAACAATCTACATACCTTATCTTATTCCTGAAAATTAGTGATCATACATTTTTAAACAATGTTCATTCAAACAGAAAATAAACAGCAAACCTCTCTCCCATCCTTGTAGTCTAAGATACTTGACGCATATACAATATATGGCACTATTTACTGGTTGAAATGGGTAAGGGTCAAACACTGAGTCTCAAGGAGTTCACATTTAATAAGGAGACAACTACAGACCATAATAGGCAGATAAATGACTGATGGGGCAGTTCAAAGTTAAGGAGGGAAGGCTCCTGGTTGGGGTGATCAGGGACAAGGAGATAGAGTATAACATGGATCTTAAAGAATGGGGAGGATTTTTTAACAAGGGCAAGGTCACTGTTGGCAGTAAGAGCATCAAGCGCTAAGGTGAGACGAGAGGAAGCCAAGACAGAGAGACACAGGATTTATTTAGAGCAGTGGTTTTCAAACTTTTTGCTCTTGGAACCTCTTTACATGCTTAAAAATTGTGGATCCCAAAGACCTTGTGATTATATGGATTATATCTATTAGAATGTATTATATTGGAAAGTAAAATTGAGAAAAAATTTAAATGTATTGTACTAGTTTCCTATAGCTGCTATAACAAATTAACTCAAATTAGGTGGCTTAAAACAACACAAGTTTATTATCGTACAGTTCTGTAGGTCAGAAGTCCAAAATGGGTTTCACAAGGCTAAAATCAAGGTATCCAGGGCTGTGTTCCTTCTGGAGGCTCTAGAGAAGAGTTTGTTTCATTGTGTTTTCCAGCTTTTAGAGGCTTCTTGCCTCTTTCCATCTTCAAAACCAAGAATCACATCACTCTGACTTCTGCTTCCATTGTCACACCTCCTTTTCTGATCTGACCCTTCTGCTTCCCCCGTCACTCCTAAAGACCCTTGTGATTACGTTGGGTCCACACAGATAATTCAGAATAGTCTCCCCATCTCAAGGTTCTTAATTTATCACACCTGCAAAGTTCTTTTTTGTCATGTAAGGTAACATATTCACAGGTTCCAGGGATTAGGAGAATGTGGACCTATTGGGCGATAAGTATTCTGCCACTGCACTTATTAATTCATTTTAAAACAACAATTATAAGGACTTCTCTGGCAGTCCAGTGGTTAAGAATCTGTGCTTCCACTGCAGGGGCACAGGTTTGATCCCTGATAGGGGAACTAAGATCCCGCATGCTGGCGTGGTGCAGCAAAAAAACCCAAAAGACCTATTACATATTAACACAGATATTTTTATGAAAAATAACTATTTCAAAATTTTAAAAAAAATTAGCGAAGAGTGGCATTGTTTAAACCTTTTTTGCAATCTCTGTAAGGTCTGGCTTAATAGAAAAGCTGGATTCTGAAATTTGCTTATGCATTCAATTTGTTGTGGTATCACTTGTCAATGTATCTCGGGGAAAACTCTACAATTATGTAGAATTAGTAAAAAACAAGCACATAATATCTTAATATTACAAGGTTTTTTTGATTTTTTAAAAATATATTTATTTATTGTGAGCTGTGTGGGTCCTTGTTCAGCACGCGGGATGTTCTTGCGGCAAGCAGGATCTTTTAAGCTGCGGCCCGTGGACTCTCTAGTTGTGGCGTGCGGGCTCTAGAGCGCACATGGTTCTGTTGCCCCTTGGCATGTGGGGTCTTAGTTCCCCAACCAGGGATCAAATTCGCGTCCCTTGCATTGGAAGGAGGATTCTTAACCACTGGACCACCAGGGAAGTCCCATATGAAGATTGTTTTGATTTTATGGACCCTCTGAAAGGGTCTCAGGCTCACCAGGGGTCCCATACCACACTTTGAGAACCACTGAGATGCTTTCTTGCTTTAATTCTCCGGAGTCACACCTGCCCGGTTTCCGCGCGTACCAGAGCCCGAGTTTCACACGCACTGCTACCCCTCTCATTCACCGAGTAACCCGAGCTTGGGGTTAAAGCCAAGAACCCCGAGCGCGACCCGGAAGGAGAAATCGCCCTTTCCGCCTAAGCAGGACCCACCCTCTCCCAGCGGCCTGGACAAGGGCGAGAGGGGGCTGCGCGTGCGCAGTGGCGTTGGCTGCCCTTCCGGTACGCCCGGCGCGGAGAGGCGGCACGGACGCAAGCACGCACGGACGCAAGGTCTACCCTATTTGCGCCGCCGCCCTAGGTCCCACTTACACCTGCAGCGCGGTCAGCCCCGCAGAGATGCTGCGAGCCTGTCAGTTATCCGGCGTGACCTCCACCGCCCAGGTGAGGACGCGGGCGCCGGGAGAGAGCGCATGGTGAAACTGACTCCCGGCAACCGGCGGAAAATAAGGGAGGCTTTGGCTCTGCCTAGGCCCGGGGACAGAGGCGTGTCTCAGTGCCGCCCTTATCGCGAGAGTCCCGGGTGAGCCCTTGAGGCAGCTAATTCGGGAGTTCGGTGGACGGGGATGACTTGAGAGTTATTGCTGAATAGGGATGGGGCGTGGAGAAGAGAAGGTGGCGGGGAGGCGGGCGTAGGACGGGAGGCACGGCTTCGGGGACATGCCATCCAATCAGCCCCGCGCTGCCCCAGTCTAGGACCAATTGAGGCTGCTGGCGCCCGGGTCGCCGGTTGGGCGCTTGATAGGTTTCGCGCAGCCAGTGGTTGAAGGTCGACGGGGGAAAACTGCAGTTCCCAGCAGGACATGCATAGCCTTGGCTTGTTGCATCTTAATAAGCAGGTACCTGGACTGCTAGAGTCCGCGTTTTAGGGGGTCAAGGTTGTAATTAATCAGGAGGGGCTGCCTTTCTTTTCGTAGCGGAGAACACCTCTTGAGCTATTCTTACTCTGAACAAAAATGAAAGATTGTAATTTATGGAGCTCGAACACCTGGTACTCGAGGAAGGTTAGGCGTCATGACCTTGTGCTCATTTCTGAGATTAGCCTGAGGATCTGTGTCTCTAGGTGCTGGGACAATTTTGGCAGACATTCAAGGAGCCCAGACACCCAGTTATTTTTATTTCTGCATAATTATCAAAGTAATTTTCTGAAATTAAAAATAAAAAAGGAAACCTATTCCCATTGCTCACAATTTAAAGAAAATTGGTATTTTGGCAAAATGTGGTATTTGCAAAACACGTACTGTGACTCAAGCAATTGAGCAAAATCCCTGGACACAGTGAGTTAGAAATAAAAGTCAAGCTTTTTTTTTTCAAGTTTGCTTATCTCCCCTTTCGTTTCCAGGGTAGGAGAAGCAGCCTCTTCTGTAGGAAAGTGCAGGGTAGTGTTAGTTTTCTATTGCTATATAACAGGTGCCACAGATTGCGTAGCTTAAAACAACACATTTATTATCTTACTGTTTCTGGACATGAATGGTCGGGGTTCTCTGCTCGCTGTCACACAAGGATGCAAAGTGTTTTCCCTGCTGTGGTTCTCATTTGGAGCTCCTCTTCTAAGGTCCTTCAGTTTGTTGGCAGAATTCAGTCCCTTGCAGCTGTAGGGCTGAAGTCCCTGTTTTCTTGCTAGCTCTCACCTCACCCCTCCTGGGGGCTGCCTGAAGTTCCTTCCCGCAAGGTCCTCAGAGGCAGTTTGTAACACAAATGTTTACTTTCTTGCAGGCTACCAGGAGCTTGTCTCTCAGACTTCAAAATCTCTTAACTTCCCTGTTTCTGATCTCCAGACCCAGATTTAAACGGCTTATGTGATTAGGCCAGGCCCACCTGGGTAACTCCCTTTTGATTAGTTCAAGTCAACTGATTAGAAACCTAATTACATCTGCAAAATCCCTTTTGGTATGCAACTCTAATCATGGGCTTAACCTCAGGGGGCAGAGATCATGGGAGCCGTCTTAGAATCTGGCCTATCATAGTGCCCAAGTGGGGCTAGGAGGTTGGAGGAAGCAGAACTGCCTTTCAGGGCAGAACTGGTGAGGTATGTTTTTGGAGCCCTCCTTTCAGGCCCAGTCTTGTTACATCATGGTTGTCACTGATCTGTCTCTGTCTGCCCTGAAGTCCAAAATTACTTTTTCCTTCCTTGCCTTTATCAAAATATTTTCCACTTAATGGGATCCCAGTTAGGAAATTAGGAGAAAACTGGTTAAAACTTCATACTAAAATATGAGCAGGCTTTTCTAGCCTGCAACCAAGATTTCTTACCTTCCTAAAACTGCTGTCTTGAAAAATTCATTGGTTTATTCTTCTTATCTCCTCTTCATTCTATAGTATTTGCTCCTGTTGCTTTGTGAAACTCTTTTTGCTCTTCTCATGTAGTATCTTGGGTCCCATTTTACCCTTCATCTCTTTTATTTTCCTTTGTTGAGTCGACTTCTTCTTGTACCTCTAGGAACTCTAGTACCCCAATGAACTTTCCCCCTCTCCCCCTTTCTCTTTTCATTTAAGACATTTTTCTCTTTTCATTTAAGACATTTCCAGCAAACTGGAGGGCATTCCACATATACCCTGTGCCTGAGGGATGCATAGCCTCCCCCTGTATTAAGATCTGCCACTGGAGTGTTACATTTGTTACAATTGATGAACCTACATTGACATATCATAATCACCCACCATCCATTGTTGACACTAGCGTTCACTTTTGATGTTGTACATTCTGTGGATTAAGACACATGTATGATGACATGTATCCATCATTATAGTATCATATAGAGTATTTTCACTGTCCTAGAAATCCTCTGTGCTCCACCTGTTCATCACTTGCCTACCCCCACCTCCTGGCAACCACCAATCTCTTTACTGTCTCCATAGTTTTGCTTTTTTCAAATGTCATATAGATGGAATCATACAGAATGTAGCCTTTTCAGATTGGTTTCTTTCACTTAGTAGTACATTTAAGGTTCCTCCGTGTCTTTTCATGGCTTGATGGTTCATTTCTTTTTAGTGCTGAATAATATTCCATTGTCTGGCTATACCACAGTTTATTTATCCATTCACCTACGGAAGGACATCTTGGTTGCCTCCAAGGTTTGGCAGTTAAGAATAAAGATGCAGTAAACTTTTCAGTGCAGGTTTTTACGTGGACATACATTTTCAGCTCCTTTGTGTAAATACCAGGGAGCACGTATGCTGGATCATATGGTGAGAATATGTTTTGTTTTGTAAGAAACTGCCAGTCTGTCTTCCAAAATGGCTGGACTATTTTGCATTCCCAGCAGCAGTGAATGAGAGTTCCTGTTGCTCCACATCCTCACCAGCACTTGGTTGTGGTCAGTGTTGGGGATTTTGGCCATTCTAAGAGGCATGTAGTGATACTGTCCCATCTCTTTATATGCTCTCTTACTGGGATTACATCAATTCTCAGAATTTTAATTCCTAAGCAGATGATTGTCTAGCCTCCGCTTTTGAACTTTGTACTCAAATTTCTAAATTCTTGTTTGATTTTGTCAAAATCCTTTCCACTCCATCACACCATCTTCTTAAATGTCTTCTGGCTTTTACTGTTGCCCTCCTAGAGTCAGTTCTTCACCTAGTTGTTAACAACGGCCTTTAAAAAAGCATACAGACCATGTCATGCCCTCCCGTGACATCCCGTCTCATCAGAGTAAAATCTAAACTCTTTACCGTGCCCACTGGGCCCTTCATGATCTGGCTCTTTGCATATCTATTTTTCTACTCGGCCTCATTCTCTTCTTCTCACTGCCTTTTCATTTGCTGTTTACCCTGAAGTCCTCCCATACATCTTTGCTTAGCTCACTCCCTTCAGATATTTTCTCAGCTATCACCTTCCCTTCAGAGAGGCCTTCCCTATCCAAAACAGACCTCTGACCACTCTCTCCTTTGCATCACTCTGAACTTACCCTTACCCTACTTGGTTGTACTTTGTAGCTCCTACCACCACCTGACATACTGTGTATTTATTGTGTATTTTCCATATTAAAATGGAAGCTCCTCAAAGGGACTGTATCCATAGTACTCACAATCGTCCCTAGCTCCTAATAGATGCTCAGTAAATAAACATGTCTCATTTGTGGCGTGTTTGAATGAAAGAATAAATGTGTTCTGTGAATTTTTCTTAATTTCTGTAAGTGGATGTGACCTCCCTTAAACTTAAACCTCCATTGGTTTTAGAACCTCCAGAGAAACAGAACCGATAGGGTGTGCAAGTAGATAGAAAGATTTACTATAAGGAATTGGCCCATGCAGTTGTGGAGGCTGGCAGGTCCAGCGTCCGCAGTGGAGGCTGGCAGGCTTGATACGCACAGACCCAGAGGAGCTTGTGGTGCTTTTTCAGTCTGAAGGCTGGCAAATTGGAGACCCAGGATAGCTGATGGTGCAGTTCCAGTCTGAAGGCAGTCTGCCGGAGAATTCCCTCTTGGCTTGGGGAGACTGGTCTTTTTGTTCTATTCCGGTTTTCCATTGACTGGATGAGGCCCACCCACATTATGGAAGGCAACCTGCTTTATTCATAGTTCATTGATTCAAATGTTAATTTCATCCAAAAACACCCTCCAAGTTGACATATACAATTTACTATCACGGCTGGCATCTAGCTTATCCTCGTGTCTGGGCTTAATCATCCTTAAATTCCTTACATGTGGGTATTCAGCAGAAATGAATTGCTCTTTCTTTCTTTCCCAAAAGTGAGCTTCAGAGCTCTGGTTCTTCCTCACTTTACTTCCCAGACCTAACACCATCTGTCTTCTTTTAGTCCCAGGACTGCATGGCCAGGCCCAACCTTTTTTGAGGTGGGCTTTGGGTTTGGAGGACCTGGGCTTTCAGCCTAGCCTGGCCCTCTCCCAGACTACAAATTTGGGAGTGGTCATCTGCATGTGCATTGATCTTATCTGCTTATAATTTTGAAAAAGAGAAAGAAACATTATTTTTGAGGGTTGACTAAGCTACCTTATTTAACTAAGACCAAGTTTGATAGCAGGGCTAGTTTAGGACTGAACTTGTGTGTGGACATTTTTAGCTATCATCTTCTGGAATTCTTTCTTTTCATTAGGGTTATAAAACACTGTTACTCAATAATAGATGTAGGTAGTGAGGCACATGTGGTAGAAAGTAATTTAGTATATGATACAGCCTGTTTGCTTCTATGCATATTAGAATCCTTTTTTTTTTAAAAATAAATTTATTTATTTGTTTTTATTTTTGGCTGTGTTGGGTCTTCATTGCTGTGCACGGGCTTTTCTCTAGTTGCGGTGAGCGGGGGCTACTCTTCGTTGTGGTGCGTGGGCTTGTCATTGCGGTGGCTTCTCTTGTTATGGAGCACAGGCTCTAGGTGCTTGGGCTTCAGTATTTGTGGCACGCGGGCTCAGTAGTTGTGGCTCGGGGGCTTAATTACTCTGCGGCATGTGGGATCTTCCGGCCAGGGCTCGAACCCATATCTCCTGCATTGGCAGGCAGATTCTTAACCACTGCGCCACCAGGGAAGTCCAGAATCCTTTTTTATTATTCTTCATTTTCATTTCTCTGGACCAGTTGCTTTCAGACCATTTTGAAATACATTTTACATCGTAACTTAGAACACAGGATTGAGAGTATATAGGTAATATATATTTTCACACATATATGCAGAGAAAACTAGAGAAATATCACCTTCCTGCTTTTGCCATACTGATGAATATCTGCTATTTCCTTGTCATAACTGAAGAGCACTTTTTCTCCTAGATATAGAATATGTTTTTACTGGGAAATAATACTGCTTTCATGCCAAACTTAATTGGATTTGTGTATGTGATATATTTTTAACCTTAATGCATGATTCCTATAAAATATTTTTAGTCAACTATAGAAAGAGTTGTTGGATATTAATCTGTAATTCAAATGTAGAACTTGCCATTAACTTCTGGATACCTTTTGTTTGTTTGTGTGGGAGGAATCCTTATGACAAATCTCAAAACCAAAATGTCAGTTACAGCAAACAGCCACATCTAGAAGGGAAACCCGCAACCTCCAGATAGGGTTCATATGCGGGGACTTGTATTCTAGTCTCTGTTTCCAGGATTGTGGTTCCTTTTCATATGTTCACTTTAGTTTGGAAGAGCTAAGGAATAAGTGGTCTTTGCAAGAACATTACAGGGCTTCCCTGGTGGCGCAGTGGTTGAGAATCTGCCTGCCAATGCAGGGGACACGGGTTCGAGCCCTGGTCTGGGAGGATCCCACATGCCGCGGAGCGACTAGGCCCGTGAGCCACAATTGCTGAGCCTGCGTGTCTGGAGCCTGTGCTCCACACCAAGAGAGGCCGCGATAGTGAGAGGCCCGCGCACCGCGATGAAGAGTGGCCCCCGCTTGCCGCAACTAGAGAAAGCCCTCGCACAGAAACGAAGACCCAACACAGCCATAAATAAAATAAATAAATAAAAATAAAATAAAATAAACAGGGACTTCCCTGGTGGCACAGTGATTAAGACTCCACGCTCCCAAGGCAGGGGGCCTGGGTTCGATCCCTGGTCAGGGAACTAGATCCCACATGCATGCCGTACCTAAGAGTTCGCATGCTGCAACTAAGGAGCCTGCCTGCCGCAACTAAGACGGGGCCCAAATAAATAAATAAATAAAATACTTAAAAAAAAAATTAAAAAAAAAATAAAATAAACAGGAGCTGTTGTTTAAAAAAAAAAGAACATTACATGGGAATTGTGTGTTTTAACTCGCTTTTTTGGGGTTTGTTAAAATCATGTTTCTATAGGTTGGAAGCAGCAATGCTAACCTTATAACATTTATTACAAGGCTATGTGTCAAGGCAAATTGTTTTGAAACAGTATTGTCTTTTCTACATTGTTGGTTATTATTAATAAAAAGGTATTCCAGAACTAAGAAATGTCCAATATTTTGTGTGTTAAAGTTAGGACGTTTAGTTTATATAAATAGAGAGTTTAGTTTGGTGCTTAAGAAAGAGAGTTCTGAAGGTAGACCTTGGATTTGTCAGTGGTTTCTTACACGTGACACCAAAAGACACAAGATAAATTGGATTTCACAAAATTAAAAAATGTTTTGGGGCTTCCCTGGTGGTGCGGTGGTTAAGAATCCACCTGCCAATGTAGAGCCAGAAAGTAGATAGTGGCTGCCAGGAGCTGGGGAGAAGGGAAAATGGGGAGACTGCTTAGTTGGTACAGGAATTTACTTTTGGAGTGATGAAACTGTTCTGGAACTAGATAGTGGTGATAGTTGTACAGCATTGTGGATGTACTAAATGCCACTGAAATGTACACTTTAAAATTTAAAGTGAATTTTATAAGCCAATTTTACCACACAGAGAAAAAAACAAAACACTTAACACCAGGCAGTTGCAGATGGCCTGATATATACAGAGCTAGACTTAAATATATATATATAATTAAAGTAATATAAAATAATATATAATAAACTTGAAGTAGCATCCATTAGCCAAAAATGGGACAATTTGAGTCTTCAAAAGGATAACAGTTGCAACTGGTTTAAGTTCATCTAAAGTGTTTAAATCCATGAATTGATAAAGATCTTGTTTTAGTTTGCTAAGGCACCTTGAGCTTGGGGTAAAAGATTTATTTACTGCCTCCCTCAGTTCTGGGGGTTTCCTGGCCTCAGCTGGGCATTTTGTGTCCCTCGTGAGGTTTTAGTCAGGCCATGGCTGGGGCTAGAGTCATCTCAAAGGCTTCCTCACTCCCGGTGTCTGGCAGTTGATACTGGCTGCAGCTGAGACCTCAGCTGGGACTGTTGGCTGGAACACCTACATGTGTGTCTGGGTTTCCTCCCAGTTTGGCGGCTGTGTTCCAAGAGCAAGTGTGGCGAGAGGCAGAGCCAGGCAGAAGCTGTATCCCCTTTATGTCCTGGTCTCAGAAGTCACAGGGCCTCACTTTCACTGCCCTCTATTAGTAAACTAGTAACTAAGGCGTGCCCTGGTTCCAGGGAAGGGCTCAGTTTGCTGGAGGAGTAGCAAGTTTCTGGAAGAGCATGTGTTACAGGAAATATTGTTGTAGTCAGTTTTGGACAATACAGTCTGCCTTGTAGCCACAACTTGCATTCCTCCCACATGTGAATACATTCACAGCCTTCCTCATAACCCTCCAGAACCTCATCCCATCACAGCATCAGGCTTAGACTAACGGACCAGGATCTTGCTGTCAAATCAGATCCCTTTGCAGCTAAGACATCTTGAATGTGGTCTGTTGGGTACAGTTCCTTAAGTGCCTTTCCTTTCAGTCTAAAGACCTGTGAACTAAAGAGACAAGTTATCTGTTCCCCATATACCCTACACACAGTACAGCGTGACACTCCCATCCAGAGAGGCACACAGCAGTCACCGTTCACAACAGATGTCAAATCCAACTGGCACATGTTGCTGTTTGCTTAATTAGGACTGAGTCCTCTTGCTTGGGAATGTTTCTCCATAGCTCTTTTTTTTTGGCTGCACTGCGCGGCATGCCGGATCTTAGTTCCCCAAACCCGAGCCCCCTGCCGTGGAAGCGCTGAGTATTAACCACTGGACCGCCAGGGAAGTCCCCCTCCATAGCTCTTGGTTCTACCCTCTGGGCTTCAGATTTCACCCTTTGAATCATCCTTCCTTTTCTTTTTTTAATTATTTAATTAATTAATTTATTTATTTTTGGCTGCGTTGGGTCTTGGTTGCTGCGTGTGGACTTTCTCTAGTTGCTGCGAGCAGGGGCTACTCTTCATTATGGTGCGCGGGCTTCTCATTGTGGTGGCTTCTCTTGTTGCGGAGCACGGGCTCTAGGTGCACGGGCTCAGTAGTTGTGGCTCGCGGGCTCAGTAGTTGTGGTGCACGGGCTTAGTTGCTCCACGGCATGTGGGATCTTCCCGGACCAGGGCTCGAGCCCATGTCTCCTGCATTGGCAGGCGGATTCTTAACCACTGCGCCACCAGGGAAGCCCCATCCTTCCTTTTCCAGATATGTCGCCTGTTGGCAGCTGAATCGTTTTCTCAGACTGCTTTCTGTCTGTAGAAGTTCTAGAGTCCAAAAACCTCTATTTGTTTTATACTCTTTTCACCTTTAAATCCAGGCCGGCCTGTTTTTTTTTCATCTTAAGGACTTTGTGGGTTTCTTGTGGGTCTTACTGGGGTTTTCTCCATTAGACAAAAGCCACACCCACAAATCTGATCAGAATAAGCTCTTCTCCAATTTTGGGCTCGCTGTGAGGCTGCTGTGGTCTCAAACCCCTAAGATTTTCAGTTGCCCTGTTGTTTAATAAAAAGAATATGGGATGCATACTCTTAAGATCCTTAATGGGCCTTTTCTCAGTATAAAAAGTTCTGTGAGGAGCACCTCCTGAGATCTTTCTGAGGTCTTAAAGGATCGTTGCTAACTGGAGAGGCTGAGAATGAGAAACAGTCTTATTTTTTAACCCACCAAGTACTGGCTCCTTTATATTTCCTTCAAATTTTGCTTGAAAGCTAAACAGTTTTTTTTGGTTTGTGTGTGTTTCAGAAG
The DNA here is from genome assembly GCF_009873245.2 of Balaenoptera musculus. Taxonomy (NCBI): domain Eukaryota; kingdom Metazoa; phylum Chordata; class Mammalia; order Artiodactyla; family Balaenopteridae; genus Balaenoptera; species Balaenoptera musculus. The sequence goes on from NC_045797.1 coordinate 14,288,868, forward strand.
CCCGGCTCTATCCTTATCATACTCTGCTAAAAGGAAGCAGTTGGCACTTGTGAACGTTCTGCTTAGTACTCTCTTTAGCTAAATCCATCAGTTCATTAGGTATAGCTGTACCTAATTTTCTATTTTCCATGTCTTACCACGGGGGTGACGATTTTGATAAACTTCTGCCACTACATACAAAGATCCCTCTTTCCTCCAGGTTCCAAAAATATTTTTCTCACTTTTCTTAAGCCCTCACCAAAACAGCTTCTGTGAAGGCCATTAGGCTTCTGCTGACAGTCTCCTCAAGGCCCTTCCAACTTTCACTCCCCACCCCCCAGTCCCAAAGTCATTAACACGTGCCGTATGTTTTATAGTAGCACCCTATTTCCAGGTACAAGCATTTGTTTGGTTATAGCTGTAAAACAGATCACCTCAAACCTAGGCTTTATTTATTCTTTTACGGTAAATAATATTTATTATTATACAGATAAAAATTATATTGTATTATATATACTTATAAGGAAATAACATATAAGTAAATATCTTTCATTTCTAAGGAGGTTCCATTAGGAGGTTCTTGGGGTCTCACGAGCTTGCAAGGTTCTGGGGAAGTGGCAAGGTTCTAGAAAAGCATGTGAGATGTGAAATATGGCAGTGTTTGGAAAATACAATCTGTCACAATTAATAAATGAAAACCAAAAAACCGCACAATTGTTCATCATCAGAGGATAACTGGATAAAAGGATAAGAAGAATCAACCATTTATCCTGCCTTTCCTATATGAACTGTACTATTGAGTAATCAAATTGTAGATGAGGGGAAGCATCTCTTTATAAAATACGTCAAATTATAAATGAAAAATAGAATTAGAGACCACTTTTTGCAACTTCCAATAAATTAATGGATCTAGACATTGTACATAAGCACAATTGATAACAGCACAAAAAGAGAGGCAAGCAGACGTTGTGTGCCTCCCAATGAAAGAAAACACCACCCTCTAAAGTCTTGCCAAAGAGACTAAACCTGAGTCTGATCAAGTGTCTGGTTCCAGCTCCAGCTTGCAGGAAATACAGAGGACAGGAACGTGTTAAATTGCACCTTGAACAAAATCCAGTCTGTGGAAAATTCTGCAGGTTGAACAAGCAGATTTCTTCAACTGAATGATTACTGGAGGGAACACCTATAGAGTAAAAGACCTATGGATTAATAGACTTAGAAGATATCCATATTTTTTTAATAGGCAAGACTAAACTTTGTATCTAGGGATTCATACTTGGGTGATAAAACCGTAGAAAACTTAAATTTCCTGACTCTTAAAGCTCTGTTTGGAATATGAAATGCAACATAGACTATGACGGTAGCCTAATGAACAGGATACTTAAATTTTTTAAACCAGGAGCCACTATTTCAGATAAAAATCTATTTATTTGCGTCAGGATACAATCAATTTTCTTTTTTTTTGTACAGAAGTATGAAACTTCTTTTAAATTAATTTTTAGGCTGCGTTGGGTCTTCATTGCTGTGCGTGGGCTTTCTCTAGTTGCGGCGAGCGGAGGCTACTCTTTGTTGTGGTGCGCAGGCTTCTCATTGCGGTGGCTTCTCTTGTTGCGGAGCATGGGCTCTAGGTGTGTGGGCTTCAGTAGTTGCAGCGCGTGGGCTCAGTAGTTGTGGCTCACGGGCTCTAGAGCACAGGCTCAGTAGTTGTGGCACACGGGCTTAGTTGTTCCGCAGCATGTGGGATCTTTCTGGACCAGGGATCAAACCCATGTCCCCTGCATTGGCAGGCGGATTATTAACCACTGCACCACCAGGCAAGTCCCAAGTGTGAGACCTTTTATTGCTACTATTTTTTGGTCATAAAAGACGAATTTTTTCACATTTTATCCCTTCTTAAATCAGGGTGCATATTACAGTTGTTTAATTGAAAGCTCAGCTTTCAAAAACAAAAACAAAAACAAGAATATCCAGAAAAATTCTGAAAAAGAATAGTACTAGAAGAGAGGACTAGCTCTACCAGGTTAAAACCTAATTCTAAGATGCAGTAGTTAAAACATTGTGGTATTAGTCTATGAATAGAAGTGTGTGAATAGGTGGAACAGTGGAACAAATTAGGAAATCTAAATGCATCAAGGAATTGAGTATATTTTAAGGTGGCATTTCAAATTGTTGGGGAAAAAAATGGATTATTCAGTCTACGACTTAGGGACCACTGAATAGACATTTAGGAAAAAATAAAGTTGAATCCATGCCGTATACTTTACACTGGATTCATAGATTTAAATATAAAGAAGATGAAACCATGAGAGTAAAACCATGGAAGACTTATTTTATCATCGGAGGGTGGCTTTCTAAGAATAGGAGAAAACCCGGAAGTCATAAAAGATGGACACTTTTGGCTATAAAAGTATCACAAACTGGATAAAACCATTTGCAAGTAGCAGGGACATGGCTAATTTTTCTTCATGTGTAAAGAACACTTAGAACATGAAGATGATCAATCTTATTTAAAAGTGGTCAAAGGATACACTCTGATAGTTCATAGAAGAGGAAATAAAACAGATCATAAATATATTAAAAGATGCACAGTCATAACAGAGGAAACTGTGGTTAAAACTGCACTGCAATGCTGTTGGAGAGGCTGTGGGAACCCGCGTCCCCTGCACTGGGAGGCGGACTCTTAACCACTGCGTCACCAGGGACGCCCCTAATAGGGCAACATTTACCAACGTTTCAGGTGTTACTTTTAGGAATACTTTTAGGAATTGACCCCAAATGATGTATGTTTCTCATTGTTTATTATAATAAAAATTTAAACAAAACCTCAGTCACCATCAAAAAGAGGCTGGTTAAATATATTAAGTGACAACTGTTGGAGGCCAGAGGGAATGAAATGTACCCACCGAACTGAGAGCGTCTTGAGACCAAAACACAAGGCAGGCAGCTCCACATAATCAACAGATCAGTTTATTATAAGGTAACTTACAGGATGGGATCCGGCAGACAGTGATCCGGAAGCGCTCACAACTGCACTCTGCATGTCTGAGGGGCTATTGGGACGATTTTATAGTTAACCTAGAGTACAGGGGTACGTGCTTGGGAACAGGACGTGCATTCCTAAGTCAAGATGATTGAGTGGGTAACTGGTCTCATGGGTAGGGGAATACGTCAGCAAAGGTCTTCAATGTTTGGGGACTAACAGAGCATAGAGGCCCCCTGGTCCTAATGATTATTAAACAATATCTATTAAGTACAAAGCCTTTGATGACAGAGTAGCGATTTACCACACAGTACCATCCTGGGCAGGGTCTGTGGAAGGACAGGAGGAACTATGTGGGCCTAAGATGGCATCAGTTATGCTAACAGCCGTGCAACCAACCATACAGTGGAGCACTGAATCACTCAGATCCAGTAGGAAGATTTTCATGTGCTGATACAGAATGAGCTCAAGTGTATATTGTTGAGTGAACTTTAGTACAGGACTGGGTGTATGTTATGGTTTCGTTTGTGTAAAGGAGGCGTGCCCGGAATTCTCCGTCACAAAATATCTGAATATATAAGAAACAGATTAGCATTGGTTGCCTAAGGAGAGGGAATCTTAAGTGGCTGGAAGACAGAAGTATGAGGGAGTCTTCACTCTGTATGTAACTAAACATTTTGAATTTTGATTTTGAATTTTAGATTTTAAATTTACTTAATGCTAGGAACTATAAACTTACAATCACATCAAATATATCTGTCAAAGGGAGGGAAGAGGGGCAAGGTAAAAGTAGAAGATGGATAAAGGAACAGATTAAAAAATATATATTGCTGTGAATTAGGGTGTTCTCAAACTCTAGTGTTGAATTTGGCTCTGTATTACACAGAATCAAGTATCCATTATTATGTTTGCTGCTTGACATTCCAATTAGCTAATTATCCACTGTTAACAGTGCCTTAATTTTTGACTTGAATACCTTTTTATACCCATTGAGGTAAAAAAATGCTTTCTTAAACAAAACATAACTTTAATGGTTTCCTAATATTTCATCCCTAAGTGAACAAAATGGAGTTGTTGATATATGAAAGTAGATGCAATTCTGTTTGAAATTTCATGCTACTTGTCTTATAGAACAGTAGGGAAACACCCTTTTCTTGTAATTTCGGTTGAGAATTCTACACTAAAGGTACTAATTGAAATACTTTTAAAATACCAATTATAGCTGCTTTACACATTGTAAAACATACAGTTTTTCCTCCCCCAAGTGTATTAATATGTTAATTTGATGTTTAGCTCTAGGCTTTGGCAAATAGAATGTAAATGCAGCTATAATTCTAGAGTAATTTCATGTGCTCTCTGACATGTGATATATTTTCTTAAAATTTAAGATACTTTTAAAAGGAAGTTTGTGTTTTTCTGTTATTCCTTAGATGCAGTTTCATCAAGGAACCTAGAGAAAGCATTTTTTTTCCCTTGCTGCTGTTTGATTTCCTACTTGGTATAAAGAAAGATATTATTTCTGGATACAATAAGTTTGAAATTTCAAATTGATAGCTATGAATGGCCTTAAGTTTATCAAAACCCTCCCCAAATAGTATTTAGATGCCCAATTATTTGTTTTATTTAAGGGATCTACATTTTGTTAAGAAACATTTGATGTTATGTGCTTTACTTTGATTAAAACAAATCACACAACATTGTCTTGATCATTTGCTTTTGTGTAAAGGTAGACAACTTATATGGAGATAAGTATTTACATGAACATTTATGACATTAGTAAAATTAGTTTTTTTTCTTAAAACTATTGACTTTTAGTCTAATTACACATTAGGAGAAACCAAAATGAACTTTTAGATTTAGATGAATGCCTGTTGGAATTGAGTAGCTACATAATCATCGTAGAGATGGGAAACTTGGTTTTCTGGGTAGATTAAGCTAAGGTTGGATCTCTGCCCTGAGTGCATTCATATGTATCTTATAGTGCAGTGTTGTTTGCTAGACTCTGTAGGTGATTTTTCAGATGTCTGCGTTTACAAAGTAAAAATAGATATTTTATACTTTGTTTTGTTTTTTCTTGCCAATTAAGAAAACATGGTGCTTCCCTGGTGGCGCAGTGGTTAAAAACCTGCCTGCCAACTCAGGGGACACGGGTTCAAGCCCTGGTCTGGGAAGATCCCACATGCCGCAGAGCAGCTAAGCCCGTGTGCCACCACTACTGAGCCTGCGCTCTAGAGCCTGCGTGCCGCAACTGCTGAAGCCCGCGTGCCTAGAGCCTGTGCTCCACAACAAGAGAAGCCACCACAATGAAGAGTAGCCCCCGCTCGCCGCAACTAGAGAAAGCCTGCACACAGCAACGAAGACCCAATGTGGCCAAAAATAAATAAAATAAATAAATTTATAAAAAAGAAAACATGGCAAATTGTCTCTAAGAAATAATTAGCATACATAACATTAAAAGTGCTGATTGGCACCCCAGTGTTATAGCAGCAGTATTTACAATAGCCAAGAGATGGAAGCAACCTAAGTGTCCATCAACAGATGAGCGGATGAAGAATATGTGTGTGTGTGTGTGTGTGTGTGTGTGTGTGTGTAAAATGGAATACTACTCAGCCATTAACAAGAATGAAATTTTGCCATTTGAGCAACATGGATGGACTCGGAGGGCATTATGCTAAGTGAAATAAATTAGGCAAAGACAATTACTGTATGATATCACTTATACGTGGAATCTAAAAAATACACAACAAACTAGTGAATATAACAGAAACAGACTCACAGATACAGAGAACAAATCAGTGCTTATCAGTGGGGAGAGGGAAGTGGGGAGAGGCAAGACAGGGGAAGGGGATTAAGAGATACAAGCTGCCATTTGTAAAATAAATAAGCTACAAGGATATATTGTACAACACAGGAAGTATAGCCAGTATTTTATAATAACTATAAATAGAATATAACCTTTAAAAATTGTGAATCACTGTGTTGTACACCTGAAACTTATACCATACATCAACTATACCTCAATTTAAAAAAATGCTGATTGATCATGGTCTCATAGTCCCTTTTTTTTTGAAATCTTAAAAGTAGTTTGGGCTTCCCTGGTGGCGCAGTGGTTGAGAATCTGCCTGCTAATGCAGGGGACACGGGTTCGAGCCCTGGTCTGGGAAGATCCCACATGCTGCGGAGCAACTGGGCCCGTGAGCCACAACTACTGAGCCTGCGCGTCTGGAGCCTGTGCTCCGCAACAAGAGAGGCCGTGACAGTGAGAGGCCCGCGCACCGCGATGAAGAGTGGCCCCCGCTTGCCGCAACTAGAGAAAGCCCTCGCACAGAAACGAAGACCCAACACAGCCAAAAATAAATAAATAAATTAATTAATTAATTTAAAAAAAAAGTAGTTTTATATGAGCCTTGGGGCGCAGGAAGCATCACTGTTTTTAAGGGTTTGTAAATATGTTTCATGGTAAGTTGGTTTCTGAAAGTAAAATAAATTTTTGTTTAATGAAGACAGTTGTATTTGTAATAAAAGTACTACTACTGAGTTCCCAACCCTAAAGTCCTCCCAGATTCTTATAACTCTGTTGGTTGTGGTGTTTTCTCCTTCTTTTCTAGAGTTGTCTTTGTGGGAAGTTTGTACTCCGTCCATTGCGACCATGTCGTAGATACTCCACTCCAGGCAGTTCTCGGTATGTAGCATGTCTCCTTGTAAATAAATAGGCTTTTAACTGTATGCTGAGGGGCGTGTGTGTGTGTTTGTTCTTTGGATATGAGAACATCTGCTTAAAGTCTTTTTTTTTAAGGGGTACAAACACTGGAGCTTTGCCGTAATATCTTTGGAGCATTATTTATTTGTAGGTGAAAATTCGTTATGGTGCTCCTTTTGGTTCTTTGGTGACTGAATGGCATCCAAGGTAGACCCCCCACCCCTTTATGGCAAATAGATTTACATCCAGAACTCAGCACGTTGGAACTTAAAAAGTATTTGTTCTACTTGACATTTGTTTTATTGTATTTACGGAAATGTTTAAGGGAGAGGACTGTTGAAAATTAGTGATACTTGTTTTTTGGGTTCAAAGGAAACCTCATGATTGTGAACATGCCAAGGTTTTTTTTTTTTTTGATGTGGACCATTTTTAAAGTCTATTGAATTTGTTACAATACTGCTTCTGTTTTATGTTTTGGTTTTTTGGCCCAGAGGCATGTGGGATCTTAGCTCCCTGACCAGGGATCAAACCTGCACCCCCTGCATTGGAAGGCGGATTCTTAACCACTAGACCGCCAGGGAAGTCCCTGAACATGCTAAGTTTTAAATGTTAAAGGGAAAATTGCTTCATTCTTCCTATCCTAGATATTACTGTTAAAAAATTATCCATAAAGAAATATTATTTTTTGTTGTGAACATATTAAAAAACAAATCAGGGAAAGGTGATGTGCAGCTGTGGTGATAAACTGGGCTGCTGTGATCTGAATCAGTGATAGAGAAATAGAGGCTTGAGGTCTTTGAGACTCTTACATTAGTCTAGGGAAGTAGGTTTAGGAGAGCCGAAAAATAAAAATGTGTTTCCTATTTCTTTCACTTAGGTTGTCTCCTAGCAAAATTGCCGGAGCTGGCATCTTGTTTGTTGGTGGCGGTATTGGTGGCACTATCCTGTACGCCAAATGGGATTCCCATTTCCGGAAAAATGTAGAGAAAACCATACCTTACTCAGACAAACTCTTTGAGATGGTTCTTGGTTCCCCACCGTATACTGTTCCATCACCAAAGAAGCCGGTAAGAGTTTTAAGCACAATTTCAGTTTATCCTAGAGAATACTTTGAAAAGCAGGTTGTTTTCATCTTGAAAATATTTTGCCGGGTATATGTTTTCATTTTTTTAAAAATTGAAGTAATATTATGTAGAGCTGGGTTTTTATCCCTTTGGAGTCCCATAAGTGCTCTCATTTAGTCCACATGGTATAGAAAATAATTATGTGGCACACAAGGGTAAATGGAAGGGGCAGCTCAGGCAGAAGTAACCCCAGCTGCCCTGTGGATGGAGGGGGTTCTGTGTCAGCCTACAGCATTGCAGCTCTCAAACTCTGACTTAGAAGACTAAAAACATAAATGTAGAATGGCCATGACACAGGACCCACATGTCATAGTTAGTAATGGCTCCTTTTAGACCTCAAAACAGCCACAGAATTTTCAGCTACATACTGATTCTGTGATGGGAATACCTTCTAGTATTCCTGGAAGTTTGTGCATATTCTTCAGTTTCACCCTTTTTTACCCCGATAGGCTTACAAATTTTTTTTTAAACATCTTAACATATTTCTTCTTTCAAACGGGTGCTTGAAAAAAATGTATAAAAGAGAGCATGAATTTTTGGTGATTTGGTATTGGATATTTCTTTATGCTGTGAGGCTGGACATGGCTGACCAGTTCTTTTTTTTTTTAAAGCCATCCCCATGGGGCCATTTTATTTTTTATTTTTCAAAATAAATTTATTTATTTATTTATTTATTTTTGGCTGTGTTGGGTCTTCATTTCTGTGCAAGGGCTTTCTCCAGTTGCGGTGAGCGGGGGCCACTCTTCATCGCGGTGTGCAGGCCTCTCACTGTTGCGGCCTCTCCCGTTGCGGAGCACAGGCTCCAGACGCGCAGCCTCCAGACGTGCAGGCTCAGTAGTTGTGGCTCACGGGCCTAGCCGCTCCGTGGCATGTGGGATCTTCCCGGACCAGGGCACGAACCCGTGTCCCCTGCATTGGCAGGCGGATTCCTAACCACTGCGCCACCAGGGAAGCCCCCAGTTCTTTTTTAGAAACTGAGTAGACGTCTGTTCTCCAGTATCTAACATGGTCTCGAGACCAATCCTATGACAGAGTTACTATGTGGAAAAGCAGGTGCCCTGTGATTTCTCTCACCTCCACCCCAAATGACTCAACATGTTCTTGGTCTTCTACATCATTTATTCTTCCATCTGAACTTTAAAATGTCTATGTGGGCTGAGGGAGGTAGTGTTGCCGCTTCAGTAGTCAAGGAGCAGAATCCTATGACTTCATTCTAAAGTCCTGGGCCTATTTTAAGCTCCATGACCTGGGAGAAAGAGCTGGAAGCAATTTCAGGAGCATACAGTCAGGCTGAACAGTTCAGAGTAGTGTTCTTTTCTCCCTTGACATGACTTCAGGTGTCATTCTCAATAGCCTTGGCCTCTTCTTGTTCCACTTTCCCTACCCTGCTGAACATCGCCACTTGTGAACTTTGCATGTCTGTACTCCACCACCTCAAAACTTGCACTCTTCCTGATTTGCTTTTCATGTATTAAAGATTGTACCATGCTGTCAAGTAGCTCCATTAGAATTCTTGGATTCATCTTCACAGCTGCCCATATTTTGTAGCTATCCTATCTTTTTTTTTTTTAAATGTCATTCATTTCTTTTTTTTTTAAATTCATTTATTTATTTATTTTTGGCTGCATTGGGTCTTCGTAGCTGCGCGTGGGCTTTCTCTACTTGCGACGAGGAGGGGCTACTCTTCGTTGTGGTGCGGGCTTCTCTTGTTGTGGAGCACGGGCTCTGAGTGCGCGGGCTTCAGTAGTTGTGGTGTGTGGGCTCAGTAGTTGTGGCTCGCGGGCTCTAGAGCGCAGGCTCAGTAGTTGTGGCGCACGGGCTTAGTTGCTCCGCGGCATGTGGGATCTTCCCGGACCAGGGCTCAAACCCGTGTCCCCTGCATTGGCAGGCGGGTTCTCAACCACTCCGCCACCAGGAAAGTCCTAGCTGTCCTATCTTGTTAGATCTCTAATGTTTATTCTTTTTCTTTCCACCATCTTTATCTCATTTCTGACCTTTATCACTTTGTATTTAAATTAGCCCTGTTCCTCTCCCCTGACACACAGCCTTTCCCACTTCCTCCCAGTCTCCAACCCCCCAGTCTCTCTTCCTAACATGATCTAGGCCATCCTTATATCAGTATCAGAGAATCTTTTAGAATATGTGCTGTGATGTTTTCATGATATTTTCATCATATCACTTAATCAAGAACTTTGATTGCTATTGTTTTAAAGACAGAAGAGAGATTGTCTCATGTTCTGAATAAGGAAAGTGAAGCCAGGAGTGGTTAAATGTTAACCTGGGAGCTGGCTATTGGTTCCTTTATTTCTGTCGTTTATGGCTTTTGCTGGTTCTTAGGTTGATATTTATTACCCTTGGCATTCTGGCTGTCATTTACATTTCCAGTCTTATCTCTGTATGGTCCTGCTCATAAATACTTAGTTTCATACTTGTTTACCTTACAAATATGCCTTGTGCTTTTCATTCATTCATTTACTCAAATGTCAATCAAGTGATTATTATGTACCAGGCATTGTTCCAAGGTCCTTGGTAAACTAGAGAACTAAAGAGTGATCCTTTCCATTTGTACAACTCTTCTCATGTCTGTCTTCTACTCAGAATGACTTCCTTTCTTTTGTCTTTCAGTGTTCTCTTCAAGGCCTGCATCCTTCACTACACAGCTGAATTCCAATAGGAATTAATGTTTTTATTTTTTTATTTTTTTTTAGGGCTGGGTTGGGAGGAAGGTTGTGACTTTATTTATTTATTTATTTGTGGCTCTGTTGGGTCTTCGTTTCTGTGCGAGGGCTGTCTCTAGTTGTGGCAAGCGGGGGCCGTTCTTCATCGCGATGCACGGGCCTCTCACTATCATGGCCTCTCTTGTTGCGGAGCACAGGCTCCAGACGCACAAGCTCAGTAATTGTGGCTCACGGGCCCAGCTGCTCCGCGGCATGTGGGATCTTCCCAGACCAGGGCTCGAACCCGTGTCCCCTGCATTGGCAGGCAGATTCTTAACCACTGCGCCACCAGGGAAGCCCAGTGTTTTTATTTTTTAATTTGTACCATTTATTCAGCACTCTATACTGTTGTGTGTTCTTACAAACTTGTTTCTTTTAGAAACTATGCATTTTATTTCATGGTAACCCTTTTAGTGTCAACATGGTTATTTACGCATAGACAGTAAATACTGAGAGAAGATAAACCTAAAATCTTTTTGATGGACATAGAATAAGACCTGTCTAAATGGTGACAAATGTTATGTTCCTGGATGGGATGTAATATTAAAATGTCATTTCTCTTAAATATATGCATTTCTCTCAAATCTCTCTTAAATATGTATATATTTGAGAGAAATAATGTTTTTATGATGTGTGTGTATGTGTACATAAATACACACACAGACATCTAATATGAATTCTAATTGATTTTTCCAGAGGGTAAAGAACCAGACAAGATGATTTTAAAGTTCATGTGGAGGAATAAGTAATGTATAAGACTAGTCAAGGACATTTTTAAAAAGTGTTGGGGTAGGGGGTCAGAGGTCACTTGCTTTTCCAGATACTGACTGTTATAATCCTACTTTCATAAAACAATAAGGTTTTGACATAGGAATAGAAATTAGAGGAACAGAACAACGGAGTCTGGAAATAGATCATATTTATACACAAACACATACACACACATTTGTTGTGAGAGTGTGAGTTGCCAGAACCTTATGTGAAAGTGATAATATCTTAAAAATATACAAGCCCTCTGACCCAGCACTCCCTCTTCTGGCAGCTATCCTGCAGACATCACACTCTAGTGCTTTTCAGTTGTCTGTGGACAAGAATGCTTAACAAAAATCAGGAAACAACTTGAATGTCCATAAGTAGGGGAGTAATTGACCAAATTATGGGATTTGCCACTTCATTAGGATATACAATTAAATTAGGATATTATTCAACTAAAAAGAGTTTCTTGACCGGAAGCGAATGTACATAATGTGTTGTTAAATGAAAAAAAGCAGGTTACATGATAATTTGTATAATATAAAATTAACTATTTTAGTTTGTTTAAAGAAATGAAAAATTGTATATGTATATATACCTGAGCTCATGGGTGGAAGGATTAATTTCAGGGCATTAGCAGTGGCTCCCTGAGAGTGCTGGAAGGAGCAATGAAGGGGCAAACTAAAACAATGATGTATCTTGATGTTATTTTGCTTGTTATATAGTGAGCATGCATTTCATGAGTTAAAAAATAACAAAATTTTAATAGTAAGAAAATGGCTATATTTCTGATTTCTGGTAGTGACAAAATTCAGAACAATTTCTATTATGTTTGAGTAGTCATCTTAGGGATATCTGAGTCCCAATGCCAAGTTCTGGCAAAAAGGGGGACAACATAGGTGGTAAATGAAAATATTTCTGTTACTCAGTAATTTTCTGTGGCACATCACCTGGCAGTCCTGTTAATGAGTGGTGCCTTAAACTTAAGGCAGGTGGTTACTGAGAAAGAGAAAAACAGGCATCACTCACAATTGGATCATATATCTTAGTGTGCAGGTACGGGAATCTGGAGATTAAAGAGAAAAAAGATGAATTTTCATTTTTACTCAGAGCCTTCTAAAAACAAATTTGATTTTAACTGAATTTATTTAGAAGACACCATAACTGGATTTAGAATGCGAATGGAAATAGCCTTCTCAGTGTTGTATATATAAAAGGAATGGTGTTTAAAGGGAAGGTCATATATCATGTACTTTATTAGTTGCCCTAAGAGAAGTCTTTGTTACTATTAAAATATAGACTAGTCATTTGGAATGACATTTTTGGACTGCGTTTTTCTAGTACGATGGCTTCTCTTACTATGGTTAATAAAATACATTGTTTTGGCACATATATACAATGGAATATTACTCAGCCATAAAAAGAAACGAAATTGAGTTATTTGTAGTGAGGTGGATGGACCTAGAGTCTGTCATACAGAGTGAAGTAAGTCAGAAAGAGAGAAACAAATACCTTATGCTAACACATGTATATGGAATCTTAAAAAAAAATGGTTCTGATGAACCTAGGGGCAGGACAGGAATAAAGACGCAGACGTAGAGAATGGACTTGAGGACACGGGGAGGGGGAAGGGTAAGCTGGGACGAAGTGAGAGAGTGGCATGGACATATATACACTACCAAATGTAAGATAGATACCTAGTGGGAAGCAGCCGCATAGCACAGGGAGATCAGCTTGGTGCTTTGTGACCACCTAGAGGGGTGGGATAGGGAGGGTGGGAGGGAGACGCAAGAGGGAGGGGATATGGGGATATATGTATATTTGTAGCTGATTCACTTTGTTATACAGCGAAAACTAACACAACATTGTAAAGCAATTATACTCCAATAAAGAAGTTTAAAAGAAATTAAAAAATAAAATACATTGTTGTAAGTTGTTGATACCTTTATGTTAAAAGCCTGAAAAACTTGACTTTTAAAATAATACAAGATACTTTGTGCTGCCTGTTTTTAAGAACACTATCATATCTGAAATGTTAAATGTTTTTCATTTCCAAGATTCAGTCTGGTCCACTAAAAATCTCTAGTGTATCTGAGGCAATGGAAGAATCTAGACAGCCTGCTTCACAGCTCCAAAAACAAAAGGGAGACACTTCAGCTTCAACAACAGGTACCTATATTTAGAATCATTCTTTTAAAATTATAGGTAAATGAATTGTTTTAATGTGTTTGTACCCATGGTCAAGAGGGGGGCCCGTCCCCATGAAGGACTCTTCCCTCACCTTGGGGAGGGAGTATTCTCACCTGTCATCTTGGCTCTCATTTTAAGGGTTGAGTGGGATATGAAATTGGGCTTTATTGTGAACAGCTACTAAGTAATGGTAACAAGAATTGTCTTGCCTGCAGCACACTTATTTTTCTGTTACTTTTTCCTTTTCTCTGACTCCTAGCTTTCCCTCTCTTTAGATTTTAAGATTTGTTCTCTTTCCACACCTCTTTTTTCTTCCTGTTCACCAGCTCTTTCTTCTCTCTTCTTTCTTAGTGATGAAGTGTCTTGATCTAGTTTTGATCTGCAGATTTTTTTTTCCCTTGATGATTGTAATCCCACAATAACTTATAGCACTTCCTAGTCCTAACCTGGTCTGCATGCATTTGAATTTATTATGTTTCTCCTTTCACTTCTGTCCTTGATTAAATCACCTGACTTTCACTCAGTAAATACTGAGTATCTACTGTGTGCCAAGTGCTGGGTGTCTTTTAGGCACTGGGGTTATAGCAGTGAACAAAACAGTAAAAACAAACACACAAATGCTGTGAAGATTCCTTAGTGGGATGAGGGGAGGGAAGTCGCATATAAATATACAAGTAAATTATGTATAGGATGTCATGCAGTGATAAGTGTGGGAGGGAATATTGCAATTTTAAATGGAGTGGGTAAGAAAAGTTTCCTCTGGAAGGTGTCATTTGGGCAGAGACTAGAAAGAGATGAGGGAGTCAGTCATGTAAAGGGCTGGTGGGGAAGAGCTTCCAGGCAGAAGGATTAGCTAGTGCAAAGGCTTGGCGTATTCTAGCAAGGAGCAAATGAAACCCAGGTAGAGTAAGAGGAGAATAATAGCAATAGTAGAGAGGGAGCAGAAAGCCTATAGTGGCAGTCTTCGGAGGCCATCATAAGAGTTTTGCTTTCTAGTCTGTGTAAGATGGGAAGTTGTTGGGAGGATTATGAGTCAGGGGATTGATAGCTGACTTTTAATAAGATTACTGGCTATTGTGGAGAATAGATAAAGGAACCACGGACAGAGCAAGGAGACCAGTTAATGGGCTTTGTGATAGTCCAACTTTAACTCTTAAATGGGACCTTCAGTTTATTTAAAAATTTTTTTTCTCCATTTTGTTGCTCCCCACCCCACCATCTATTCCACCTTCAGAATTACTCATTTCTCTTCCATCAACACTTTTATTTATAATTTATAAGCTCTTGATTTTTCAACCTTCTTTTCTTTAAAAATATGTCTATGAAGTAATTTTTTTAACTGAGTCCTGTCCTTTACTCACTTGCCATCTAAACTGTGAACTTTTCTTGTTTGTGTTTAAAATTGCCATCCTGTTCTTGCCCGCACCTCTTTCATCTCTACCACTCTTCAAAGCAATTAAAAAATGGTTTTTGGTTACTTTCTTTTATCTACCTTCTTCATTACAGGCTGTTTTCTTATTTGTTATTATATTTCCATGCTATGTAAATCTTATGTCCCCTTCTCATGTTAAGATTTAGTACCATTTAGCGCTGTTATTAGAAGGCTTGCCTGAGAATAATGGTTAAAATGCAGGTGGATGCTGACCAGACTCTCTTCTCTTGTGCTTTCCCAGCCATTGCTCATTGTGTGTGGGTTTGTGCAGTGGGCAGTGCCCCTGACTGTTTGTGTGTTTGAGTAGTGGCAGCACATGTGTTTGTGTCTTTAAGGAGTCAGATGTGAAGTGGGAGGTAATAGTAGTGGATTCCTGTATGTTTCTCTGTTAACCCAGGAAACTGTAAATACCATGTGTAACATATATTTATAGCACCTACAGATGCAGCTCAAATTATTTCTGCAGCAGGTGACACACTGTCCATCCCAGCGCCTGTGGTTCAGCATGAGGAATCTACAGAAACTGATCACCCTGAAACTGGTGAAGGAAAACCCAAGCCTGCAACTTCAGGTAGTTAAATTATCTGTATTTGTGGTTATGTAAATGATATGCTCATCAAAACTATGCAATGTCTAGGCATTCCCTAAATTTCAAAGTCTGAATAAATCTTTGAAAGCAAGGGGTTTAAGAGCTGACCCTTTATTTCTTCGTGTTGGAATCATTGAGTGATGATGTGGTTTTAGAATCTTTATCACAAAAATGCCCTCAAGTTGATACATCTGGCAAGCACAAATGATGGTGTTTTTATGTCCCCATTAGCTGTTGAAATTCTGTGCTGAAATTTGATTTCCTCTCATTTAGTTTTGCTGCAAGAGGAAGCATCCTCAACTTCTGTAAGGGAGCGGCCACCTGAAGAAGTTGCAGCTCGGCTTGCGCAACAGGAGAAGCAAGAACAAGTTAAGATTGAGTGTATGTAAACCTGACGCTTCTTAAGTACTTGGGTCATCTCTCTCGGTTGCTCTCTTCTTCAGCTGTCACACAAGTTTCTCATCTGTCGGCTCTTTGTGGTTTCTTTAGTGGTGTTGCTCTGTTCACCATCTTTATTTCATCACTTGTGTTCTTTCAATCTAAACTTTTACCCAGGTGACAAGGGCTATTCTAATCCGCATAAATTCAAGTGATTCACGTACTTTGTCCTTTTGTTTTTATTATGGTTAGTGCTGAAGATTCTTTGTACTCTGCGGAACAGAAATTATTTATGTTTTGGCCACTTGCCTAAGAGTCTTCTGTTACACTCATACATATATTTGTGCAGGTTGGAATGGCTCCCACTCTGGTTTATTACCTGGCCTCTGGACTCAGTCTAGCCGCCCCCTTATCTGACATCATTGGGGGATGGAATGTTCCACACATTGCTGGTTTCCACCTAACCGAAGCATATTCCTTTTTAAGTTTCAATTTTACATTAGGTTTTTTGATGGCTTAAAGAAAGATGTTAGTGGGACTTCCCTGGCGGTCCAGTGGTTAGGACTCTGCGCCAAGGGCCCAGGTGTGATCCCTGGTCGGGGAACTAAGAGCCCGCCTGCCGCAGGGCCAAAAAAAACACAGGTATCAGTTACCTAAAAATGTATTTTCCTGTCTTAAACACATGGAACATAATTTATTGTACTGTGCTGCAATATATTGATGTCCCTGGAGGTAGTGTGCATGTAGCTTTTTGCTGGACCAAGAGATGTTAGTTTTAAATTCTTAGGACAGCTGTTTATAGTTTTTTGGTTTTTTTTGTTTTTTGTCTCCACGTTTTTCTGTTGTTTTTTTTGCCTTGAGTGGTTCTTGTTTTCCTTCAACTTGCTGGCTCTGTCCTACTCCTGGGAGGCAAGTTTGTTAGAATTGTGTACAGAGTAGAAGAGCCAGAATGAGCACAGATGTAGGGCATTCGTTTGATTACTTGGATTTGGTTTTTCGTCTCAGCTGTGTGGGTTTATTTTGGGGCTCTTTATTCTGTTCCATTGATCCATATGTGTCTCGTTCTCTTTCAGTACCACACTGTTTTGATTACTGAGCTTTGTAGTGTTGCCTGAAGTCTGGGAGTGTTATCTTTCCAACTTTGTTCTTTTTCCTCAGGATTGTTTTGGCGATTTTGGGTCTTTTCTGGTTCCATATAAATTTTAGGATTATTTGTTCTAGTTCTGTGGATAATGTCATGGGTATTTTGGTAAGGATTGCATTAAATATGTAGATTACTTTGAGTACTGTGGACATTTTAACAATATTAATTCTTCCAGTCTAAGAACATGGGATATCTTTCCATTTCTTTGAATCATATTCAGTTTCCTTTATCGGTGTATCGGTCTTTCACCTCCTTGGTTAGGTTTATTTGTAGGTATTTTATTTTATTTTTTGGTGTGACTTTAAATGGGAATTGTTTCTTTACTTTCTCTTTCTGATGTTTCATTGTTAGTGTAAAGAAATGCAACAGATTTCTTTATATTAATCTTGTATCCTGTCACCTTGCTGAATTCATTTATCAGTTCTACTAGTTTCTGTGTGGAATCTTTAGGGTTTTCTATGTAGAGTGTCATGTCATCTGCATATAATGACAATTTTACCTCTTCCCTTCCAATTTGGATACTTTTTATTTCTTTTTCTTGTCTGATTCCTGTGGCTAGGACTATCCAGTACTATGTTGAATAGAAGTGGTGAGAGTGGGCATCCTTGTCTTGTTCCAGAATTTAGTGGGAAGACTTTCAGCCTTTCACTGTTGAGTATTATATTGGCTGTGGGTTTGCCATAAATGGCTTTTATTATTATGTTCTCCCACATTGGTGAGAGTTTTTATCATGAAGGGGTGTCGAATTTTATCAAATGCTTTTTCTGCATCTATCAAGATGATCGTGTGGTTTTTGTCTTTTCTTCTGTTGCTGTGGTGTATCACAGTGATTGATTTGCATATGTTGAACCATCCTTGTGACCCTGGAATGAATCCAAATTGATCATGGTAGATGATCCTTTTTATATGTTGTTGGATTCGGTTTGGTAATATTTTGTTGATGATTTTTACATCTCCATTCATCAAAGATATTGGCCTGTAAATTTTCCTTTTTTTTTTGTAGTGTCTTTGTCTGGTTTTGGTATCAGGGTGATATTGGCTTATAGAATGACCTTGGGAGTGTTCCCTCCTCTTCAGTCTTTTGGAAGAATTTGAGAAGGATAGGTATAAGTTCTTTGTATATTGTTGTAGAATTCCCCAGTGAATCCACCTGATCCTGGATTTTTGTTTGCAGGGAGTTTTTTTAAATTATAGATTCTATTTCACTTCTAGTGATTGGTCTGTACAAATTATGTTTCTTCTTGATTCAGTTTTGGCAGGCTGTATGTTTCTAGAAACTTGTCCATTTCTTCAAGGTTGTCCACTTTGTTGGCATATAACTGTTCATAGTATTTTCTTCTTAATGATTTTTTTGTATTTCTGTGGTATTAGTTGTTATTTCTCCTCTTTCATTTCTTATTTTGTGTATTTGGGTCCTCTCTTCTTCTTGGTGAGCCTGGCTAGAGGTTTGTCGGTTTTGTTTACCTTTCAAAAAACCAGCTCTTGCTTTGATTTTTTTTCATTTTTTTAATCTCTGTGTTATTTATTTCATCTCTAATCTTTATTATTTCCTTCCTCCTGCTGAATTTAGGCTTTGTTTGTTCTTCTTTTTCTAATCTTTTAGGTGGTAGGTTAGGTTATTTATTTGAGTTTTATTTATTTGTTTTTGAGGAAGGCCTTTATTGCTATGAATGTCCCTCTTAGGACTGCTTTTGTTGCCTCCCATAGATTTTTGTATGGTTGTGCTTTCATTGTTGTTTGTCTCAAGGTATTTTTTGATTTCTCTTTGACCTATTATTGGTGTTTTAGTAGCATGTTGTTTAGTCCGTA
This sequence comes from Balaenoptera musculus, assembly GCF_009873245.2. Classification (NCBI taxonomy): domain Eukaryota; kingdom Metazoa; phylum Chordata; class Mammalia; order Artiodactyla; family Balaenopteridae; genus Balaenoptera; species Balaenoptera musculus. The sequence continues at coordinate 14,307,663 of NC_045797.1, forward strand.
TGTAATAGGTTTTTTCTCGTTTTTCTTTCTGTGGTTTATTTCTAGTTTCATGCCATTATGGTCGGAAAAGATGCTTGAAATAATTACTATCTTTAATTACTTATCCTCAATTTGTTGGGCTTGTTTTGTGTCCTAGTATGTGGTCTGTCCTAGAGAATGTTCCATGCGCACTTGAAAAGAATGTGTATTCTGGTTTTTTGGATGTAGTGTCGCTGTAGATAGCAATTAAGTCTAACTGTTTTATTGTGTCATTTAGGATCTCTTTTGCCTTGTTGATTTTTTGCCTGAAAGATCTGTCTGTTGATGTCAGTGGGATGTTAGTCTCCTACTATTTATGTATTCCCATCAGTTTCTCCCTTTATGTCTGTTAGTATTTGTTTTATGTGTTTAGATGCTCCAATATTGAGTGCATATAAGTTAATGAGTGTAATATCCTCTTCTTGTATTGATCCTTTTATCATTATATAGTGTCCATCTTTGTCTTTCTTCTTTGTCTTTCTCCATGTCCTTTATTTTAAAATGTATTGTTTCTGGTACGAGTATTGCTGCCCCTGCTTTCTTATTGTTTCCATTTGCATGAAATATCTTTTTCCATCCCCTCACTTTCAGTCTGTGTGTGTCTTTCGCCCTAACATGGATCTATTGTAGGCAGCATATTATAGGTTCTTGTTTTATTATCTAATCTGCCACTCTGTGTCTTTTGATTGGAGCATTTAGTCTATTGACATTTAAGGTAATTATTGATAGGTATGTATTTTTTGCCATTTAAAATCTTGTTATCCAGTTAACGTCTTCTTTGTTCCTTTCTTCTTCTTTTGGTTTTTCCTTTTGTGGTTTGATGGTTTTCATTTGTATTTTGCTTGAATTCCTTTCTTTTTGGTTTTTGTGAATCTGTAGCGTGTTTTTGATTTGTGATTACCCTTGTTTTCAAGTGTGTTAACCCATTGCTATATCTGCTTGCTTTAGACGGATAGTCATATAAGCTCAAAACACATTCTAAAAGATCTACATTTTCTTATTCCCCTCCCCCACATTTTGTGATTTTGATGTCCTATTTTATATCTTCGTGTTTATCCTTTTGCTGTTCACTGTAGTTACAATCGCTTTCACAAAATTTTTTTGATTGTTTCTTAAACTATATGCTGGCTCATTTAAGTGATCTTCAATCCTTTTATATATTTGCCTTTCCTATTGCGATCTTCCCTTTCATATAGAAAACACAAAACATGTTTTATTTTGAAAAAATTCAGATATACATAAAAGTAAAAATAGTGTAATGAACCTGCATAGATTCACCATCTGGATTCAGTTATTATTAATATTTTATCATACTTTTAAGTGAAATTTTGATTCACTTAATCTGTATTTTGTTTGTTTTGAGGGGGAAATGCAATGCAAGACTCAACAGGTGAAGAGGGAAAGATTAAAGTCATTTGGTAGGAGGGATCTAGTTTTTAACTTTTTTTTTTTTTTTTTTTTAACTTCAGCACTAGCCAAGAGCTTAGAAGATGCTCTGAGCCAAACTGCTTGCACTACTCAGCAGGCTATTGTGGCTCAGAATGCTGCGGTCCAGGCTGTCACTGCCCACGCCAACATACTGAAAACAGCCATGGACGATTCTGAGGTGGGCCAAAGAATGTTAGACATGATTTCTTCCTTCTAAGTTGGGCTTTCTCTCAGTAAGCGAAAACGAACTAGAATGATGGTCTTTTTAGAAAAACAAAAAAAAATGAAAAAAAAAATTTCAGGTGTTCTTTTTAATGAATTTTATATATGGTGCTTTATCTCACAACAGTGATATGGTATAAGAATTAGTTCAGATTTGCTTTCATATCTTCATAGTGCTTGAATGTATTTGTTGTTTGCCTTTTTTCTTTTGCTTTAAAATCGCCAACTATTTTTTAAAATAAACTTTTTTTTGTCAGATACTTTTAGATTGACACACAGTTAAAAGAATAATACAGAGATCCCAGGTACCCCAAAACACCAGCTACTTTAAATGCTTATGTTGATTATTTAACTTACATTGGACACCTCAAAGAATAAAGTAATTACACTAATTAAAATGTAATACTGGGACTCGGGGCTTCCCTGGTGGCACAGTGGTTAAGAACCCACCTGCCAACACAGGAGACCCGGGTTTGAGCCCTGGTCCGGGAAGATCCCACATGCTGTGGAGCAACTAAGCCCGTGCACCACAACTACGGAGCCTGCACTCTAGAGCCCGGGAGCCACAACTACTGAGCCCGTGTGCCACAACTACTGAAAGCCGTCCGCCTAGAGCCCGTGCTCCCAATGAAAGAATCCACCACAGCAAGAAGCCCGAGCACCACAACAAAGAGTAGCCCCCACTCGCTGCAACTAGAGAAAAGCACATGCGCAGCAACGAAGACCCAATACAGCCAAAAATAAATAGATAAATAAATTTATTTAAAAAAAATGTAATACCGGGACTCAATAAATTTCCTTTATAATTACATTCAGTTATTCAGTATATAAAAATGTATCTTGACACCAAGTCATTTAAAGAATAAAATGGGGGGCTTCCCTGGTGGCGCAGTGGTTGAGAATCCGCCTGCCAATGCAGGGGACATGGGTTCGAGCCCTGGTCTGGGTAGATCCCATGTGCCACGGAGCGTCTGGGCCTGTGAGCCACAACTACTGAGCCTGCGCGTCTGGAGCCCGTGCTCCGCAACGAGAGGCCGCGATAGTGAGAGGCCCGCGCACCGTGATGAAGAGTGGCCCCTGCTTGCCACAACTAGAGAAAGCCCTCGCACAGAAACGAAGACCCAACACAGCCATAAATAAAATAAATAAATAATTAAAAAAAAAAGTTCAAGTTTGGGTTGAAAAAAGATTTGGTCTGCTACTTCCAACAAATGTAACTTAAAAAAAAAAAAAAGAATAAAATGAAATAGAGAACCTATAAATCTCAGGAATCAGGATCATGCATGATCCGTAAAGTTACTTTGCTACCATGACTGTGGTTTTTAAAATATTTAAATACACTTCAGATTGCTTTAGTTGTATGTACGTGCATCACGAAGGAGTTAAATTAGACCTCTGATGCAAACGGTCAAGAAACTACAACCTTTGAAAAATTAAAAGAAAATTCTGTTTTGTTCAAAGTCCACGAGAAAAATTTAAATCTTAGTCAGAGTTCAGTCAGGAAAGTAAAAACCACACAGGAAATACTTACTATGCTGGTTATACACATGTATAGAGAAGGCTGGAAGTTGCATGATAGCAGTAAGTTGAGTTCAAACCCAAGTAGGTTCTTTCAAAAGGACAGTGATTAGAGGCTTTAGATGTCCATGGTACTGCTTTGGGGGAAAGCTGCATAAGAGGGTATTTCCTCTTCCCGCTGAACACATAACATGTAGTGCATGTGGATTAGACAGTATGAGATCGTTTACAATAAGGATGTTACAACTAAAGGATACTTTATAGTAGCACAGTTAACCAGATTAGGGAACATTAGCTGGTGTTAACAAAATAATCAGAAAAACGTATTGAACACAAGTTTTGAAATGTTAAAAATTGATCCCAACTCTGTTTCTTGTAGCAAAAGAAGCTGTAGGTGCACATGGGCTCGTTCTATAATATATACTGAGTTAATTTCTCAAAGCATTGTTTGTAAACAGTTGGACCAGGCTTGATCGTAGGGGAATCCAATGTCTGTTTTACAGGACAGCTTATCCTTGGACCTCTATAAACAGGAATACCTTTAACACAGGGAGACACATTTTGGCCCCCAGATATGTCATTGACATTTACATGATTCATGAGTCTGTTTGGGTTAGTTATGAAGAGTTACCTTAATACAATACCAGGGTCTTGTAACAGCATATGATAAAGTCTTGGAAAATTTTTTATACAGGATACTGATATGGCCCAAACCAACAACAGTTTTTGATGTATTTTATTTTGCAAGATGGCTAAAGTGGCAGTTCACTGAATCTTCAACTTGATTATTCACACCATGAAATTAATTGGTTTTGTCACTTTGCAACAATCTGTGTAGAACATAAAAATTAGAAAAGTGAGATACAAAGATAGAAAAAAAGTACCAACTATTTCTTCTAAAAGCAGGGGTTCTTAACCTAGAGTTGGGTCTGTGGATAGAATTCAGGGGCTCGCTGAACTTGGATGGAAAACATCTTTATTTTCCCTAGCCTCAAAAGCTTTTCCTTCAATTACGAATAGTGACAACAAAAGCAGTAGTGTTAGTAGTATCCATAACTTTATTACCAAGAGAAAGCACAGGTATTTTCATATTACATTATGGTACTTGCAGATCTCTTGAAATAGCATTTATGCTCATCACTACTTCTGGATTAGGGTATTTATTAGTTCTACTACTAGATCTTGGTTTCTATTTCACAAAATTAAAAAATGTAACTTTTATGACCATATTTCAATGTAATTGGGCTTCTCTGCAATCTAATAGTTTCATTTTAAGCATTTAAAAATGTTATCCTGAGAGGCTTCCTCAGACTGCCACAGTGGTCCGGTGGCAGGGTTAATCCTGCCTTAAGGAGCTTGGTTGTTTAAACTTTGCATTGATAATGGATGTACCTTTAAAATCGAGATCACACTAGATGTCAGTAGGAACATAATGTGGAGAATTGCTTGTGAATGACCCAAACCAGAGGCATTACTTTTGCTGAGCCCTGTTCCCCTTAAAGTAGCAGGCCTGGGGCTGCAGAGGCAAAACCACTTCTGTTTCTAACAAGGGAAGACACGGGTTGGGCATCCCAGGCCCAGGACACCGCACTGAGATTGCACTCATGTTTCAGGTGTGCAGCAGCCCCCGTAGTGGCCCTCTTTGGGCGACTTGAAATATAATTACTGAACCAATTCAGTCGTTTTTTTCTTTGATAAAAAATATTTCTTTCTTTGGTAATTTAGTATGTTCCTATTCCTCTCTAAGGTCCTAGCATAGTATATAGTTACCCCTCAGTATCTGCAGGGGATTGGTTTCAGGACCCGCCACGGATACCAAAATTCACGGATGCTCAAGTCCCGTAGTTGGCCCTCCTGCATCTGCGGATTCAGCCAACTGCAGATTGTGTAGTACTGTGTTGAAAAAAATCTTTGTATAAGTGGACCCATGCAGTTCAAACCTGTGTTGTTAAAAGGTCAACTGTACTTTGAAGAGAAGCCATAAGGTGGATTTTGCTTCATACCTACACATAATATACTACTTTAAACTATATGTACTTGGCAAAAGAAAAGGGAGGGGGAAAAAGTCATTTAAAATAGTTAATAACTAATTTTAAAAATAGTTTTAAAGAGTTGAAACAGTTCCAAACAACATTCCGCTCATTGTTTATATGATGCAAAGTGAGAGGGGGATGGAAGCTGGACTCGCCTATGCCACGCCTTCAGTGATCGGCTTTCTTACACCACCTCTCTTGTGTGAGCGTCTTGCTGCACTGAGTGTGATTATAGTGTTAGAGGTGGTTTTTGTTTTTGGTATGATGTATCCCCTAAGTATTAGCCAACTCTGCTCAGTTGAAGAAGTGGCTGGCAGTCAGTTCCAGTGCTGGAGCAAAACATGTTAGACCTGCCTGAGGAATTTTCAAGGGAAACATATATATATATATATATAAAGATAAAATTCACATTCTGTAGAAGTCAGCTCAAGGTGGAGTGGGGTTCTTGGGTTCTTTTTTTTAAAAATTTAATTACTTAATTTATTTATTTATGGCTGTGTTGGGTCTTCATTTCTGTGCGAGGGCTTTGTCTAGTTGCGGCAAGCGGGGGCCACTCTTCATCGCGGTGCGCGGGCCTCTCACTATCGCGGCCTCTCTTGTTGCGGAGCACAGGCTCCAGACGCACAGGCTCAGTAATTGTGGCTCACGGGCCTAGTTGCTCCGCGGCATGTGGGATCTTCCCAGACCAGGGCTCGAACGTGTGTCCCCTGCATTGGCAGGCAGATTCTCAACCACTGCGCCACCAGGGAAGCCCCTGGAGTGGGGTTCTTGACAGTAGTTGATTTTCTCCTTAAAAATTATGGAGGCTCATTCTTTAGGGTAATGTTTTGGAGGAGTAAGGACCCTACAAATGTGTAAACTTTCTACTTATTCTTACTATGATTTCAGTAGACCTGCAAATAAGAAAATTTTAAGCACCAGTGCTTCATTGAAGAATGATTTAATCAACAAACAATTCATGACAAGTTATTGTTCTTACTAATCTTTTCTGCTTCATATCTCCTTTTGAGACTCTGATAAAAAATATCTCTCCTTAGAGAATGCTTGTGCGCTGGAGCACAGTCTTTTACAGTTTTGGTGCGGGTGGTTGACGGGAGATGGTTCATGGATTTCTTTGAGCCTGTACATGAACATTAGATTAAGAGTTCCTCTTCCGGAGAAATAGTGTATATAACTTTTTACCTTTGACTTTCATGTCACTACTTTCTGCATTTAGTCATGTTATTGTGACAATAATAGCAGTTATTCATGTTTACATAATTAAAACTTTTTGTTTAGATTGCAGGTGACAAGAAGTCAGCTCAGTGGCGCACAGTGGAGGGTGCATTGAAGGAACGCAGAAAGGCAGTAGATGAGGCTGCCGATGCCCTTCTGAAAGCCAAGTAATTACTCATGGGCTTTAACAAGCAATTAGGGCCTCCTGGGGGCTTTCTTTGTACTGTCTGCATAGAAAGAGGAGGCAGAGAAACCCTTCCCTCCCCTCTCCGCCTGTACTGTATTGGTGATAGGAGCACGGAAGCTTAAAAGGGAGAGAGGGAAAAAAATATTGATATATAATCCAGCCAAAATAAACTTGGCAGAAGCCTATATAAAAGATCTTGTATAAAAATCAAATTTTTCTTTGGATTATTATTTAGGTGATATGTGTTCTACAGATTTACTGAGGCTCTGTCATCATTTCAAGATTTTTCTGGGATGGCTTGAACAGTTTTATTAGAAATTAAAGAGTATGTCACAGTCTCTTTGCCTTAACTACCAAAGTAGTTAGCGTATAATGAGTCTAGTTTTATGCCACCTTGACCTTTCCTGGAAGTTGGCTAAAACTAGGATCAAGCAAGCAAACCAAGTACAAGATCAATCTCTGACAATGGGAACCTACATTTGAATAAAGGGCTCTCATCAACATTATGGAATTGTTATTGGGTGGGCCAAAAAGTGCCTTCGGTTTTTTAAGTAAAAATGAAAAACGTATTTTTCATTTTCTCCAAGAACTTTATTGCACAGTGTTTTCACTCTTTTGTTCCACTGCCTTCTGCCATTTTTCAGGCAACTTCATAATTCCATCTTCCCAAAACTTCTTATCTTTTTGAGCAAAGAACTGTTCCAGGTGCCTTTTACAGTCTTCCTGGGAATTGAAATTTTTTCCATTAAAAGAATTATGTAAAGACCAAAATAAATGAAAATCCGAAGGTGCAGTCAATGTGTGGTGAATACGGTGGATGAATCAGAACTTCCCAGCCAAGCTGTAACAGTTTTTGCCTGGGCATCAAACATGCAGTCTTGCGTTATCCTGATGGAAGATTACGTGTTTTCTGTTGACTAATTCTGGACGCTTTTCGTCAAGTGCCACTTTCAGTTGGTCTGATTGGCAGCAGTACTTGTTGGAATTAATCGTTTGGTTTTCCGGAAGGAGCTCATAATAGAAGACTCCCTTCCAGTCCCACCATAAACACATCACCTTCTTTGGATGAAGACCGGCCTTTGGTGTGGTTGGTGGTGGTGTATTTCGCTTGCCCCACGATCTCTTCCATTCCACATTATTGTACAGTATCCACTTTTCATTGCCCATCACAGATTTGTTTTAAAAATGGAATGTTTTCATTACATTTCAGTAGAGAATTGCAGGCGGAAATATGGTCAAGAAGGTTTTTTCCGCTTAACTTACGTGGAACACAAACATCAAAGCGATTCACATAACCAGGCTGGGGCAAATGATTTTCAGCGCTTGATTTGGATATTTTGAGTATGTCGGCTATCTCCCATGTGGTGTAACATAGATTGTTCTCAATTATTGTTTCGATTTGATCGCTATCGACTTCAACTGGTCTACCCGACCATGGAGCATCGTCCAGCAAGAAATCTCCAGCACGAAACTTCGCAAACCACTTTTGACACGTTCGATCAGTCACAGCACCTTCTCCATACATTGCACAAATCTTTTTGTGCTTTTCAGTTGCGTTTTTGCCTTTCTTGAAATAAAGTGTAATATGCCGAAAATGTTGCTTTTTTCTTCCACCTTCAATATTAAAATGGCCACACAAAAATTCACCAATTTTGATAATTCTTTTTTTAAATGCGTGCTGATATGACAGCTGTCACATACAATCTAACGAAATTGTTTAAGTGCTACTAAAGCCATCTTACGGAAAAACCCGAACAAACCTTTTGGCCCACCCAATCAATATTTGTCATTCAAATTTTTGCTGTCTTCTTAACAAAATAGAGAAAGAGAAGCCTTCTAATAAAGCCAGCATATCTTTTAGGAGATTGAAGGCATTATGCTCACATCAGTCGACCATGAGTCAGGGCTCTGAGTTCTGTGTTCTGTGGTTGGGTAGCCCATAGTCCATCCAGCCTGAATCGTGAGGGCTCCTGAAGACCCAGCCATTTGCTTAGTGAGCTCTTAGGCCTCCTCCCTTGCCTTTGCCTTCCTCAAGCTCTCATTGGCAGGGGAGTCAACCTAATCCTTGCAAAAGCTGCCATTTATTGAGTGCTCCTGATGTAGCAGGCACTGTGCAAGGTACTTGGCATGAATTACCTCTACTCCCTATATAAACGTGAGCAGCAAAGGAGAGGCTGGTCTGGGAGCTGAATCCGTCTCTCTGGTTCTGAAGCCTATGTGTTTTCCTGTACACCATGCTACTCGTCCGGTTCACTCTATAAATCTAGCTTCTCACCAAGGTGTTTTCAATTGTTGGTGAGGAAAGGTTCTCTGCCTGTTGACTGAAAAAGCATTGAGTAGTTTTTTCCAAATTAAATTTTTCATAGACTTAACAATTGTTTGTCATATTCTTTAATAAAGTTGATGAGGACTAATACTAAACCTTTGTTTTGTTTTATTGGTTTCCAGAGAAGAGTTAGAGAAGATGAAAAGTGTAATTGAAGATGCAAAGAAAGAAGAGGTTGCTGGGGCCAAATCTTACATAACTGCTGCAGAGGGGAAACTTCACAACATGATAGTTGATCTGGATAATGTGGTCCAAAAGGTGTGTTTCTTAGATCTTGTACAAGTACCTTTTATTTTTAAATGTAATTGTTTTGTCAAAGGATTTTTAAGAATTCTGGAAAGTAGTAAGATTCCTATCATCTTTCTCTCTTTTCCCTTGAAAAGAATATTAGTTGTAACTAATTTTAAAAACTTGCTTTGGACACGAAGTGGATTCTTCAGTATTGTTGATACTTTTTATAATAGGTAAATATTTGCTCATGGTCATTACCACTTATGGAAATTTCACAAGTCTGCATTTGTGATGTGTATGGGTAATTTCCTGTGACCCAGAGAAAGAGGGACAGGGGCACAGTGAGATGGGACAGAGCCTGTCCATGGCATTTGAATAGAATTAGAAGGAAACAAAGACAAGACTTACATTCCTTTTTCTGAGCTTGAGATTTCTTTCTATATATTGCTTATATATTCACAACCAAATGTAAATAAATAAATGAATATGACTTAGAATATTCTGGAATGTTTATGGCACTTTTTGTTCACTTTAACCACATACCCCTTGTATCTGTTCAGGTTAAAGCAGCTCAGTCTGAGGCTAAGGTTGTGTCTCAGTATCATGAGCTGGTAGTCCAAGCCCGGGATGACTTTAAACGAGAACTGGACAGTATTACTCCGGAAGTCTTGCCAGGGTGGAAAGGGATGAGTAAGTACAACTGAAGTGTTGGTACTTTCCCTTTTGTGTTTTTTTTTTAACGACTGATCAACTGATCTAAACTTGCTTCAGCTCCATTCTCTAGTCTAAACCCCTCTGGCATGCATATCTCATCTGATATGCAGTATCGAGTTTTCAACATTTTATTTCAGTCACACCTGTGACAGGTGACACACCTGGTTTAGCCATGATGGACACAAGTTCCAGCCAGTGTAATTTGGAATCTAAGTGAGTGAAGTGACACAACCTTGACTCTATTAGCATATTATATATATGTAAAATTATTCAAAACCTTTGTTACTTTAAAAATATTCATAATGAATTACTTAAGGCACACCTTATGACTGCTCTGTGACAACACTGTGGTTGAGAACTCACCCAGGGGTGCTGGGTGAAAAGGAAGTCTGCTGTGTGGCCTTCAACTTGCAAATAGCTCAGACTGCATGGAACTTTGATGGCTCAACAATTACACGTTGTAACTGCAGGGAATGGTCACATTTCCTTGAAGCTCTGTGAGAATAATAAGAATCACGGAGATTACCAGTCTCAACAAAATCAAAACAGTACTTCCTAAATGCCAGTGTCTGTTAGAAACTGAACATCAGGTAGCACCTGAAGAACTGGCATTATAGACTTCTCTGGGGTGAAGGTGTCAAGGCTGCATCACAGAACCGTGGCTGGTCTAAGGAGCTCAGGTAATAAAGACAGTGCAGGAATTTTAACAGCGTCATAGCCAACCAAGGAGATGTCATGGCAAGAAGTAGAGTCAAGGCTGTTATTAACTCAGATATGTAGTTAGTTTTTTTAATGTAGTTGACTCACTTAAGAGGGAGATAGATACCAGATTCTTGTCAAAGCAAAAAATAAAAGCAGGATTTGTAAGAGAGGATTAAATGGAGAATCACACAAAGTTCAGTGTGGGAACAGTGAGTCAGTCTTATTTGAACATTGTTGGTTAAACTTCTTTAAACTGACTAGCAGCAGAGGGGACAGTGTGTCCTTGAGCAGGCTCCCTTAGGCCACAGCTGTACCATTTCCCTCACCAGAATTTTCCAAGGGCGGCTTCATTGAGGTTACAACTGAGACAGATGTTATTATCCCAGAGACATCCTCCTCCACAAGTCACTCTACCACGTTACCTTTTTTTTTTTTGAAATATTTCCTGGGAGAAGTTGAGAGTAAGGTTAGCTTTTTTTTTTTTAATAGTAATCTTTTATTTATTTATTTATTTTTATATTTATTTTTGGCTGTGTTGGGTCTTCATTTCTGTGTGAGGGCTTTCTTTAGTTGCGGCAAGCGGGGGCCACTCTTCATCGCGGTGCGCGGGCCTCTCACTATCGCGGCCTCTCTTGTTACGGAGCACGGGCTCCAGACGCGCAGGCTCAGTAGCTGTGGCTCACGGGCCTAGTTGCTCCGCGGCATGTGGGATCTTCCCAGACCAGGGCTCGAACCCGTGTCCCCTGCATTAGCAGGCAGATTCTCAACCACCGCGCCACCAGGGAAGCCCACGTTACCTTTTTTTAATCCTTCTGAAGTACTTACTCACTGGTTTTTGTTTGTTGTGTGTGTATCTCTGTTCATTGGATGTAAGCTCCTTAGCTTAAACCTGACGTTGGTAGACAGTAGGGAGTCTAGGTTGGCTGCAGTAAATTAGATAAGATTGAAAGGGCAGGTCACGCTTTGCCTATGGAGAGTTAGTTATGAGTGCCATCCCTAGAAATTTGCATTCTCTCATCTAAAATACTTGTCTTTGGTCTTCCCAGTAGGCTAAATCCTACTAATTTTTCCATGCCAGCCTGTGAAGTTTTTAGCTTAAAAAATTTGGGGGCCTGGGTCAGGGGGAATTCCTTGGTGGTCCTGTGGTTAGGACTCCGTGTTTTCACTGCCAAGGGTGCAGGTTCCATCCGGTCAGGGAACTAAGATCTTGCAAGCTGTGTGGTGCGGCCAAGATAAAAAAAATAAAATAAAAAATAAAAATTTTTTTTTGGCTGATTTAAAAAATGCCCATTGTAAAGCATGAAAACATTAAAGCAGGTGTTCTCAGCTCAGGGCATTTTGCCCCCAGAGAATATTTGCCGATGTCTGGAGACAGACTTGTCACATTGGGGGGGGTAGAGGCCAGAGGTGCTGCTCAGCATCCTGCGGTGCACAGAACAGCCCCTCCAACTAATAATTATCTGGCCCAGGATGTCAGTAGTACCAAGGCTGAGAAACCCAGCATTAAAGAAACGTATCGTATAGAAAGGGAAAATCCTCTGCAGTGTAATCTTTGGATTATTTTTTAGAGGGAGGAAGGCAACCTCCTTTTAATTTCTTATTTTTAAAATAGATTGAAAGGTACAAATGGCACCTGCTGAAGTTTTTCCCTTCCAGCCATGCCTACAGCTGCAGAGTTTTCCTGCCAATGCTGCTGATTTCTTGTGTCCCTCTGGAGATAGTGACTTGTTCCATGATTACCTCAGCCCTCAGTATATGTTCTCGCTTCTGAAATCTGAACTCTTCCAAGACCTATACTAAGCTCATTAGTACTTATTTGTGTTACCAGTTATTTTTCTCTTATTAGTCTTATTTCCCTAAGTTATAAGTATCCTGGTGATACTCATCTGTCTAGTACTTTTTCTGTGTTCTCCATAGCTGAGCACAGTGGCAAACATAACAATATTTAGCTAACATTGTTGAGCATTATGTTATGTCTAGCACTGTGTTCTGAGTGCTTCACATGTAGTAACTTTTTTAAAGTTCATAACAGTCCTTTGAGGTAAGTTTTATTATTATGCCCCTTTTATAGATGAGAAAACTGAGACACAGAGGGCTTAAGTAGTTTGTCCACGTTTGGGGCTAGGGCCAGGATCTCATTCTTACCTACTAGCCTCACTGTTCTCTGGCTGATTGATTCGTGTTGGCAGCACAGGACCCCCTTTTGAGCTTTTGAGAAGAGGAATGATGTGATTATAATAAGTAGGAAAATTCATTTTTATGAGCTTGAGGGTGAGTTTGACATAGGGAGGGATGCCTCAGGGTAAGGAAGCTATTCAAAGGTGCTGGAGTAATCTGAGGGCGAAGTGATATGGGTCACCCAGTGTGTATGCCAAGGGCACTGAAAATGAGGAATAGGAAAGAGACTTAGAAGTGATCATTCACCAATTGTTTTGTTTTGTTTTTGGCTACACCGGTGTGTCTTGTGGAATCTTAGCTCCCCAACCAGGGATCGAATCCAGGCCCCTGTCAGTGAAAGCGCCGAGTTCTAACCACTGGACTGCCAGGGAATTCCCAGCAATTGGTTTGTTGAACCATAACTTGTATCTAGTGAAGTTGACGATGTATATACTCCTGATCCAACAGTTCAGTTCCTAGGTATGAGCTCAGGAAGACTCACACAGGTGCTCAGGAAGATTCATTAAAATGTTTATAGCAGCACTGTTTGTAAGAGCAGAAAAATCAGAGACAGTTAAATACCACACGTATGGCAGTGCAAATGAATGACCCAGACCATTTCTCTTGAACACAAATGTTAAGGAAAAGCAAAAAGTTGCAGAAGAATATGTAAAATAGGATACGGCTTACATGAAGCTTAAGAACATGTAAAATGAAACTATATATTGTTTAAGGATGCATGCATATGTGAAGTGTAACAAAATGAATGATAAACACTATATTCAGATAACAGATACCACTGTGGGAGGAGGGAGGAGGAGCCACTAGGAAGTGTGCACATGGGTGTTGCCAGGATGAGAGGATGAGGTGCAATTTGTAGGTTGTCAGTATTCCTGAGGGACATTTCCTTTATTGCTAGTAGACTAGTATATATAGCCATACTTACGTGCCATGTTCAGACTGACCTATTATCTCCTAACCTTGTCCATCTTTTGCCGGTTTTTCCTGCAGCATTGGGACAGATCCCTGTGTCTTTGGTTGAATACCAGATTAAGTAGTTGAAATTTTAGAGCCATTTTGGATGAAAAATACTTGTCTTTGAACTTGTTGAATCCAAGGATCATACCCAGGATGTTAAGAAGCTTATTCCGAGAGGCAGGAGACTGTCTGCGGGTCCCCTCCTGTCAGGTGTTCACGCAGTGGTACTTGTGATCGTGGTGGGGTACATCATCCAAACTCTTCAGAATGTTATTTTTTTTTCCTTACCGCCACGTCAGGCAGTCGTAGTTCTTAGTTTAATTTGCACACATTAAGCACAAATTTAATGTGAGTTCACTGTTTTCACATTTCCAAAGAAGAAAAATTAATTTCTTAAGTATTTGCAATGTTAGGAGAGCCATGGTATTGAGAACACAGTCAGGACTGTGACTTCGTGAGTCTACGAACTAATGCAGATGGGATAAACGAGAATTGTAGTTTCCATGTAAAAACTAAGTTGATTGCTTTACAAAAGTAGTTAGAGATGAGTCCCCGGAAACCAAGACTACTTTAATATCATTGACTCTCTTATTTTCTGAAATGTTAGAATTTACCTTGATTTATGTAATGTTTTCTGATCCTTTAAAAAATTTTGCTTTCCAGTACTAAAGTATGCTTTTTCTACTACTAGCTTCTGGTTCCTTCTTGCTTTCTTTTGGATATTCCTACTTAATGATTAATAACTGAAACATGTACTTACTTTTTTTCAAACTTATTCTTTTTCTTTGTAGGTATTTCTGACCTAGGTGAGTAATTATGTGTATTTTATGTTTAAAGCCTTCTGTTTTGAGTCTTAAAAGACTCAAGTCTTTTTGTTTTGCCTATGGTTCTTATACTAAACCATCTAAATTAATCTAAAGTAGAATTATGTTGCATGTGATAAATCTGATTTGTATATTTTTGTCATCCGTGTGCTCTCAGGAACAAAAATGTTTTCACTATGTGATTGGAAACCTGTAGATGTGATAGATATATATGTATATACATTTTAAAGTTTTTATTTTGTAAAATTTGAAACATTAATAAGTAAGAAAACTATAATGAACTCCTGTTTACCCATCACCCAACTTTAGCAGTTACCAACACATGGCTGGTTTTGTCTCATTTATTCCCCCAACTTATGTTGAAGCAGATCCCAAACGTTATATTCTTCAGCTTGTAAAAACTTTCAGTGTGTTTTTTAAAAAATGTGATCACCATACCATTGTCCCAGTCAACAATAATTCCTTCATGTCATCAAAGATATCTCTTAAGTGTTCAAATATCCCTAATCACTTTATAGAATGAGTTTTTTTAGTTGTTTTGTTCAAATCAGTATCCAAAGGAGCTACACATGGTGAATTTGGTCAATAAATCTCTCATCCTCACTTCGTTTTTTGCTTTTCAATCTACATATTGTGGAATTGAGTTGTTTATCATAGTATTTCCCATATTCTTTATTTTGCTGTTAGAGCCATAATTCTTAACCTGTGGTAATATATCAGAACACTTCTGGAGTGTGAGATTGGGGAAAGAAAAAAAAACCCATCAGAACCAGACTCTTTGGGTATGATTATTTTTAAAAGCTCTGCAAGTGATTCTGATGGACAGCTCTGACTGCAGGTCACTGTCCTGGATAATATTATCTGTGTCAGAAAAAGTAGAAAACTCTTATTAGGGAAAAGTCTGAGAGAATTTGGATTTGATTCAAGTTTTAGCAGAAAATGGAGAAGTGAGTACATTTGTAAGCTTTGTGTTTGTAAGCTTTGTCCTTAGAGGCAAAATTACGGTGAGTTACAAAGCCAATTTATAATCAGTTCAGATTGGAAGTACTACTAATTTGGGTTCCTGGAAAAAAACTGATTCTGTACTTGGAGGCCTCCCTGAATTATTTTGCTTGGGATTGAAAATGCTTAGTTGCTGGCCACGAGCTGTGAATTTCTGATTACACGGCAGCCTCTACATCTCTTTTTAAGTGTCAGCTCCTCTTGGCTTTTCTTCCTAGCTGTTTAAATTACAATCAGTTGAGGCAAGTTACCTTGTATATGTATGATTTTGGTGAAATCATTAACATTTTCACGTGGTTTTGTTTAGCTGACAAGCTGTCCGCCGACGACCTAAACTCCCTGATTGCTCACGCGCATCGCCGCATCGACCAGCTGAACAAAGCGCTGGCCGAACAGAAAGCCACGGAGAAGCAGCACATTGCCTTAGCCTTGGAGAAACAGAAGCTGGAGGAAAAGCGGGCGTTTGACTCTGCAGTGGCAAAAGCATTAGAACATCATAGAAGTGAGATACAGGCTGAACAGGACAGAAAGGTAAAGAAATGAGCAAAACTGCCTAATGTTTAAAGTGAATCTAACTTGTTTGCTTCTAGAGGTAATACCAGCAGTCACTGACTTTAAAATACTAGCTGTAAGTCAGGCCAGCCCCCCTCTTGAATGGAACTTTGGCCCTTGTTCTAGTCAGAACTTCTAGGGAAGGATTGGTCTAGCAGAGAGCCTTTATGTTGAGCTGATGCAGGAGTGTCAGAAAGTAACGAGCTGCTGGCATCCAGGATTATCCAGCTTGCCTTTTCCCAGTGGAGCCTCTGTCCCCTTAAGCAGTGCTGAAAGAGTCTGTTGGATTCTGAGTATATTTTTCTCCTCAAGTGTTTTTTTTGTTTCTTTGTTTATTTGGGGTGTTTTTGGCTGCAACACATGGCCTGCAGGATCTAGTTCCCTGACCAGGAATTGAACCCGTGCCCCCTGCAGTGGAAGTGCTGAGCCCCAACCGCTGGACCACCAGGGACGCCCCTCTCTGCAAGCATTTCTAAGTAGTTAGTGGTGAAGCATGGATGAAGTAGCTGTAGTCTTCTGTCTGAGCACATCGTGTATTAAATAGGTGTCTACAGGCTGATTTGGGAACCTGACTACTCATCCTACCTTCGGGTTTTCTCAGCTGCACAGTTGACCATTCCCTCCTCCTTTTTTTTTTTTTTTTTTTTTAATTAATTAATTAATTAATTTACTTTTGGCTGTGTTGGGTCTTCGTTTCTGTGTGAGGGCTTTCTCCAGTTGCGGCGAGCAGGGGCCACTCTTCATCGCGGTGCGCGGGCCTCTTACTGTTGCGGCCTCTCCCGTTGTGGAGCACAAGCTCCAGACGCGCAGGCTCAGTAGTTGTGGCTCACGGGCTTAGTTGCTCCGTGGCACGTGGGATCTTCCCAGACCAGGGCTCGAACCCATGTCCCCTGCATTGGCAGGCAGATTCTTAACCACTGCGCCACCAGGGAAGCCCCCCTCCTCCTTTTTTAAAAAAATTAATTAATTTATTTATTTTTGGTTGCGTTGGGTCTTCGTTGTGGTGCGCGGGCTTCTCATTGTGGCGGCTTCTCTTGTTGCGGAGCATGGGCTCTAGGCACACGGGCTCAGTAGTTGTGGCGCACGGGTTTAGTTCTCCGCGGCATGTGGGATCTTCCCGGACCAGGGATTGAACCCATGTCCCCTGCACTGGCAGGCGGATTCCTAACCACTGCACCACCAGGGAATTCCACTTCCTCCTCCCTGAAGCTCTTTCTTCCCTAGGCTGCCAGACCCCACACTTGCTGGCCTTTCCCCCACCTTGCTGACGCTCCTTGGCTTCCTTTGCTCAGCCTCTCAAATACCGGTGTGCACTGGCATTGTTCTGAAACCTTTTATCCATCTAAGCTGCCTCCAGGTGCTCTTCGCTAGTCCTGTGGCCTTGAAGTTTAAATACTGTCTATTACTGACACTTATACTGCTGGCTCTGACCTCTGCCTTGGCTTCAAGGGCTGTCCAGCAGCTGACTTGATGTCTTCAGCTGGATTTTCAGTAGTCATTTCAAACTCAACGTGTTCAAAACAAATTTCTTGATTCTCTCCAGACTGTCTCCCAGCCCCTCAGCTGTTTCTCTCTAAATAAACCTCCATCCACTCAGTTGATCAAGCTAGAAATCATGCTCAGTTGTTCCTCCATCAGTTTTTGCATCCAGACCATTGACAGAGTCTACCAGCTCTGCATTCAGAATAAATCCCTAAACGCTCCACTTTTCTCTCTTTCAGTCACCACCACCTTAGTTCAGAGTATCATCTTAACAGGGTCCCTGTGTGCATACCCATCTTTCTATGTCTATTTACACAGGCAAGTGGTCCTTATAAAATGTATTCTCATCAGACACTATGCTGCTGAAAATTCTCCACTGACTGCCGACTGTATTTAATGTAAAATCCAAATTCTTAACTTATACCAAAGAAGCCCCTTGATCTCATTCCTGTTTGCTGTGAGCCAGGCTTCCCTTACTTCCCTTATTTCCCTAATGTACCAGGTACCTTGGGTCTTTTTGTTGTCGTTTTGGCGCCTTGACTACATCTTTTGCCCTGGGGTAGCCCTGTCCTGTTCCCTTCAATCTAAAGTAGAGTCTCTGTATTACTTTCCCTCATATTGCCCTATTTATTTTCTTAAAAACAAGTACCACAGTCTGAGATGTCCATTTTGCCTGTCACTGATTCCTCTCTTGAAATGTATACTGCAAAAGAGCGAGAAGTTTGTCTGCCTTGAGCACCACGGCATCCAAGCTTATAGTAGGCACTGCCTGGCACAGGGCTGGCACTTCATAAATATTTATGCACTGACTGAATGGATTCATTTATTAACTATATTGTTTCTGAGAAAAAGGAAGTTATGATTTCCAGGTAATTAGTATTAAATAATTTGTAATATGACCCATGGCTAATTGTTAGGCCAGACATTATAGGCTTTTCATAGTTTTGACTTGATTTGGCCTGTGTTGAATCTAAATTCATATTAAAATAAGCAGTTTCAGAGGAGCTTTCTTTGTTGAGAGAAACTGTGTTCAGTAACTGTCAGATACTTGTTACTTTTCTTAACAGTTCTGCATGGTAGGCCTTATTATTCACAGACAAGAAAATGGAGACTTAGAAGATGAATAATTTCCCTAAGGTTACGGTGGTGGTTGCGGTGAAGCTGTGTTTGATCCCAAGTCTTTGTAGTTAGTTCTGTGGTCTCGGATTTCTTGATTCTCAGGGGAGTATGTGATGCAGGAAATGAGTGTTTGCTTTGTACAGGAGGCAGCCTGGTGATATGGAAGAAACTCAAGTCTGGGGGTTAGAGAGACCCCTGTTTGGAATCTGATTTCGCCACAGCCATGCGACCTCGTTTGAGTCACCTTCCAACATTCAGCTTTCTGACTCATATGAGAACTCGAAATAAGAATGTGTTCCCATGCACGGCTCATCGTAAGGGGTTCTGGACGTGGAAGCTGCCATCATCGTGGTTACTGGTCTTTCTCTCTTGCTAAAAGCGTGTGTGGAGAATTGAGAATTCCTCATTACTGTACTTGGCTTCACAGGTGGAGGAAGTCAGAGATGCCATGGAGAATGAAATGAGAACCCAGCTTCGCCGCCAGGCTGCTGCCCACACCGATCACTTACGAGATGTCCTCAGGGTCCAAGAACAGGAACTGAAATACGAGTTTGAGCAGGTGAGGACCTGTCGTAAAGCATCGTCTCCCCTTCAACCTCCTTTTCCCCTTTACGTTATAAACAGTCTCTGCTTTCCTTCTAATGTGCTCCATGTCGTTCAGTCTGAGAGTGTGGAAGAACAGGGAAAGATTTCTAATGGTGCCTATCCTTGCTGGAGGGGGACTTTTGTATATTTCACATCTGCTCCTTTTTACATAAAGGTGTACCTATGTGTTACTGATCAGATGTGTTTTGTATTTATGTCCTAGTCATTTGGAGCCTTCAAAGCTTTAAGGAGGGTTGGTACAGGGGGTTTCAGGAATGCAGGTAATAATACTTGACACATGTATCGCCTGCTTTATCGCCACAAACTTGTGGATTATGTGGTAGTTCTGAGATTTTTATATTTGAGGAAACATCCCGGAGAGGTTAAGTTTGGAAACCACAGCAAACCATCAGGATACCTTTAATCATAATTAGTTTCTACTCAGCAAGTCATTTATAATATATTAACTTATTATTCTGTCTCACAAGAAGGGAATGAGGTTTTCCAAGTAAGGAAATCTTCCAGAAAATTGAAATTTATGCCAGTATGAAAAGGTATATTACTTTGAATTCTCTTTGATGAGTATTTTGAGAAAAGTGAACTCTTAAAGTGGAAGATATTGAATACAATTTAATGTCTGGGTGGCCACAGAGTTACTTTATTTTCTAAAGTTGTCATTTTCTCATTTTAATAGACTTCTTTCTTCCCCTCCTGGTCTTCTTCCTCTAATATTAGGTTCCACTGGTAAATTTGTAGAAGATGAACCATCACATATAAGCTTTAGGAAATTTTTGAAACCTTACACATAATGTAGGAGTTTCATGACACCTGTTTTGAGATGTTAAAGGCCCTCTTTACTTTTGGAGGCAGCAGTTACTGGAAGACTTAGTGGCCCGATAAGTGACATGCGCTGAGGTAGCATCACTTTTCTCTGTGCACTGTTTACCGTTTCAGGACCTGTCTGAGAAACTCGCTGAACAAGAATTACAGTTTCGTCGCCTCAGTCAAGAGCAAGTTGACAACTATACTCTGGATATAAACACTGCCTATGCCAGACTGAGGGGCATCGAGCAGGCTGTTCAGAGTAAGCACACGGGCCTCTTACAGCTAATTTCATTCAGCCCTACTTCTCAGGGTAAATTCTTGCTATGAGGATAATGGTATACGTGCATTGACATTAGGGAATAAAGATGCCGAAGTCCCTCTAATAAATTTTATTCATTTCTTAGAAAATTAGCCCCAGATTTAATAAGTTTGTAGTATAGAGAGTTGTGAGAAGAAATTTTAAAGGATCTAAAAATTAAACCTAAGTAACTTGAAGTTTTACTCCTTTTGTGACCGGCATGAGATCACCATTTACAAGGCGGTTTACCCAACACACTTTGGTTGTGTCTCACGTGCCCTGAGTGGAGAAAAAGGTCAGTGTGCTGCACGTTCGCCCTCCAGGCTCTGCTGTTGGAGGGTTACCTGGAGGTGGTGATTTGCTGGTTCCACCCACCAAATGGATGGTAGTTATGCTGAGGCCTCCATGTGCCACACTGGAAGGGAAATGCCCTGACAGTGAGGATGCTATTAATAAAATGGGTTTCTGTGGGATGTGATGGAATCTTTTTTGTCAGGTAAGCATAGCAATAGGCTAAGTACTCATGAAATTTCAAGATCCAGTAGTCTTCCGTTCCTTTGTAGAAAGTTTCTGATGGCCTTAATGTAAGTCTTGGCTTAATTTAAATATCACATTTCTTTCTCAAACATTTCTAAAGATAAATGTATCTGAATTAGATACCCTGCATTCTCCTAGATGTCACAGGAAGAAAGAAGGGAGACTCGTCTGTGCACATCCACCCTCCCAGCTTTCTCCACGGCTACAGTAAAAACAAGTCCTCAGCAGATTATGTCGTGCCTTGTTGCCTCGTGTGAAGAGGCCAGCTAGGAAAGAACGCACCATAAATAAGTGGTGGGCTGGGCTTGGAAGAGGCTCTCTCCAGCCCCGTCTTCCACTTCTGTGGAAGGTGCACCAGTTCTCTGTGTGTATGAGGACATAGTCAGGTGGAGAAAAAAGTCTGTCTTTGCCTTTTTTTTTTTTTTTTTTTTTTTTAAATAGGTCACGCAGTTGCTGAAGAGGAGGCCAGGAAAGCCCACCAGCTCTGGCTCTCGGTGGAGGCATTGAAGTACCGCATGAAGACGGCATCTGCAGACCTGCCCACTGTTCCCCTGGGCAGCGCAGTGGCGGCGATCAGAGTCGGCTGTTCCGACAGTGAATTTGCCCAGGCTCTAAGCGCAGCCCTCCCTCCAGAGTCCCTCACCCGTGGGGTGTACAGTGAAGAGACCCTTAGAGTCCGTTTCTATGCCGTCCGAAAACTGGCCCACAGGGTAGCCATGATCGATGAGACCAGGAATAGCTTATACCAGTACTTCCTCTCCTACATACAGTCCCTACTGCTGTTCCCACCTCAGCAGCTGAAGCCACCAGCAGAGCTCTGCCCCGAGGACACAAACACATTTAAGTTACTGTCATATGCCTCCTATTGCATTGAGCATGGAGACCTGGAGCTGGCAGCAAAGTTTGTCAATCAGCTGAAAGGGGAGTCCAGACGAGTGGCACAGGACTGGCTGAAGGAAGCCCGAATGACCCTAGAAACTAAGCAGATAGTGGAGATCCTGACAGCATACGCCAGTGCCGTAGGAATAGGAACCACTCAAGTGCAGCAGGAGTAAGGTCCAGGAAGAGCCTGGTAAACTCACATTTCATGTCAAAGGAAATCGGCAGTAATACATGAAGGGTTTGCAACAGGGTCTCAGAATTGCCTAGAAATGAGCAGGTTACAGGTACTGTTCTAAATGTTAACACCTGTTGCATTTATATTATTCCTTCTTGCTGTCATGTCAGTCAACTCCAGGAGCACTTTATTTGCAACTTGTGTAACATTTTCTGTTTTTCAGGTTTTACTGATCAGGCTTGTGAGCCAACCAAAATAATGTTTGCCATCACTGTTACTATTGGTTTTGCCCTTGGAGCAAACTGAATAAAACAAAAATTGAAAACTGAGTAGCTTATCCCTTTTCAAAAAGTATCATTTCTAGTTTGTTGTGTATATGGAAAATTTCCTTGATTAGCAGAAGTATTAGAAGTAGCAATTCCTGGGCGCTCAGAGTTTCCAGGCTGTGAACTGGGTTTCAGATGCCCTAGGCCTGTTCTTGGCTTTGAAGGTCCTGGTGAACTGACTGCTGCTGGTCAACCTCAAGAGTGATGTAAATATAAGCCAAAATGCCAGTATATTTATAATTGGAGATATATCATTTCCAGTGATTCAAAGGCACTAGAAATAGTGTGTATCCCAAACTTCGATTGCTACCACAGGGAAAAATTATATTTTATACTGGGACCCAATACACCCGCATGCACCCTTATGTGAATGTATACATGAAACAGTTTCTGGAACCATTGCTTCTCCTTTCTACTTGTGATGTACTGTGTTCTGGTCTGTGGCATTAGAAAAATGGTGTCTTCTCTGCCCACAAATTAATTCCACAGCCCTCAGAAAAGTTCATGGCTCCCAGTTCTGGAACACTGGTAGTTGACCTTGCTCCTTTCTGGTATGTTGACTGTGAATCTCTCCATTGAAGTAGGGGTGGTGAGCCCGGAATCTTAAAGGGATTCAATAATTTTGTGGTATATTTGAACTGGATTGCTGTAAAACCCAGAGAACTTGCTTACATAGTTCACTTCTCTGAAGATTAGAACAGTTGCCATATTGGATAAGCATTAACCAGTGTTTACCTTTCATTTTTTACTTCATGAAATTACCGTCAACATATTTTTTCAAAATCATGATTTTTTGTTGGTTTTTTTTTTTTTTTCTAAATTTATCTTATTTTATTTTTGGCTGCATTGGGTCTTCGTTGCTGCGCGCGGGCTTTTCTCTAGTTAGGGCGAGTGGGGGCTACTCTTTGTTGCAGTGCGCAGGCTTCTCATTGCGGTGGCTTCTCTTGTTGTGGAGCACGGGCTCTAGGTGTGCGGCCTTCAGTAGTGGCTCGCGGGCTCTAGAGCGCAGGCTCAGTAGTTGTGGTGCACGGGCTTAGTTGCTCCGCGGCATGTGGGATCTTCCCGGACCAGGGCTCGAACCCATGTCCCCTGCATTGGCAGGCGGATTCCTAACCAGTGCACCACCAGGTAAGTAAGTCCTTTTTGTTGAGGTTTATGTGTTCATAAACAGATTATTGAAGAGGCATTTTTATCTGAGCAACATATCTGGAAATCATGAAAAAAAGAGGGTTGTCTATATATTTCTGCAGGTGTATCCCAGCTCCTGATTGTTACACTCAAGTCTGCATGGCACTTGACGTTGTCCTTTGATTTGGGGATCCAGTGGTTCGTTTGGCGTCATTAACCGTCCTTATGTTCCTCCTAAGTGGATTCTTAATTCAACACAATACATCTAGTTTCTCTGACTGGAACACACACTTCGTGTGATGTCCTTAATCTCTGCAGGTAGAGGGACTCTTGGCACCTGTGGGCCATTAAGCTTTTACTAGAAGATAATGAGGCTGTTCTAAATTAAGCCTTTCTTCCCTTTGGAATAGCATGAAATTGTAGAATACATTAACTTGCAAAGCTGACTAACTTATTTGTCATGTTAGAAGTGTTCATAATTTTTATTTTACTCAGGAAATGTGTAAAACATTACAGATTAGGAGGAAATAAATTTCTCTAGGAGCCCAGGAATAACTTCCTTCAGATGTGATTATCTGAGCTCACAGGAAGCAAGCAATACTGAGCGGTTTATTTCCACTCTCTAAATCAAAATAACGAAAGCCACTGGCTTTCAGTTTTAGTATTCCTTTAGCAAACCTCCCCAACCCTCATTGCATATTGAGAAACAAGATGTTGAAAGGGGACTCTGCTTGTCCAGACCTTGATTTTTCTTCCTGATGCCCAGTAAGATTCACATCTTCCTGAGCTATCACTCAGCAACCCCTTAGGTGAAAAGGGTCTTTACTTGGGCCTAAAGAGCCTTTGCGTGCGTTCTCAGTTCTACCTTCAAGGAGGTGGAATCATTAAAACTCTGATCTTTGCCTTAATGTTTAAAGTTTCTAAATCAATAAAGAAGGAAAATGTAAACTTAGGCAGTCTCTTTTTTTTAAGGCACGGTACTTCTGTATTCCTGAGTATTGACTTAAACCCTCTGCTTTCTTAACAGGTTCTGCATAAAAGCAGTCTCCAAGTCCCAAATTAGTTGTAATTTAAACTTTTAAAGTAATTTGAACTCAGTGCAGAAGAACAGATAATTTAACATAAACGGGAAATAAAAAGTGGTTACATTTCAGGCAAATCACTCATCAGGTCCAGTGGGCACCATTTACCTGAACCAGGGCTCGGCTCAGCTCCCCTGGTTTCCTCCCTGTGGATGCATTCAGGGGCTGGGGGGGTCTGAGAAAGCAGAGGGAGCGTTGAGGAGGAGGGGCTTTGCCTGGCCACGCCACCCTTTTCCACGTGGGGTGGTGACACGGTTTCACTGCTTGGTCCGGGTTAGCTGTATGGACACTGCCCTGGGGTCTCAGGAAGAAAGAGGAAGGGGCTCTGGAGGGACTGGGGGGCACACGCCAGCAAAGGCGCTGCTGTCGTGGGAACAGATGGCGCTGGTATCGGCAAAGCTTAGGTTTTCCTGGCGATGAATTCTATCGTGACCTTCACTTCTCTTGGACGTTCTGAGTTTTCAAGAGTGAAGTCTTGCTGAGCTCTGTAAACTTGGGTTTGATGTCCAGTGTTCCTTCTAAAATCTTCTATAAAGTCCACAGCTATGCAGGTCAGCTAGACAACTTTTTTTTTTTTAAATAAATTTATTTTACTTACTGATTTTTGGCTGTGTTGGGTCTTCGTTGCTGTGCGCGGGCTTTCTCTAGTTGCGGCGAGCGGGGGCTTCTTGTTGTGGAGCATGGGCTCTAGGTGCGTGGGCTTCAGTAGTTGTGGCGTGCAGGCTCAGTACTTGTGGCACACGGGCTGAGGTGCTCGGCAGCATGTAGGATCTTCCCGGACCAGGGCTTGAACCCGTGTCCCCTGCATTGGCAGGCAGATTCTTAACCACTGTGCCACCAGGGAAGTCCAAGGACAGTATCTTGATGTTGAAGGTGATCATATGGATGATGGTTTCTTTGTCCAGGAAAGGCCCTAGACAACATTCTTTTACAGGTTAGGCTCCTTCCTGGGCCAGGCTGGAGACTCCTTCACCCCCCCCTTTGTGTACCTTACATTTGCTCACTCCATGTCCTAGCACACTGCCTTCATCAACCGAATAAAATATGCCCATTTCTCGGGTAAGTTGCCACTCTACCACTGAGATCTAATCTAAGTGATTCTGTAAACCTTGCCCTGCCCATCCACACTCCTGGTGACTGCTGTCTCACAGCACGTCCTTTTACCAGCAGTAAAATAATTTACATCACCATCAGGTACACTTATACGTGTTTATCATTATGCATACATCTGTGGTGCTGTAAAAATGTCACGAAACTTTAACGTATGCAATGTACTTAATTTTCTAATCCATTTCATTAAAATATTCTAGTCATCATCTGCAAAAATTGATCTCAAACCCTGCAGTTTGAAAGACGTAAGACAATCCATTTTATAAGAGTACTCAAATGTTCTATTGGACCAAAACCAAAATTGATAGGTTATTAACTTCGGCATAGAAAAACAGAACACCTTATACTATTAGAGGCTAAAGAGAGAATGGAGACCAGTCCTGCAGGCCTTCCTTAATTTTTTTCTGAAAAGCTGGAAGCACTTATTTTGCCCAGAATCGGAATCTGGAATATCTGTAGCACAGAGTTAAGACCACATGGCCACATCATCACCCACTTGGAAAGTCCACGACAAATTCATGTGCCATCAGTCCAGATGGACCTTTTCCCCATCAACGCCATAGCTGCAAAGCACGATGCTGAGGATTGTTCTCTGGCAGGATTCCCCGGCAATGGGAAGTGTTCTGCATCTGTAAGGATCGCACTGAATGGATACTCAGCCCAGAAGAATCAGCCATTTCCAGGTGCTGATGAACCAGAGGGAAGGGAGGGGCCGAGTTTACAGAAGCTTCCAGGTAGCCAAGTTCTCTTTGCAAGTTTTAAGGCAAGATCAGAGGCTAATCTGCCCTACCTATCCCTTTTGCTCATCTGCTATGTCAAGGGGCTACTGGGGCGATGCACATGAATACTTAAGTAGCTAGTTACTGTCATTTCCCCTGCCCTCTTTCTTTGTGTCTCACTTAGAATCTATCTTAAATTCTGGTGATCGAGGAGAAAACATACGAGTCAATACTTAGGTTTCTGAGGATGTATGACTGGGTCCTGGCCAGAGGATAGCAAATGGAGATGGGGACAGGCACATGTCACAGACACATGTACAATACAGCAGCCCATAAATGGCAACCCAGGCAGGGTAAGGATGAAGTTGCTCATCTGAGAACTCCTGGGATGCCTGGGTAAATCTGGTGATCAGATTATGAGCTAAGCAGCCTGCGCTAGAAACCCCCGAGAAGCTCCTGCAAGCCTCACAAGTTCCTGTTTGCTTCCCATACCACTTTGAAGTCGTAAGAGAGGCTGGAGTAGAGGTTCTTGACCTACTCGATTACCAGCAATACACAATCATGTCAAGTAAGACACTTCAATCCTCTTGTCACCACATACATTTAGACCACTTTAAGTACAGCACAACTGAAGAAGGTGCCAGCACTCACACAGAAAGGGAGAGATGAAACACTCCTGTGCAAGCCCCAAGCCTAGTGGGAGACTATGGGCTATTTTATAAAAATAATGGAAATGCATACATATGTACCTTGGTTACAGTATTTACAGTCTTCATCTTCCCAGCTGTGCAGCCTAAACTCCTGACGTCGTTTAATCAGTTCTAAGATGAATAATTTCCCACATATAAATATCCCTGAACTTGGCTACTACTGACCCAGCACCAACTGTGATGTAATTGTACAAAAACTTCCTTTAGACGCTTTCTGAGTTGGAGGAAGTGTCAGGTCATAGCATCAGCCAACAAAGGCTACAGTCCCCAATGGGGGAGGGGCAAACCACACTGACATCAGCTGACAAACACTGCAGTTGTGCGGAGCTTAAGAACATCACAACGTGTGTCCAAAGAAATGAAAATGGTAGTGCCCCTTCTGTTCACATGGTAACCCTGGCATGGATGGTTTAGTTCAGGAATTAAACGTAAATAAGCGTTGTTATCAAGATTCACCAAATCTGTATTCTCTTGTTTTCTTCACATTACAATTAAATACTAACGTCTCAGTTCTCAAGTGTAATCACAACAGCCATGCTAGGCCACAGGAGCTCCTGATTCGACCACTTTTATTTGCCTTCGCCGACGTCATTGTCACTGTCACTGCTGCTGTCACTGGTCAATGCAGTTAGGTCTCCCAGGGCTTCCCTGTAAGAAAAATAAATGGGAGGGTTACACTGCAACTCAGGCTTGGGGCTGGGGAACTCTGCAGCTGCACTATAGCAACAAAGGAAAAGGTTCCAACCAGCAAATAAACCTATAGGCCTCCCTGACTTTTATGACAAACGAAAAATATCATGAAACCAATACATCCTGACTTTCTGCAAGGAAAGGAAATTCAGGGGGTAGAAAGCTACAAACATCTGAATGGGCAGACAGACAAACGGTCTGCTCCATTTTCATAACTTTCCTTGATGGTGATGATACAGGACCCACTTACTTCTGCTCCTGGCTGAGGGTGAAGTCAGCCATTAATCTCTGGGTGAGGCTCTCACAAATAGGTAAGCTGAAGGCACCTGCCAGCTTCACTATCTCAATGGCCTGGGCAGGGCTGCCGGATGCTTTTGCACTGCCCATAAACTCATTCAGCAACTCATTCCTGTAAAAGGCAAAAATGTCAACATTCCCCAACTAAACCCCTCAAAGATTTACATACAAAATCTAGTATCTTATAAAGATCAGTCATAAAATCCTCAACAGTAGCTTTGCAGACAGTTACATGAAGTCTAACTTTAAAGGGCCAAATAGATAACGAACACTGATTGGTTCATTATGCCTTCACTGAGGATCTAGCCAATGTATCCCCAGCGTGCTGTGATCACTGAGCACAGATTAAAAAAAAACAGTGCTTGCCTCAGGATGCCTTAGATGGTAGGAGTGACCGATCACCTACTTGCCTAACAGAAAAGTGCCCAATTGCCATGGCTGAGGTATGTGAGGAAATTCCAACCCCCTTCCCGCAATAAGAGTTAAACGCATGTGGCTAATCCAGGATGTACCCAGGCAGCCCTGTTAACTTGAACTTACCTAGGGATCTTATTATGTTTCCTGAAAAGCCCCAGCATTTTCCTGTTCAAGATGAGATAGGAAAAAGATTATGAATACTAACAGAACAGAAGGCAATCGAATGACCATAGCTTTTCTCCTGGACTCAGAGACCAAGTGTCCTTCCTAACAACCAGAGAGGAAGCTCCTGAAGACACACGTCTGTGAGCTCCACCAGCTCCCAGCCCTGTCTTCCCATCAGAATCACCCCAGGTGCCTCAACCCCCTCTTCCCAAACTTCATATATGCACATTACGTTACAAATTTCAAAGGCAAATCTGCTTTGTTGCCAGTGTTGAGAATTGCTGGGGTACATCCTCCTCCAGAGAGAGGATCACTTCAGTCCCCCCAGGGAGGGAATGTATGATATTATGTGGGCAGTGGGAAGAGAGGGACGCAAATACAATTTGATCTCTCTTCTCTTACAATCCAGTGTGAGTTCAGTGTGTCCTATGATGACGTTATGAAGAGCAGGCTCAGATTCAGGCATCAGTCTCATGTAAGTGCTTGCCGTCATCCTGCCACACGCAGGACAAAGGAGAAACACGTACACTCAGCTCCCATGATCAGCTGAGGTCCGTACCCCTGCGCCAATCATCACAGCCTGGTTCATAACAAGCGTGTGTCACCCTGCCCTCGTCGACAAGTCCAAGTGTCAAATGTTTCTCAGCAGCTGTGTAGCCGGCTGTGTGATTCGCCACCAGCTACGATCAGAGGAGGCAGCAAAGCCTTTACCAGCCCTTCCTGGAGAGAGCAGACACCCACACCGTGGACTGACCATCAGGTTCAAATTAAGGTCCTCGCTAGTGAACAGCCAGGCACTGGCTCTTAACACCAACACACGGTTATATCCAAAACAATACACATCGGAACCACCCAACTGTGACCGCCCCTAGCAAGGACTCTTCCACTGACTTCTCCGCTTTTGGAAAAACCACTATGCATAAGGTCTCTATTCACAGTTAAACACCAGAAATTAGTATGTGAGTGAAGTGCTGAAGCACACACAGAACTAGAATACAGTGGCACAAAC
This sequence comes from Balaenoptera musculus, assembly GCF_009873245.2. Classification (NCBI taxonomy): domain Eukaryota; kingdom Metazoa; phylum Chordata; class Mammalia; order Artiodactyla; family Balaenopteridae; genus Balaenoptera; species Balaenoptera musculus. Next base: position 14,337,326 of record NC_045797.1, read on the forward strand.
CAAAGACGGGTTCTAGTCAAGGCCAGGTTTAGTAAACACTGGTAAAATGCCAGTTTCCGGAAGTCCCAGTACACAGCCCACATTTTAAGCTGGGGGGTGGGGCGGAGAAGCATCCAGGAGAGGACTTGAATAAACCAAATGACCAAAACGTTTTCAAAATTAGGATTCTCTGATCACTCTGTTCTACTTAAGTGAACGGAGAAGTGACTTGCCCACGAATACAGAAAACGAAAATGGAAAGAGAATGAGCCCACTGAACCACATCTTCTCTTAAACACACCATGTATACTGGTTCCTCTTCCCCAAGTTTGCTTTTTTAGTTGGTATTTGGAAATTCCTATAGAAAACTCAGTACGTAGAAAACTCGTTTGTCTCCTGATAAACTACACAGTATACCGCCAAATTAAAGAAACTCTAATGACCAGGGTAAAAGTTCTCTGAGATCCAAGCACAGATGCTTCCAGTGACACGTGTGGCATGTACTGTACTCACCAGGCTTCCTGGGTTCTCCCGGCCCTTAAGAAGAGGACGGCTATGTAGTTCAGAGAGCTGGCCAGCCAACTGGGAGCCGTCTGTCTGGCATCCTGGCTTTCATAAGTCGATTTGATATCTGCAGCACAGTCAGCAAATGCCACCTGCAGCTGAGATGCTCTGAGAGTCAGCAGAAATGCCCAACTGGTTTTATGAGAATTTAAGTTCAGGAGACTCCATAGGACCATTAAAATTTTTAAGCAATGCATTTTACCGTGGGAACACATCACTTGTACAGCACACAGTAATACAGTATTTAAAAAAAAAAAAAAGCAAAGCACTCTGCCCTGGGGTAATAATGGGATCAGCCACATATTTCAAATCCAACTATGGGTTTTCTTTTTAGAGAGAAATTTAAAAAAAAGGAAGAAGAAGGCAAGCTGCTATTAATTGTCAGGATTGAGAGGATCCATTTTCATGCGGCTTGCTTTGGACTAGAGGAATAAGACTGACTTCAGACGGCAGAGTTCTCCACAGTGATAGGCAAAACCATGGAAATGACCCTCACCGGGCCGTCAGTATTAGAGGATACACTGGGTAGTATACATCTAACAACGACAGCAAAACCTGAGTGTCAACACAAGCTTACCTCTGGCGGGTGCCGATCCCTTGCCATGAGCATCAGAATCTCTTCTTTAAGGTCATGGCGAAAAGTATGACCGTATTCTTTACTATCTTGAAACAAAAAAGAACAGAGTGAGAAGTGATCACTGGCATGTAAAACCAAGACTCTTTGGCTGACCTCTGTCCACTGTCAGCAGTCACCCACATTTTTTGGGGGGGGTGAAAACACACTGCTGACATGTATTCCAGGATTCCAGAGAACTAGCAGGATGATTCATGGTAGGAAAGGACGAATGAGCAGTGAAGGCCAGCACCAGTAACGTGCTCCCAGGCAAGCGCTGACACGGCACGCGCACCACTCTCCAGCAGCCACCAGCTCTACGTGGTTTTACAGCACGTGGGAATCGTCAGTAGTCCTTGCACACGATCATTAGAGCAGCCTTGTAAGGTAGGAGGGCAGGGCTGTAGTCTCTGTCTCAAGGGAACTGAGGCAGACAGAAACTGATTTTATGATGAGCCACCTAGTGGATGAGATGCAGCATCTTCTGCAGCCAAGTTACACACATAACCACACACACAAACCCCCAGTCATGGCTGTTTCCTAGAAACCTGAGTGTCACTGATTGGTTAGCTTTTTTTAAAAATTTATTTATTTTATTTATTTTTTAATTTTTGGCTGCACTGTATCTTCGTTGCTGTGCATGGGCTTCCTCTAGTTGCGGCGAGCGGGGGCTACTCTTCCTTGCGTTGTGTGGGCTTCTCATTGCGGTGGCTTCTCTTATCATGGAGAATGGGCTCTAGGTACTCGGGCTTCAGCAGTTGTGGCATGCGGGCTCTAGAGCGCAGGCTCAGTAGTTGTGGCTCACGGGCCTAGTTGCTCTGCGGCATGTGGGATCTTCCCGGACCAGGGATTGAACCCATGTCCCCTGCACTGGCAGGCGGATTCTTAACCACTGTGCCACCAGGGAAGCCCCTGGTTAGCTACTGAAGCACAGTGATGCAACATGGTATAGAGGAACGAACGGCACAGGCTTTGGGGGTTGATATTTTGGGTGTCCCAGGTAATTAACACTCATGTCACACAAGTGCACAAAACCCAGCCTTTTCTTGTCAGAAAGGAACTAATTTAGGTCTTTTCCACTACACTGTCACTCATGCAATCCAATATGTAACATGAGCAAATGACCCTGAAGTAGACCTCAACTATTGCATTCAATTTAGTCAAAAATGGAAGTTTTTGGGACTTCCCTGGTGGCACAGTGGTTAAGAATCCGCCTGCCAATGCAGGGGACACGGGTTTGAGCCCCGGTCCAGGAAGATCTCAAATGCCGCGGAGCAACTAAGCCCGTGCGCCACAACTACTGAGCCTGCGCTCTAGGGCCCACGTGCCACAACTACTGAAGCCCTCGCGCCTAGAGCCCATGCTCCGCAACAAGAGAAGCCACTGCAATGAGAAGACCGTGCACCGCAACGAAGAGCAGCCTTGCTCGCCACAACTAGAGAAAGCCTGCGCACAGCAAGGAAGACCCAAACAAAGCCAAAAAATAAAGAGTAGTAATAAAAAAAAAAAAAAAAAAAAAAAAAAAGGAAGTTTTCTTCCCTAACAATGTTAACATGCTTGTTAATCAAAACATAAGACAATAAAATGAGATGTGTCGGGACACATAAGCTGAAACTGACCTTTCCAGATCTGAGGAATCAATTCTAGCCGATTGGCCACATCTAATGCTTGGAGAAGATCTATCAGTGTTTGGGAATGTGGAAAGAATACCTGATTCAGAAGAATAAAAATACATTTTCAAGTATTACTCAGCAAAGACACCCACAAACATCTACAGTGATAAATGGTAAGTAATGAATCATCTTACTGAAGGTATCAGGTCCTTATACCACTTCAAGGTGACATCAATTTGTTCCATTAGACAAAGCAGACCAAAGAACTTGGAACTGTAATGGAGAAAGAAAGCATGTTTAGTTTAAAATCCGTGCTTAATAGGGGAATGATTAAATTACAGCACAGTCATATAATGACATTACACAGAATTTAAAGACAATAAGTCACACACAATTTCCAGTTACACAGGCCAATGCTTGACCCAGGAGGTGCTGCCAACTGTGCTTTCCAGACTTCCCAGTTAACACCTTCTAATCCTCCACCGGTCACTGATGCCACCTCCTGGTTACACTCCCAGCTCATGGTGAGGAGAGAGTGGATATCCTATTCATTTTAAAAGCGTTCAACGTAAAGCGAGGATTTGGACCACATAGAAGAGAACCATCGCACACCTATAAACAGGCTGCCTCCTTAAGTTCTTGTTTTTCTCTGCTTAAAAGCAAACCCATTTAAGGAGTCTCTTTGGGCTCCAACATGTTCATCTTCAAAAACAAATGAGGCTGCGGTGAAATCTTTAGGGACCCACCCTCCCATGAATTCAAAAACATAAAATAGGAGGGTTTACAGGGAAAAGATATATGGATTTAAAGTGTTACAGGGACGTCCCTGGCAGTCTGGTGGTTAAGACTCCACGCTTCCACTGCAGGGGTTGCGGGATAGATCCCTGGTCATGGAACTAACATCCTGCACGCTGTGCGGTGAAAAAAACAAAAAACAAAAACAACAACAAAAAACCCCAAAGTGTCACAAATAAAAACAGCTTAAAAGATACACAGCAGACATCTCAGTCTGACAAACCAGTTTTACCACTGCTTGACTCTTCAAGTGTTCAATTAACTTACATTGTTAAGTCAGGGTCAAGCTGCCTAAAATCAGGCTGCCAACAGCCTCCCACTTGCAGAACTGACTACTGGTTGCACACAGGTGCCCCGTTAATGCAGAAGGATACATTTCCAATACACTTACTAATAGAAATTACGCCGATGATCGGGTCCAATGAATTTCCGGTTCTCTCCAGTGTTTAAAAGGTCATGGACCTGGTAAGCAAGTTCTAGATCTCTGAGAGATGAGCACTGAAAATTTACAAGTAGTAAATAAGCATCATTCTGCGATCCTTATCAGCCAGAGTGGCTCATTATATAAAGAAAAAAAGTACAGTTACCTGTGGAAACATCTATGCTGATTTAACATTATTACTGGTTGACAGCAAATGAATTACAAGAAAATGGGGGGGAGGGAGGAATCAAAACAAATCACCAAGTTCTGTGAAATTTAAAACAAAATAACCTTAATCTAGTAATTATACCTATATTTAGTAACTATATGAAAACACCTGGTTGCCATGCACAAGACAGCTGGAGTGCTCACTCCAGCATGACTACACTGGCAAAAAACCCACGAAATAACTCCAAAACCCACCCACAGAAGTCCTTCCCTCCTGTGAAATAACTGTACTGCTGTCAACAAACAAGATAACATGGAAATGAGTCTGGACATGCATGTTTGAATAACCAACAGAGAAAACCTGGAAGGACACACACTAAAATGTAAAGCAATTATCCTTAGGGAATAGGATATGCTAATTCATTCTGAAACTGCTTGAAAATTTTTCCTATGATTAGCATGATAAGATGAAAAACCAAACTTAAAAACCATCAATTTAAAAAGTTACCAATAGGCAAATATGAAATACTCTGAAACCTTACTTTCAAACCTTACTTTCTGAAGAAAGGTATGAAAAAAGATAATGTATACAATAAACACAGGGCAGGAATGTTGTGATTTTGTAGAGATTTTAGAGGAATAAAAAATTAGAACTAAAGACGTGAATATAAGTAAGAGTCAGGAAGTGAAAGAATCAGGGAGAATCCCCCCACCCCCGCAATGATGAATTTAGGAGATGGATAAAAGAAAAAAGGAAAACAAAAGTTAAGCGAGAAATTGTACTTACAACCCTCATGGCTGACTGAAAAAACATATCTGAAAATCAAAGTTCACAAGAGCCTTGGTTACTATGGATAAACGTTTTCAAGTCAGTAACATTAATAAAAATCCTGGCAACAAAACTGGTAACATCGGCGTAAAAACTCAGGAGAGGAAGCAGAGGAAGCATACAGGTTCCAAAAATTACTAAGCTAAATTAAACCCTGTCCTCATCACAAGGCTCTAAGACCTAGCAGTCAGGAAAACGGGGCTCTCTGTCTTATACAAGCAATTTCTGTACATACCGTCATCCGGGTCCTTTGGAGAAAATTTCTTTCCCATTAATTCGTTCATGATGTCATAGATGATGAGGGACGATCCTTTTGAAGGGCTTTCTGCAGAACAAGAAGGCAACTGGGTTTTCTCATGAGTCCACTTCCTGTACAACCACCGGGTGTGCAGAACTAGTCCTAAGGCCGCATTTCTCCTTCCTCCACCCAAGGCACGGAGCTGGCTGGGCACATCCCTGCTAGAGGAACGAGCGCACCCTCTGCACAGAGAGCAGCTCTCCCCAAGACCCGGGGCAGTTACAGGGGCTCCCAGCAGAGGCTCTACCCTTCCTTCTTAGGCTCCTCACAAGGTCGACTTGCATTGAAACCGGAGACAGACAGACCCTCACTAAGCCTGCATACTTAGAAAACAAACATGTTTTTGCTAATAAACATTTGTGCTCCTTTTAAATATAACCAGGATGAGAGCCAAGAAAAAGAAAACTGTAGAATTAAAACGCACCTATGACATTTCCAGTTAAACATTTCACATTATTAATCCACATCCCTTCCCCACCTTATCCATATGCAAGCGGTAATATACTTTCCATGACAGCCCAGATGTACTTTTGAAGTTCAAGCATGTTTTCATTTGTTAGCAATCCTAATTATTCTATTAGTTTTATAATAACCTATTTTATATGTATCATTTCTTCATTATTTTAGGCTTTCTCCTTTGGGTAAATTCCTAGAAATTATTATTACAGGCAGCCAACTTATATCCCTCAGACACACCAACACTCCTCCCCCCACGGCCCTGGGTATTACTTAGGAAGCACAAGTACCAATGACTTTAGTTAGCAACCGAACCAAAGTGATATGTGATGTTGAGGAGAAATGGAATAGGCTTTGGGGTCAGAAGTAATAGTTTCAGCAAAATGACACCAAAGTTGAGTAAAATTTTGGAAGACAGAATTACCATGGAAACTGTTTACCTGTTTTCAAGATAAAGTCAGTTAACTGCCCTTACTTCCTGATAGGTGAGAATGTGAATTTTGTAAAACTAGCCCTCCAAAATAGATAATCAAGGTTTTCTGTTGTTTTCACACGTAAAGTCTACCACAGGAGAGAAGGACTAGAATTGTCATTTCTGAACCCAGAGGTCCTTCCTCAGATTGGGGAAAATGGTTAAGAACCAACAGACTGTGAGCGCCTACTACCTGCCTTCCAAGCACAGGACAGGACATTGTGCATAATTCATTTCATCATTACACTGTGATGGCATCACTCAAGTAAGGTATCCAGTTCCTTCTGACACAGGTGGTAAATGGTAGAGGTGAAATTTCAACTCAGGTGTGCCCTGCTCCAAAGTCCATTCAATAGAGCACAGCTGACCTAAAACTAGGTGACAAACAGAGCCTCAAGGTTCTCCCATGAGGTTTCAAAATAAGGTCACTGTGGAGCAGCACTGTCCAACAGCTTCCTGCAAGGATGGAAACGTTCTGTACCTGCATCGCTGAACACGTTAACCAGCAGCTACAAGTGGCCACTGAGCGCTAATACAATGAAGGAATTTTAAATTTTATTTAATTTTAATTAAATAGCCATGTGTGGCTAAGTGGCTACTGTATTGGACAGCACAGCTCTGGAGAGCAAAAGGAACTACAGTTTCTCCTGACCAAAACTGTACACCATCCTTTTTTAAAAATAATTAATTAATTAATTAATTAATTAATTCTGGCTGCATTGGATCTTTATTGCTGCGCACGGCTTTCTCTAGTTGCAGCGAGCAGGTGTTACTCTTCGTTGTGGTGCGCGGGCTTCTCATTGCGGTGGCTTCTCTTGTTGCGGAGCTCGGGCTCTAGGTGCATGGGTTCAGTAGTTGTGGCTCGTGGGCTCTAGAGTGCACGCTCAGTAGTTGCGGTGCACGGGCTTAGTTGCTCCGCGGCATGTGGGACCTTGCCGGACCAGGGCTCGAACCCGTGTCCCCTGCATTGGCAGGCGGATTCTTAACCACTGTGCCACCAGGGAAGCCCCACCATCCTTGTTAGTATATTTAATGACCTCCCTCCCCTCCAGCTCAAGTTTTACATCACAAACAAGAAGTTACTCCCCTCAAGAATAACGTTTTGCTCAGGCTGTAGACAAGGTTATTTTGTGAACTGTCTAGTCTTAATTCATAAGCAGTGAAGTTAGCCTAATTTCTACATAAATTAGTAGCATAATGACATACATACCATGTTGATAAAACAGCTGAATAATATAGTGATACGTTGCAAGCGAGGGTTCTTATGTTACCAGGTACATAGAGGAAAAAAATAAAATAAGTCATACACAGCTATACAAAATACAGCCTACTGAGGCACACTGAACTAAAAACATACTAATGTTGGTATTTAAGTAAAAGATACATTTCGGTTCCTCTGAACAAAGACATTTGCTAGCTCATATGATTAATGTAAAGGTGGAAAGGTGTCACAGAGATAGAATTCCTCTTAGAAAGTCCAGACACCTATTACAGCCAATGCACAATGAGTTTCATTTAAGAACACTAAAGCATACTGAAATGAATTGATTCCCAAAACATCCTTCAATAAAGTAATTACTGAAAAATATACAATACACTAGCACACAATTGGGTTCAAATACTTAATTATGCTAGAAAATGTCACGAGTTTAAAACCAGCCAACTGTAGGAGAACAATTCTCCCTAGAATCAAGAAATCCATAAAAAAGTACCTAAAATACTAAAAGAATGTAACTTCCTATAAACAACACAAAGATGATAAAAGAGCTCCCATCATAGTAAATACACGTAATTAAAATGTGCCGAATGGTGGAAAGGAAATTCCCAACACACTATGTAAACAGCAAAAGAGTTTACAGTCTCTTTTTTGCTTGTCTGGACCTGAAACCTCTGGTCAGCACTGTCTTCAGTGAGGGACACTAGGACACATCCTCACCTATTCCAATGGCTTTCATTTCCCGTAAAGTCTGTAAGGCTGGCAATTTTCCAAATGCATGAAATCGTCGGAGACATTTCAGAATAGTATTAAAAGTCTGTAGGTTGGGTTTCACGTTCTGTGCAACCATTTGTTTCAGCAGGTCCTAGGTGAATCAAAAGCAGGAAGTCTTTTTTATGCCTGGTAGGTAATTTATCCAATAAACTAATGTAACATACTAAAAAAGACTTGGGCTCTGTGCCTATGTTTAAAGTAGATTAATAAATACATCCCCAATTTCAGAATTATCTAGTAACTAGCAGGACCAGTAACACTGCCCCTTAGAAAAGCCCCTCCATCAGTTACCCTGACCCCACGTCATCAAGGTGTCCAACTGTCTTTAGCGGCCTAGTGAGTCTGAGACTGAAGCAAGAGAGCAGACTAGAATGGATTGCATTTTTTCCTTTTTTACATGCGCAGTATGGTAATAACACGGTTTCTATTCCTGCCACTTCAATCCAGTGATTTCAATCTTTGTGTTGCTGCCGTGGGCTTTCTTTAGTTTTGGAAAGCGGGGGCTACTCTTCATTGCAGTGTGCAGGTTTCTCATTTCAGTGGCTTCTCTTGTTGCGGAGCAGGGCTCTAGGCACGTGGACTCAGTAGTTGTGGCTTGAGGGTTCCAGAGCACAGGCTCATCAGTAGTCGTGGTGCACGGGCTTAGTTGCTCTGCGGCATGTGGGATCTTCCCGGACCAGGGCTCGAACCTGTGTCCCCTGCATTGGCAGGCAGATTCTTAACCATTGCGCCACCAGGGAAGCCCCTCAATTTTTTAAAACTTAGCTAATAAATTTTTTCAATAAATGTGTCTCATTTTAATGAAAAAACCATTATGAGAAATAAGTAAATAAAGCAACCCAGGTCTTCCTGGATTCGAGCTGTATGCTTGGGTCACATGTCAGATACACCTACGTAAACTACACGGTCGCTGGAAGGGTGTGAACAGGTCACCATGAGCTGAGCGCCCAGCACAGTGACTGCCATGAAGATGTTCAGTGAATGCTGCCTCCAGCCCACGTACTCCTAGCAAGGGATATTTTAGGCCCATTAGAAGACAAAGTGAGGGTTCCTCCTTACCAATATATTATTCCATTTTTCTTCAAATTTCTCATTCACCACCAATGCTGTTGCTTCAATCAATGAATTGAAGGTGTGTACATCAGCTATAAAAGAAGACAACAACTTTAACAAAATTTGGGGTTGAAGATTAAAGGCAAAGTGGTCATGCACACATGTCTACAAAACTAGAAAACTACTCTTTTCTCTGGCTCTGAACTCCTGCTTCAATCACCAATACCACAGGAAAAGATTAAGAATGAACAAATGGGCTTCCCTGGTGGCGCAGTGGTTGAGAATCTGCCTGCCAATACAGGGGACACGGGTTCGAGCCCTGGTCTGGGAAGATCCCACATACCGCGGAGCAACTGGGCCCGTGAGCCACAATTACTGAGCCCGCGCGTCTGGAGCCTGTGCTCCGCAACAAGAGAGGCCACGATGGTGAGAGGTCCGCGCACCGCGATGAAGAGTGGCCCCCGCTTGCCACAACTAGAGAAAGCCCTCGCACAGAAACGAAGACCCAACACAGCCATAAATAAATAAATAAATAAATTTAAAAAAAAAAAAAAGGAATGAACAAATGACTGAGGTAAGATCCTGAGATTTTATAGATGCCTGAGAGAAGGAAAGAAAAGGAAGGACAGAGGGGAATTCTCCAAACGCACTTACCGCGAAGTCGGTTGTTTAATAATTCAGTGTACAAGTTTAATGCCTGCGTAGGAGCTCGGTGCTGGAAAAGGGAAAGTATGAAAATTAAGGATCATCAAATTTGTTCAGTTAAGAAGTATGTGCGTATCGACTGCTCTAGGGTTTGGGAACACAGCAGTAAACAGGCATGGTCTCATTCTCAAGAAACGTATCCTCCGTGCAGTGGTTCTCTACTGGGGCAATGCTGCTTCCCAGGAGACGTTCAGTAATGCTTGGAGACATTTTTGGTTGCACAGCTGGGGCGGGAAGGATGGACCACCGGCACGCAGTGGATAGAAGCGGCTCCTCAACGTCCTTCAAGGCACTGGACAGCTCCACAACAACAGATTATCTGGCCCAACTGTGAACAGTCCTGAGGTTGAGAAGCGCTGATTTAGGGGAAGATAAAGATATATAAAACAAACGTTACCTTCACCATTCCTCGGATCATTGTGCAGTAGGAATGTGCGTTTTTCTCTGGCATTAGAGCAAAGATTCTCTCAGCGTTGTTTTTTGCTCTAGACACAAGAAAGTAAATGTGAACCAGAGGAAACAGGAAAAACCGGTAATAGCCACCAACTTACCATGTTCCAGGCACCGTGCTAAGCATTTTATGCATATAATTTCAAGTAATTCTTGCCACCCAGAGAGGAAGACATGGTCATCATCATTTTGAAAACAGGAAAAACTGAGGCTCAAAGACCTTAAACTGTCCAAGGCTTTACAGGCTAAGTGGCAGAACCAGGACTTAAAAGGTGTAATATATACTCAAGGTATTAAACAAAAAGCCAACTGCACAGCAGGGTACATAGTGACGTTTCCCCACCCTCTTTCAATTGGATACAATTCCCCAGAGGCAACCACAGACAAGCCGTGTCTCTAGAATGCTTTGTCCTGTTCTAGCCTATCAATGTGCTATGTTATACAAATCACGCTGTACCTTGATTCTCCCTGTTACCAATATGTCTTGGAAATCAGACAGAACCAGGATTTGGGCCAAAATGTTACTCCAAAGTCAATGCTCTTAACCACTATGAGAAATTATCAATATCTACTGAAAAAATTTAATTTTTGATTCTATTCATTTTATCACTTCAAAAAAGACTTTAGATATTAATGGTAGCTTCCCTTTTCCAGATATCCATATGAAATACCTTTCTTTTATTTAGATACTTCTACTCAGTTAATTTAATTCTGAAATGTTAAATGATATTCACCTTTTGTTCGGAAGTGAATACTTCTGTTTGCTGGCCAGTAGTCTGAACTTAGAACTATGCTCTAGCATATGTGTATTCTAACATAATAAAAAATTATGAATCTTTTAGAATTAGAGGTATATATTGCAAGGTAGGACTACTGACGAAACTACCGAAAGAACCATACCATGAAGGTTACATGGAGTTAGATGGAAAAAAAGAAGTCAGGTGTCAACCTTGTGCTGCTGGTTGGAGGTAAAGATCTAATGAAAAACGGTCCAAACACATATGAAAACCAAATGAGCCATTTATACTGCACACCGAAAACAAACTGCATTTTAGAATATTCCAGGATCGTACCTTCTTCAGGGGCTGATGGGGAACATTCCACGCACTGTACAGAGCCATAACACAAAGTTCTAATCATGCTGTAACATACCTCCAAGTAACTCCAAGCTGATGACCAGCCTTCTTCTTAGGTTTCTCGTTATTTCCCTCTGTGGCCTCTTCCTGAAATGAACCATCACCAACAGATATAAAACAAAATATGACAATGGAATGCATTCTCTGAGGAAATTTCAGAAAAGCAAAGGACATACAGATGCAGTAGAAGGCAAAAAGGAACCCCAGTGTTTATTAAGAAGTATTAATTTCTAAAGTATAGAGTATGCTCACTCCTCTCTGCCCACATACGTATGAATCTTTGAGGGGGCTGGGGCCAGGGGTTTCCCCACCCCCGTCCCTTACACATCATACTATCACTTTAAGTAACAACAACAAAGGGGCCTGTCCAAAGATTTCTGGTCAAAGGTTTGCTGCATGTGGCAGGCAAGGTCAAAATATTTTTAAGGAGGGAACCAGGGCAAAACAATTGTTAAAATCCATCTCTTTCTCCACATCACTTTTTGTCCAGGCTACGTACTATGCCACACCACACCTCAGAACAAATCTCTTCGACCCTAACACATGGCACAAGAACCTGCCTTAGTCTGAGGAGGTATTACTACCAAAAGAAACTTTAAAAATCACTGCCAAAGCCATTACCAACTCTTCTGCTTGCTCACGTTGTTGAAAATTATAATTAGTTGAGGGCTCTTGGTTACCACAGTAACACAATAAATCCAAGAGACGGTTAGCTGTTTCCAGAGATACGGTGGTTCCTGTGGGTAGGAGAAAAAAAGGGAAAGAAACCTTGAAACATCAAAGAACTAAAGCCTATTAGATTAAAATTCTTCACTGTTTCTATGAGCTGTGGCCTTCCTGGCTACATATTCAGTCTCATCCACCACTTTCGCGATGGATGAGTGAGTGTGCACTCCACATCAGCTTAAACACCTGGAGTGATGCAGACAGGACACAATCCCTAACAGTGCTGTGTGACAGAAAAGATAAAATACAAGATCAAGTTTGACCCTGTGCTCATTTGTTTTATGTACTCATACCCCCAGAGAAATTATCTCACGGTTCTAACTATCACCTTCAAACTGAGCCCTCTGCAAATGATTGCCACGTTGTCCCCCGGGCCCAGTTCCATTTTTACAAATGCAAGCAGAACTATTCCACTTGGATCCAGGCCCTCACTGAAATCCTTGCCTAGAAATACTAGCATAAATGCCTAATTATAGTAGCCTTTAAAAAATTATTGCTCAAAACATTATGTTCTCATCTTGACTCTTACGAAGGGGGAGAAAAGGGAACAGGAAGAAGTATGAAATATAATTTAGTGCTTTAAAAGAAAATTAACTGCATTTTTCTAAAGAAAATATACTGATAATACAAATGCCCATCAGGAAACTTAAAAGCCCAGAAAAGACAGCATGGCAGAGTGGAGGGGACACCGGTGATGGAGTGTAACTTGACTGGGTCTTACCATCTCAAAGCTGTGTAACCCTAAAGATTACTTGTAATCAGTTTCCTTTATAAAATGACTATAAGCACACCAACTCATAAGGTGTTGTAGAATTACATGCATAGCAAAGTGTTTGGCACTTATTAGGGCCTTGATAATAAAATTTTGTTTCCTCTCCCAGTATGTTGCCTCATTCCATTACTCTGAATGAGTCGAGTGTTATGGCTTTGACACACTGTCTTTAGTAATGCTTACTGAGCGTCTGCATGTGCCTACACCACACAGTGTGTAAAACAAAGGAAGACAAGTCTTAGTACTAAGATGTTTATCGTACTCAACAAGCTGAGGGAAAAGCCTTCCTAAATGATAACCTGCATCAGCAATTCATTTGTACACCTGAAGCTTTAACAGGCTACACACCAATATTGTCAAATCAAACACAGCTTTCTGCAAATGTTTCTTGTTGTGTTTAAGACTGTATTGAGTGACTCAGTCCAGTTTCTATCTCTTGCATGTTTGGCTGATGTTTTCTCCTAAATCACTGAGCAGCACTCGGGATTCTAAAACTTAATGCTGTTGCCTTCCATGTTACTATAGGTACATTCTCATGACAGCTTACAAGCCCTGCCACCTAGATCTACACCCCTGGAGGTTCATCCAGATCAAATTCAGAGAGCTGCAGGATTTGACAGAAGTGACTTTTTCAAGGCCACAGTGCTAACTGGTGCCAGAACCTATCCAAACCTCTGATCCCGCAGCTTAGCGCCCTTTCCTTTTTAAATATTTCTTTTTTGTCTGCTTTATGCCTTCCAAACATACTTAAAGAATATATAGGAAATGTGAATAGAGTATGTACATACCTGATGTTAAAAACAGAAGCTAAGGAAGAATGGCTGTATAATTTCTCTACCTGTGATACAGCACAAGAGGACAACATACTAACAAAGTTGCAAATCTACCCCACCCACAGTTTTAAAATGATGCTCAAGCAGAACATGAAATATGACTTATTAAACTATAAAAAACACAAATATAGCCACTGAGCAGAGGAAGTAGCATAGCACTTGTAACTTGTACTCATAACTTATCTGGATCACATACGTAACTGTGGCCCACTTCCAAGCCCATGTTCCCAGAGAGGCTTCAAATGAACTTAGTCACCTGCTTGCAAGAGCTGATCAAACATGTCCACAGAAGCTTTGACTTTTCTGAGCTTGATTCGTTCCTGCAGAGCAGCCTCACTTATACCTTCAATCTGAGGTTCAAAGTACTCAGGCATAAAACACTAGGAAAACAAGATGGCTAAAGTTATTGCAAACAGGGCAACGTGAAAGGGAACTGAGTAGGACAAAATTTTGATCACCAGCACACCAAAATAAAACTTCACTGCTCCGATTCATGCTTCATGCACCAGATACTATTTATCATTTTAACAAGAATACCTCTGTAGGGAATATAACTTATTTCAAAAAACCTCTCCAGTCTCCAAAACAAGATTACTTAGCGATCTCCTAGCTTGGGGCAGAGAATTTAAAAGCACCCAAACATAAATATTTAATCCATATCTGAAGAATCTAATTTCCAACTAAACTTCCAATTTCAAGGTGAACTTATTTTTCCCTTGCTAAAACCATCCTTCCTACTTTCCTCCCTATCTTGGTTAAAAGTGCCACAGTACACCCAGTTTGCAAAGACAGAAACCTTTCATCCTTGATACTTCTTTTACTCTAAACGTTTAGTACTACCAAGGTATGTTGATTTTACCTCCTCACCAATGTACCCAAATATTTACTGAAGGCCTACTACTTGATGCCAGGCACTAAGCTAGACACTGGGGATAAACAGACGGAAGTCATTCTCTACCCTCAAGATGCTCACAATCTAATAGAGAAAGCAAATAAGGAAATAATTATGATACAGCGTGAATGATAAATGATGTAAGAGGTCTCAGAGGTATGGGAATGCTGCCCGCGATGGGGGCAGGGGATCCACGGACGGCTTTAAGCAGAAGTGAGCTAAACATAGAAGAGTAGCTGTTAGAAACATAACGGGGAAAGGATGGCCAACAAATGATCATTCCACTGCTGCCACTGTCTTAGTTCAGGATTCTAATATTTTTATGGACACAATCACACTGACTACCTAATTTGTCCCCAAGAGTCGCTGCTTGAGAAGCACAAGAGGGTGTGTGTGTGTGCGTGCTTTGGAAAGTAGGGAGATGTGAGAGGGAGCAGTTTTAGACATAATGAGTCTGAGTTACTATTTCCACTAATAAACTCAGGAGGGCAGAGCCCGTGTTTCGCTCACCACTGTATGACACGCTAAGCACAATGCCTAACACACAGCAGGCCCTGCACACTCCTCATGACTACAGAACAGAGGCAGTTGGAAATACAATCTGGAGTTCAAAGTAGAGATACCTAGGCCAGATATACAAGAATGCCAAATGCAGTATAAGGGTCACTGAAGCAGGAAGATTTTGGACAGAAAAAAAGAGAAAGTGACTGAGCATGGAACCCTAAGAAAAAGACACCAAGGCTTAAGGAGTAGATAGAAAAGCTACTGAGGGAAACTAAAAAGGAATAGTCACAGAGATAAAGATGTAAGAGTCTGGTGTCACAGAAGCCAAATGGGGAAAATAAAATGAAGAGCAAAGACATATAGTTTAAAAAAAATAATAATAAAGGTTAGTATTGTAAGCAAAGATAACCGTAAACATTAAAAGACTTTTCACCCAAATACTGTAGGCATTCAAATGGCTACTTAAATATCAGCCATGAAAACTTAGTTTAAGTTACAATTACATAGTATTATCTGAAAATTGCAATTACTTCGCCTTACCGGTATATGAGGTTCAGCTATGTCTTTCTGAAAATATTTGGGATATGAATTAATAACAAATTTTGCTGCATTCTCCCCGGACTTCTTTGCCAACAAAAATGAATGCTATATAAAGAAAAAGATTTAGATATAAGTTGATATTACCTGTAATTTAAACTCAAGAGATCAAAGTCACCCCCTCAGCAAAAATTATTCTGCCCCCTTAAAAAAAAAAGAGAATACAGTGATACACAGAATCCCCATTAGAGGTTAAACTACATAATTATTATTTATCTACCTCTACTTAGTGTGACATAATTTCAGGTCACATCTTATACACAGCTTGAGGTATATAAAAGCAATGTGTTTAAACCGAGTGGATTGCTCTATAGTGGGAAAGAGCCCTAAGTATTAAAAACCCAAACCAAATACTCTCTCCACAGCCAATCTCTAAAACTTTTTGATAAAAGTAGTAAAAAATTCAGAAAATCTACCAATTTATCTATCAGCATCTGCAAACTTTTCAAGAGTTTTTACAACTAAGCTAAGTTATACATGTACTCTTGTACCCAAACCAACAAGATAAAACAATACTAGAAAAGTTTCATAAAAATACTCACAGATTCCATAGAGGATGTTGGTATGAGATAAGGGTCATCTTGAAATGCGTAAGGGGCAGCTGTAGCATCCTGTGGAGAAGACACAGAAGTCTCTTTAGCTAGATTTTTATTAAGAGGACGCTGTGGGTTTTGGTGATGACTAAAAACTCTGTAAAGTAAGTTTTAACTATACATGTATCACAGAAGCAGAAATATGTATGTTTGCAGACACTAATACCTACACTGTACCCATGGCTCTGTAGACTTGGTTGTAATTATGCACAACTTACAGCAAACAATGGCTCAAACCCCCATGACTGCTTTTTAATTGAAGGCTGCTATCACCAGGGACAATTGCTGTTTTAAACTCAAGGTCAAGAGCTTCGGAATTAACTAGCCTGGGCACCAGCTTCCTGCACTAAGGTTTCCTGCAAACGGAGGACAGTAGTTCCTGGGCCCTCTCAGGAGGCGGGAACAGCAGCAGCTTCTCCCGCGTCCTGTTGCCCAAGGTTCTAGACTTCTTCAAATTGTTCTAGGTAGAACCCTGAGCAAAATTAACTCTCCAGCACCACTAGAGGCTCACTTAGAACGGCCCTCAAATTACTTCTTCTAGCCTTCTCCTATCCCTTGGAGCCCCCTTCCCTGGGCCTTCTGGCAACTTTGTTCCACAGGAAGAACTCAACTTACATCCTGAATGTCTTCTGTCCCCTTGATGCCTTGTCTTACCGACCCGGATTCTCCAGGGAGAGCCTCGCTGCGGCTCTCAGAGGAAGGGTGCTCATGCCTAGGGCGCGGAGGCAGTACTCTTTGGGGCCCTCGCTTCCTGATGCCCGATGCTGTATTCCCTTTATACTCATTTGAGGCTCCTTTCATCTGGTTATACCACTCTCCACCAAGATGTGGTGGGTATGTAACGGCAACCCAGAAGAAGCAGTTCTAGGGTAGCTGCCCTGGACTATTGCTCCCTGATTACCAACTGTTGCTTGGCTCTGTCCTGTCCACCATCCTTATCCAATACCTGTTTGGGGCCCCTAGTTTTGTGACATGCTGGACTTCCCTTACTAGACTTACTCTTACTATTTGTTTCCTACATTTTCCTCCCTCAATGATTTCCAAGCCCTTCATGGTTTCTGAGAAACAACTTCTCTACTCTGGCCCTGTAGCTCAGATGCCTCACACTAGATTTATCCCCAACTGAACTTCCCTGACAGAGCTACTTCTCCCTCCTATCTTCTCTATCTCAGTGAATGGTACCGAGCACTCTGCAATCCCAGCCAAAGATCCTCTCCTACTACTTCCATTCAACTAACCTGTCACCAGGTGTGGTCAACTCTAGCTCCTTAACATCCCCTACCTACTCCACCGTCCCTTATCCCCACTGCCACCGCCTTAGTTCAGTACCTTCCTTATTCATTCATTCCATATTTACTGAGCACCTCGTATGTGCCAGGCATTATTCTAGCTACCAAAGAGACAATAAAATCTTATCCCCCATAGAGCTCACTATTCAGTGGGGAAAAAAACCTCCAGAAAACAAAAATAAATAAAACATAGAGTAATTTTAAAGGCAATAACTGCTATGAGAAAGGGAGGGAGGGAGGGAGGGAGAACGAACTATCAGAGAAAAGAACCATACATTTATTTTTTTAATTCTTTTTTAAAAAATTAATTAATTTATTTATTTTTGGCTGTGCTGGGTCTTCGTTGCTGCGCACAGGCTTTCTCTAGTTGTGGTGAGCAGGGGCTACTCTTCGTTGTGGTGCACGGGCTTCTCATTGCAGCGGCTTCTCTTGCTGCGGAGCACAGACCCTAGGCGCATGGGCTTCAGTAGTTGTGGCACACGGGCTCAATAGTTGTGGCTTGCAGGCTCTAGAGCGCAGGCTCAATAGTTGTGGCGCAGGGGCTTTGTTGCTCTGTGGCATGTGGGATCCTCACAGACCAGGGCTCGAACCCATGTCCCCTGCATTGGCAGGTGGATTCTTAACCACTGTGCCACCAGGGAAGTCCCCGAAACATACAATTTTAAATGGTGTGGTTGAGGAAGGCCTCAATGAAAAGGCTTAAAGAGATGAAGGAGGAAATTATGTGGATATCTCAGGGAAAAATACTCCAGGCAGAATAAACAGCAAACATTAAAGCCCTGAGGCAGACCCGGGCCTACTAAGAAACTGAGAATTAGCTGCCAGGAGGCCATGTAGAGCAGAGCCAGCAAGGAAGATGGCAGGCGATGTGGTCAGAGTGGCAGTGGGGGTGGTGGCTGAACACGTAGGGCCTCAGGTGCCCTCGGATGGACTTCAGCTTTTATTTGAATTATGACAAATGAGAGGCCATTTTATGATAAATGAGAAGACAAATGAGTTCTGAGTAGAAGAGCGATGTGATTCAACATTTTAGCAGGTCACTATGGCTGCTTAATCGAGAACAGTCTGTAGGGGGCAGAGGAGGTGAAGAGGACAGAGACGGCTGTAATTAATCCAAGACGGTAAGAGATGATGGTGGCCTGGATGACCAAGGTGATCATTGTGATGACAAGTGCTCAGGATTTGGATGCTGTGCAGGAAAAAAAGTTACCAGGCTTGAAACCGCTATCCGTAGAAAGGCCTGCTTACAAGGCCTGGTGGGCATCCGGGAACTTGGATCTTGGAGGGTCCCCACCATTCCCAGTACTGATCTAAACTGTACTATGTGGTTTATGCTGAACTCCTGCTTTCCTCTGGGAGCGTGGAATTTTGGTATGTGCCAGGCATAGACTCCGGGCACTGAGTCTCTAAAGAGCTTTCCTGGTAGACTTTTCCACGTGTTGTCACAACTCTGCTGGAGGAATTAAGTGTGTCCTTTGTGACTCCACTGGGAAAACACTCTTGGAAGCTTTCTCCTGGTTTCCTTTGGACTTTACCCCACGTGCCTTCTTCTTTTACTGATTTTGCTTTGTGTCCTTTCGTTGTAATAAAACATAGCTGTAGGACCATATGCTGAGTCCTGTGAATCCTCCTAGCAAACCACTGAACCTGGGCGTGGTCTTTGGGACTCCGTACACAGATATTTTGATGGAAGAAACAGAGGATTTACTGAAGTGCAGCACATGAAAAAGAGGAGCAACCAGAAGCATGCAGCTGCCATTAATGAGATGGCAAAGAATGTGTAACTTTTAGAGAGAAAGGGGTTGGGTTTTGGACATGTTAAGATCATTATTATACATTTGAGAGGAAAGGTTTCCCATATCCACATTGCTGTCTTTTCTAAAATATGCCTGATTATGTCACACCACTGCTTAAAGTCTTTCAGTGGACTTGAATAAAAATCAGAAGTCCCTAGCATAGCATTCATGCTCTTGCCTCACCTCTCACTGCTCTACCCCACAAACTCTTGCTTCCCCCATACAACCTACTCATTCTATGCCTTTGTGCCTCTGCTCCTGGTGCTGCCTCTGCTAGGAATGCTCTTTCCCACCATCCTGGCTTCTCATCGTCCAAGCATCGATCCGATATCAGCTCTTCTGGAAGTCCTTTCCCAGTCTGGGTCATGCACCCTCTCCTCAGTGCTCCTTCAGCCTCCCTCTCTAGAAACTATGCAAGGACTCTGTCTTAATTCTACAACCAGCACAGTCCCTGGTATGCACAGATAAGGGCAGAATGTGTGGTTACTGAATGAATGAATGACTATCCCTTGGATTTTAAGTGCCCAAACCCAGACAAGTCAGACAACTGTACACATAATTCTATAACTTCTTTGACTTGAAGGGGCCCTGGGCCATTCTCATTAAAAAACTGAGAACAGTCTCAGTGGCCTATTTCACGAGTTTACATTTCAGGTGCCTATTTATGGATAAGTGAGCTGAAAATCTCAATGTCTTGCTAGTGTGGAGATGCAGTATTTTAAAACCCGTCCTCAGAAACTGCTAGGGTATATCAGTGCATATTTGGCCCGACAGCCTGTAAGTTTAACATCTACAATAGAAGAAAAATTCTGGAAATCTGTGATAACGGTCTCAGGGAGGGTCAGAATCCACACAGACGTTGCAGCAAAAAGAAAGGACTTAATTACTTTAGACATTTCCCCCACAGCTGAAATTGAAAGTACAGTTTGCAGCTAATGAAAAATACAATCAATCAGAAAGTTCCATTTCTGAGGCATTTACCAGGGTTTCAGTTTATCTATCAAGACTACAGACTCTATTCTTGAACTGTCAAGAGAGCAAATTATTCACAAATAAATCACCAAGATAGCTGGAGCAATAATGAAATAGCTAGCACTTACCGAGCATGTCCTTTGTGTTAGGCACTGTCCTAAACCCTTTCATGTACACTAACTTATTTAATTCTCACCCAAACCTCAAGGTTTGGTGCTATAATTAAATCTCCATTTTATAGATAAGGAAACAGAAGCATCAAGAGAAAAGGTAACTTTGTGATAAAGATGAAACAAAACATTTGGCTCCAGGACCCAGATTCTTAATCACTGAATTACTTCCAGCATGGTGGGTACACTATTCTCAAAGTTGGTCTACAGATCACTTGCATTAGAGTATCACACCCAAACCGTTCCCCAGGAACATGCATTTCAACAAGCTCTTCAGGAGGTTAAGTTTAAAAATCACTGGCATAGTATAAAAACACTGAATTTGGAGAAAAAAGACATGGTACTAAGTCAGGGTTTTAATATCCTAAGTAGCCCTGGGCCAATCATTTTAAAAGCTTTAGTTTTCTCATTTGTCACATGAAGGGACTGGACTAGATATTTCTAAGAAACTCTCTAGATCTACAACAGTTTAATTGTGAATCAGGCAGAGGTATGAACATTACATTTATTATTAGCTGAGTTAGATACAAAAACCTAAGATTCCTACTTACCCTGTGTACCGTGGATGCAAGTGCCTGAAGGACAGCCACTTTACCCCTAAGAATGAGAATCACAAGTTAACCCTCATGAGGGCTTTTCACACTCACAAAGCGAACAAGTGATCCTACTCTCGGAATGGACTGGCCAACAACGAAGTTCAGGTCTCAAGTAAAGCCAGTTCTGATCTCTCAAGATCACTAGAATAGTAAGTTAGAAAATGAGAAAACTGTTTAGTTCTTTTGCCCAAAGGTGGTTAGTACACGTTCCATGCTACACTCTCTGGCCTGGTCCCTATAACCATCACCCAGGGCTAGCAATTTTCACCCTCATCTCATAAAACTGTCTAACCTGAATCTTACCTCCTCCTACCCATTTTTCTATGCATTCTTACTGTAGCTTTCTGTAATATTCTTGCCTTTATTATCCAAACTGGTGGCTCTTAATTCAGCTGTATATAAGGATAAATCACAAGCTGCACTCTGGACTTTTGAATCAGGGCCCCCAGGTTCTATGGAGAACTGTCACATACATTCTTACTGAATTCCCAGATGATTCGAGTTTAGAACCTCTCAACTATATAACCTTTATAAGAAGTTCAGGCCAGCCACCCACTGTGACTATGGGTAGAGACATTCACTAACTACTGAAAAGAGGAGGTTTCACTGGAATAATTGACAAAAAAAAATAATTTGGTTCCAAATGTATTTTTACTTGTGTTAGATTTTATGTATTTCATTTCAAAAAGGGAAATAAGAATAAACTTAATAAACCAAATGTATTTTTCTAAATAAAGTTTAAACATACACTCATAATTTAAGTCATTTGAAAAAAAACACATAGGAAATTTTATACTATGTCAAGACTAATTCCCTGACGTACACAACATCTACTGGATTTTCTAAAATCACACTTACGTAATTTCAGCAAGAGAAAGATATTCTCTTTCATCTCTCAGTATTCCCTAACTAAATCTTACGTTAGCATATTTAAGTTGTATCAAGTGAGTACATCTTTACAACATACTGAACAAATGTAAGTGAAAAAATTATGAACATTCAGATCACTCACTAAAAATAACCTCAATGAATACATTATACTTAAAAAAAACCCCAACAAACTAGACTATTATATCTGGCGTCATTTTGTGACCCCCTCCTACTCTACTGTAAGTTTGGTGTTTATACTTTCAGAACTTTAAAGGGTACTTTTACACACATACCACCATAAAACTAAAACGAAAACATATACTGTCATTCTTGATACGTGCTTCCATAAGTTTGACTGTATTATCCATGTTACTACGTGTAAATCTAACTAATTCCTTAAATGTTATATTGTATGATAACGGCTTTTCACTATCCCCTTACATATGGGCATTTGGCTATTTCAACTTGTTATTATTCCCAAGTTGTAAAGAACACTGTCATCCATGTCTCCCTGGGCGTATTTGCAGGGGTTCATCCAGAATGGCTAACCGATAAGGTGTGCACATTTTAGGTTGTGGTTCTGCCAACTTTCCCTTCAAAGTGTTGTTCCAACTGACTGCCCAAGCAACAAATGTATCTGAGCATCCATTTCTCCACATCCTCTTCTGGCCAGTCTGGTAAGTTTTAACATCCATTCCTTTAATGAGCCCAGTTACCTATGCGCTGATCATAATTGGGCTCCCTGCCCTCTCTACGGTAACTACACCATCCAGATTAGCGTGCTCAGAACACTCTATCCTGTCACATTCCTATATGAAAACTCACAATGACGCTCTACAATTTGTTAGTCTTCTACGGCATCTGTGATTTGGGAAAGATGCCTTAAAAGCACCTTAACAGCCTTAAAAGATGCTTCATCTCTCAAATAAGGCAACAGGAATTTGTAGTCTTTATGGTTTCTTCTAGGTCTAAAAGCACAAATTCCTGAGCCTGGAAAGCAGAGGCTCTCTATCAGAGAGCCTCTATCAATCGCTTTGTCTGTAAAGGGACAGACAGTAGGTATTTTTGGCTTTATGGGCCGTGAGGGCTGTTGCAACTACCCACCTCTGCCTTTGGAGCATAAAAGTAGGCACAGATAGTAAGTTAAAAAATGAGTGAGGCTGTGTTCCAAAAAAAATTTAACTGATACTGAAATTTGAATTTCACATAATTTTCATGTGTCATGAAATAGTCTTTTTTCAACTATAAAAAATGTAAAACCCATTCTTACCTCATGGGCTATAAATAAATAGGCCTCAGTTTGCTCTCTATCAACTACCTTATTTCTCCTATTCTAATAGAGCATTTTTCACAGGCCTGCCTGCATGGTCTCCTACTACCACCAGACAGATCATGATCATGTCCCACCCTACCTTACTGTTTTCTATATTTGTGGGGCTTACACTTTAGGGTTTATAAGAATTACCTGCAGGAATATGTATTTTAAAAATTCCCCGGTGATTCTGATGCCAATAAAATCATCTGACCCCTTTTAAGGTACACCTAAACTATGTTTTCAATAAAACTCACCTTGATTACTGCAATACAACCACTCTTGATTTGATCATATCCCATGTAGCCCCTAGTCATGTGTAAACAGTTATGTACACATGTAAAGCGGGTGTAAGATATAAAATATAAAATATGCACACAACTCAACTAGACTGTAGTCCATCTGAACACACCCTCAATACACTCCCTCTCTTGTATTCCCTGTGGTACCTTTGTCAGGGATAGAGGCACAATGGGTTGGTAAAGTGCACTGGACTGGAATGTCATTCAAGAAATGCCTCATTCACGATATGTGTATCCCTACTCTTATCTTGGTTCTGATTCTCAGTCCAGGGAAGACAAAAATGACCCTGAATATAACCATATAATAAAATACTATGTAATCATTCAAAATTTAAAACAGAGTATAGAACGGTACATCTAACAAATCAATTCTGCTAAACTAAATGTATACGTACAACTTCAAATGTTATATCCCAGAACTTTAAAATAATAGGTATCACCTATTGAGATCTGATTATGTGGCAGGAACTGTTCAAATGCTCATTTAATCCTGAGGCAGGTACTGTATTACCCACATTCTACTATGGCACAGACAGATTAGGTAATTTGCCTCTGAGTACAGTGATTGCTGGTAATTTTACTTCCTTTCTGCAGGTTCAATTTATCCCACTGAACAACAACCATTAGCTACCTTACTAATTAATGGCAATAACCATTAATTACTTTAGTAATTTAAGAAAGTTTTTTTTTTTTTTTTAAGTGAGCCTGAATCTTCAGGTCATACTCAAAAAACACCTGGCTTTTTGAAGGATCTTTAAATGCATTCAATAATATCATTACTATACAAACTTTTGTAAGTTTTAGTTCTTATATATTCAACAAATGTTTCCTATATAAGGCAATTTGTTCAAGGATCTATCAAGTGAGTTAAAAAAGCTAAATTTTGCAGTGTGCACCATTTGTTTTATTCTACCTCAGTAAAGACCATAAAGATAATATTTTTTTTAATCTCCCAACAACGTGAAAACTTCCTTAAAAAAAAAAATTACTCTAATAATGATGCTCATAATTGACCATCACCACGTAAACACTAACCCAAATTTAGTTCAGAAGGTCTTTTAACTCTTAAGTAAATCTCATTCCCCCTTCACTCACTACTCTCTACCTTCCTCTTCTATGTTCTTTCAGACCCCTAAGCTTTTCTCTCTGCAATGGTTCCCTCCCCAAGAATGCTCTCCCATTGCTATTCCCATCACTAGCTTCTTACCTAACAATGTTTCGCTCATAATAAGCACTTAACCACTTGCTGAATGAACAATGATTGAATACTCACCAAGTTTTCTTTTTTGGAATGACCACTTCTTCAGTCCCTTAATGTGAAAAATAAAACAAAGTGAATCAGTTTCCCAATACTACTACTATAAAGAAGTATAATGCGTTAATATAAAAATGGAGTTATTTCAATATATTTTTATATACCTGTTGCATCAGCTCCTTCAACCTCTGGGACGGCTGCACTTCCAGAATAAAATCTACAAAAAAATAAAAGCCCTAAAGCTAATACTCATTAATGAACTTCCCACCTCACCTCCACTTATGTGCAACTCAGCCAAAATTTTCCAATTATCACAGATCAAACTGGATAATTCATGTCAACGTATGCTGAGAAGATATGGTCTCAATGGCAAGTTGAAAACGATTACAAAATATGTTCCAGATATAGACATCATATTGCCAAAAAAATTTTAAATCAGGCCATCTAATTAAATAAAATCAGGGAAAAAAGGAAAAATTTAGTAGCACTTGAACATTTGAGCAGCTTATCTGAAATATAAGGAACTTTCACCTTTGAGAACCCAAAACACTGAGGCTAAAAGGGATAATGTAATGAGCTCCTGATTTTACATGGATGATGCCCTGATGACAATAGAAGATTATCCCACTTAAAGCAATTTTGACAAATTATGAAACTAAGATCACCACAGCCTTTCATTCCACTTCCTTCAACAATCAGGAATGTACCAAATGTATGTGTCCTAATTTAAACTTGGAACAATTTATATTATTTTTTTAACCTAAAATATAGAATTACTGACCCATGATTGAGTTTTAAAATGTTCTGATCACGCTAAAAAAATAGAGTCAATATACCACACATATAATGTACACTACCCTGTAAGTATTTCCTTCCTAAATAGCATTGGTACCATTCAGAAAATTGTCACGATGTGATTAAATGAAGAATTACTTCCTCTACTAGTAACTGGTCTCGGGCATCATCTTAAAACAATACCTCTCTGCTAGGGATCAACTTCAGAAAGGGATCAATTCTTTCAAATCATGCTGTTTCTCGTGACATGTATGTCACATACACCACTCTTGTCTTGTGGGTGAATGCTGAGGGAGAGATGCTGCGTCCAAATCAAAGGAAATGGGTAGGAAAACAACAACGCTGGGCACCACCGGGAAAAGGACTGGGATTGAACAGCAGCATTAAGGCTTCTGCAGTACCAGGTGGAGCGTTTTCTCTTTTATGAGGATTGAGGGAAGGTGTTACATATAAGATGTATGTATATTGTAAATTACACACTTCACTTGTTACAATTTTCTGATGGCTACTACTAGCGCCAGTTTACACATAAGGGAATTTTGTCTACTATCATTTCACAAAGGAAATGGCAAACATCGAATCCAAAATTAGGTTATTCCCAAATTTTCACAAGTTCCTGCCTCTCATACTTCCACAACGCCAGTTTGTACCGAGTGAAAAAAACTACACAAATGATACATGCGCCAAGTTTTAACAATCACAGCAATCCTATTCAGATTGTGTTCAGATCTTTTAGACTTTCCTGTTTTTATGAACACCTGGATGATTTCTATGGCCAAACATCCCCACAACATCCAGCATACAGTGGAACTCGTAAACTGCCTTTAATTTGGGAAAACCTGATTTTCCCCCCTTCCTCCCGGTGGGTGAAAACGAGTTAAGAGCGGATACAATTTTTCTTTCTTTTAAAACTTGGGTAGGGGTTGCCAATAGAATGCAGGCTCCACAACAGCAGGATCCTAAATCTTGACAAGAGTTCTAACCCCGGGGGAGGCGAACCCCAGCAATCAATATCCCCCTAACTAGCGCGTGTGGAGCCCTCCTTCAAGTACGCGGACTCCGCGTGCCATCTTTCCGGGACACGCGGCCGCGAGCGCACGCACGCGCATTCCACTCCAAGGTACCTAGTTCCCCAGTTCTCCGGGGGGAAAGGGGATACATATGGCCCAGGTGATCCTGGGGTCTTTCTCATGGATTCTCCAAGCTTCTCTTACCTGCTACTGGGGGCCCGTCCGCAGAGACCTGCCCGCCGACCCGTCAGCGGTAGGCAAAGCCCGCGGCGGACCCTCAGCCAGCGAGCCGACGATACGGCCGCCATCTTTGGCGTCTTCGCATAGCGTGCGGGGAAAGCATGCCCTCCACCTTAAGGCGGGGGTGGGGGGAGATGGGCGGGGAATAGCTCGGCTATTGGCTGAGACGGAACAAGACGAAAGCAATCACAACATAGGAGGTTACAGTCCCATGGTTTGAAAGATTTTGCTTCGGAAGTTAAAGGCTCAGTACACCTCATTTGCCTCAAAGACATTTCCTAAAATATTATTTTAATGTCTTATATGTATTCCATTATTTTCAAAATAAAAGGGCGAGTGAGAGTCGTGAAATTATTTTCCTTCCCCCCCTAGATCGGAAATGTTATCGTCCACGTAAATCTTCCCGTGAGCCTTTCTCGCGCGCGCAAGCGCAGTTTAAATCACATGGTGGCTGCGGGCCGCAGGCCGCGTTAAAAATATAGCCGTGGTGACTGGAATTTCTCTCTGGGTGTCAGAGCTCGGAACTGACCTGGAGGATGTTGGGCTCAAAGAACATGCCCTGGCGGCGGCTGCAGGGCATTTCCTTCGGGATGTATTCGGCCGAAGAGCTCAAGTAAGGAGTTGGTGGGAAGCATACAGAGCTTCTTGGGGTCGGGGCCACAAACTACCGTTCCCAGAAGGTCTGGCGCCCGGTTTCTCCTCAGAGTCCATGGCTGTCTGGCGCATGGCCTTCTGGGACCCGTAGTTCCGGGAACGTCCTGGGCTAGTGAGCACTACCTAGAACCCAGTGTGGCTAGGGAAGAGTTTGCCCTTGGGAAGGTGGGGGTACCCAGATTGCAGCGTTATCATCCGTCAGTCTCCTCGTTAATTAGCCTGCGTTTGTGTAGTTATTATAATGTCTCTGACGTGGTTTATTAAGCTCATGGTTAGTCTCCTCTTGTCTATAAAATGATGATCGTTCGAGACTCAATTCATGCGACAACTTCTCCTTGCTAGGACCGCTTATATTCTCTGCCTAATTACTAAATCAAAGGGGCCCTCTTCAGTCCTCATTTTGATCACCGTAGCATTTGACAGTCTTTCTCTTTTCCAGCACCTTATTTATTGTTTTCAGGTTCTTCTATTTCTGTGACAAGTACTACTTTTCTTCCCTTTATCAACCCACAAACATTTATCCATCATCCAGTTTTTGCCAGGCACTAAGCTAAGCATTCGTGATACATTGGTGAACAAGGTCCTTGCATTCGTGGTTTATATTCGAATTCGTCTCAGGCTCCTTAGCTGATTCCTCTTTTACTTAAATCTTGCTGTTCCTTGAGATTCTGTTCTGGTCATACATGCTGCTTTTCTTGTCCTAAATGTCCTCCCTAGACAATTTCACCACTTTCATGAGTGATACTCTCAAATTCAAATCTCCAGCCCAATCTTCGTTTCCTGATTTTTCATACTCATTTTTTTCAGCTGTTTTTTGGACATCTCTATTTGAATTTCACACCGAGTTCTTAAACTCCTATACCAAAAACTCAACAACTACTTCCCCTAAAGGGAGAGGGAACTTGCCCCTCCAAAATGGTGTACCTAGTCTAGTGCAAAATGGTCACTATTTTGTGACAGGACAAATATTCTAGATCTATTTCTCCTGACATCTCATTTACTTATTGGGCTCTTACTGTGTGTCACCTACATGTCTATTCGTTCTATAACCTCCTTTTCAACACTACTGTTACTATCTTAGATCAGACCCTTATCTCTTGTTTGAATTGTCTTTTTCTTCCGCCTCCCCCGCCCTTACACCAGTCCAGTGCATGCTCTACATTGCTGTTAAAATTATTCTTCCAAAGTGTAGATGTGATCATGCTACTCTCACCCTTAAAACCCTCCAGAGGCTTTCCATTTCCCTCAGGTAAATGATACTTTCTTAGCTTAGCCTACAAGTTTACCCATGATCAGGCCAATGCTGGTTTTTGCTAAAGCATGATCCCTTCGCTAGCCCTCACTTGCACATTCCATAAAGTGCCATCAGGTTTCAACGTCTGGGCCTTACCTCAAGCTATTTCCTCTGCATGCATTGTCCTCTCTGCCAGAGGGATCTGCTTCTCTGCTCTTGCCCCCGACCCCCAGCAGACACCTGGAGAGCATCTCTCCCCCTCTTAAGGCTCAGCTCAACCTCCCTCATTTTTGAGGTCTTTCCACACCTAGTACAGCTGTCTATTATGGTGCCTCAGTTACTTTTTTTGCTTGTTTATATTTCTGCCTCTCTCCACTAGCCTTGAGCTTCCTCATTCCTTTCTTTTATCCTCAACTCTGGTTGAATGACTGGATGAATAAACTGAGCTACAACGGTATGCTGGCCCAGAAATTTCAATTATATCATCACTAGGCGTACATAGATACTATTTCATCCAAAAGCAAAAGAATTGAATTTTTACAAGTTAATTGCAGAGTTTTTAGACAGGGAACTGCATAAGCAAATTTATACCCATTACTAGCATTATAGTACTATTTGAGTCTGGGGTTGACAAATTTCAATCATTATGCTACCTTTTATTGTGTTAAGTTCTAATAGCTTCCTAGGTCACTTGGAGTAAAAGCCAAGTCCTTAAAATGCCTTGGAAAGGTCATTCTGGCCCCTGCTACTTCTCTGAACTTACCTCTGTACTCACCCTGGCCTCCTTGCTGTTCCCGGAGCACCATAGTCACACACACACCTCAGGGCCTTTGCACTCCCTGCTTCTTCCTCCTGTAAAGGTGACCATATGGCTCACTCCCTCATCTCCTTCAGGCTTTTGTTCAGTATAATCTTCTCAATATAGCCTCCCCCAGCCATGGGCCCACTCTATTGTCCTTCCCCTTTTCTGCTTTACTTTTCTTCATAGGATTTTCTGCCATCCAATAGACTGTGTGCTTATTTATCTTGGCTTTTGTCTCCCTGCCTTCAATAGGATGTAAGGCCCATGAGCACAGGGATTCTTATCTGTTTTCCCAGCATCTAAAGGTGTGTCTGGCACATAATAAGCACTCAGTAGATATTTGTTAAGTGCACTCACGGGTGGATGGGGGAGCTATCTTTTCAGCACTTGGTACTATCAGTCCTTACTGCAACCATTTGTGTTGGTGCCTGCAGTTACAGGAGAGGAAATTCCTGTCCAGAGAATAAAATGACTCTCTAGGAGGCAGCAAAGGTCATCCTCAAACCCAAGTTTGCTAGTCTTAAACTCTTTTCTCTGCAGTGGAATCCTTGCTGATTGCTCTTCCCGTTGCATCCCATTCCTGCAATGATTAGAGGAGTTTTCTCCTCCTCCTCAGCTAGAGAGAGGAACTTTGCTCCTTACCACATAGAAAGACTTAGGATGAAGACAAAAAAAAAAAAAAAAATACATTCAGTTTTGGATGTGAGCTGTTTGTGTTGCCTTGACAAGCACAGGACACAGTTCTTCTGCCAGTTGACACAGGTGTGTGCTGGCCCCACCTGCCTATTCTTTTTCCATCCCTGTAGGCTCCAGGCAAGGGAAGTGAAGTACCAACTTACAGAACACGATAGAAAGGGGATCTAGTGGTACAAGTTTTTGCACCCAGACCTAATTAATTTGTGTTTGCCTTATGCAATAAATGTTCTCCTTGTTTATAACTCCAGTTAAGTTTTAGAGCTTAGTGTAAAATGAACGAGAAGAAATGTAGATGAATATTTATCCAGCTTCGAAGGAGAAAGACTTAGCCCAAAGGTAGTGGAAGAAAGCAGCAGTGAGTTTAACTCATTAAAAAATTTTAAATTATGCAAACAATATCATCAAGAAAGTGAAAAGATGAGTCGGAAGAAATATTTGCAAATCATGTATCTGACAAAGGACTTGTATACTGAATATACAAAGCACCCTTACAACTCAATAATAAAACAGCAAATAACCCAATTATAAAACAGGTAAAGGATTTGAATAGACATTTCTCCAAAGAGGATATATAGATGGCCAATAGGTACACAAAGATGTGCTCAACATCATTGGTTATCAAAACCACAGTGAGATACTATGTCACACCCACTAGGATGGCTAGAATCAAAAAGTCAGATCATAAAATGTGTTGGCAAGAATGTGGAGAAGTTAGAGCCTTGGTGTATTGCTGGTGGGACTGTAAAATGGTGCAGCCGCTTTGGAAAACAGTCTGGCAGTTCCTCAAAAAGTTAAACATAGAGTTACCATATGACTCAGCACTTTCATTCCTAGATATATATCCATGAGAAATGAAAAAAATATATTCACACAGAAACTTGTGTACAGGACTTCCCTGGTGGCGCAGTGGTTAAGAATCCGCCTGCCAATGCAGGGGACACGGGGTGAGGCCCTGGTCCGGGAAGATCCCACACGCCATGGAGCAACTAAGCCCATGTGCCACAACTACTGAGCCTGCGCTCTAGAGCCCGTGCGCCACAACTACTGAGCCTGCGCTCTAGAGCCGGCGTGCCGCAACTGCTGAGCCTACATGCCGCATCTACTGAAGCCCGCGCGCCTAGAGCCCGTGCTCCGCAACAAGAGAAGCCACCGCAGTAAGCCCGCACACTGCAAAGAAGAGTAGCCCCTGCTCACCGCAAGTAGAGGAAGCTTGCGCGCAGCAACGAAGACCCAACGCAGACAAAAATTAAAATTAATTAATTAATTAATTCAAAAAAAAAAAAGAGTACCCAGGAAATTTCCAATGCATTTGTAATTTAAAAAAAATAAAAACAAAAAAACTTGTATGTAAATGTTCCTGTCAGCATTATTTATAGTAGCCAAAATGTAAAACTAACCCAATAAAATATGGTGTATCCATGCAATGGAATATTTTTTGGCTATAAAAAAATGAAATACAGATACAGGCTACAGCATGGATGAACCTTGAAAACATGCGAGGTAAAAGAAGCCTGCTATAAAGACCACATAGCATATGATTTCATTTATGTGAAATGTCCAGATGGACAAGTCTCTGGAGGCAAAAAGTAGATTAGTCATTGCATAGGACTGTGAGGGAGGTAGAGACGGATGGAGAGTGACTGCTAGGGTTTCCTTTACTGGGGACGAAAATGATATTGTGGTGATGGTTGCACAACTCTGTGGATACACTAAAAAACACCGAGTGTATACTTCAAATGGATGAATTGTATGGTACGTGAGTTACAGCTCAACGACGCTGTTTAAAGAATTTATAAACTTTCGCCTGTGAAAAATGACAAAAGACATCACAAGCTAGGAAAGTATTTGCCACCAAAAAAGGTTAATGTCCTCATATGTAAGGAGCTCATGTAGACAATAATAAAAAAGTTAAGATTTTAACTTAAAAATGAGTTAAATTTTATTTTTTTAATTAAGTAAAGGACCAAAATGGCCTTTAAAACAAAACATAATAAAAAGATTAATTAATGTGACAGGGAAGGGGGTGGGTGGGATGCTGATTCACTTTGCTGTACAGCGGAAACTAACGCAACATTGTAAAGCAACTATACTCCAATAAAAACTTTTTAAAAATTAAAAAAAAAGATACATCCTAATTTCTGTTAAAAAAAATGTTTAACGTCACAGTGGGTAGCATTTTTTCACCTTAAATTTGGAAAGTTTTTAAGTGCTAAGACTCAGTGCTGGTTAGGACAGACAGGCAATCTACTTACTGTTAACCCATCTTTTCTGGAATGCAAGATGGCAGAATATATCAAGAGCTTCAAAGCAGTTCGCCCTGGGACTTCCCTGGCGGTCCAGTGGTTAGGACTCCAAGCTTCCACTGCAGGGGCCCTGGGTTCAATTCCTTGTCGGGGAACTAAGATCCTGCAAGCCTTGCGGGAGGCCAGAAAACAAAACAAAACAGTTCACCCCCTTTGATTCAAGGATTTCCCTCCACCAAGGAACTAATTATATTTTTAGGAAATAGTTAAAAGTTTGAATTATGCTATGCAAAAATCTTTATGCAGATAGGTGGCATGAGCTTACTTATAGTGGAGTTTGGCTAAATGAATTATATTAATTGACATATAATGAAAGATTGGGTAATTCTTAATTACCCAGTCTTTCCAAAGAATTTTTAGTGACCTGAAAACACTTAATGCATAATGAAAATGACAAAGGCAATGCTAGAAATAGCAAATGATCCCAGTTACTGTTTTTAAAAATGTATCCATAGAAAGAAGTCTGTTAACAGTGGTTTTCTCTGCATTGTGAGATTTGGATTTCATTATCTTTATTTTCTAATTTACAAAAAAAAAAAGTTTAAAAGCAAACTTGGCATGAACGTAATTTTGGTAAAAGTAGTTAGGTGTCCTGTGGGAGCCCGCTTTCAACCAAACATAAAATACTGCAATGAAACCTTTAGTAAAGCAGGTTATACTTCTCAAAAGTTTGCATATTTATGTTTAACTTTTCTCAATTCACTGTTCCTATATACTGGGATTATTCCCTTTGCTGAACTCTGTGGGTTTGGGGTTAGGTCTGGTCCATATCTCACCACACCCCCACCATTCTGGGCTTTGTCACCTGAATTAAATCACTAACCACTCTGAGCCTGTTTCCTCCTCTGAAAAACGCATATAGTGACGCCCATCTCAGAGGGTTCAAGTCAGACTAAATGCTGCTTATGATGCGTTTGGCGTGTAAGTCAGTACTTCTTTGTATAAAGTCGGCCAGTGTGTTCGGTTAGCGCAAGATTTGCACTAAATCTGGATTTTAAAGATGTTACCACTCACTGCTCTTCATTCAGCACATATTCATTGAGCACCTTTTGAGTGCAGGCTCTGGGCTAAATGCTGAGCTGCAGTGGGGAGCAAGGCAGACACCGAGTCTGCCCTCTGGAGCCGTCAGCACGTCTGAAGACACAAACATTAAATCATCCCTTTGGGGCTTCCCTGGTGGCGCAGTGGTTGAGAATCTGCCTGCCAATGCAGGGGACACGGGTTCGAGCCCTGGTCTGGGAGGATCCCACATGCCGCGGAGCAACTAAGCCCGTGCGCCACAACTGCTGAGCCTGCGCGTCTGGAGCCTGTGCTCCGCAACAAGAGAGGCCGCGATAGTGAGAGGCCCGCGCACCGCGATGAAGAGTGGCCCCCGCTCGCCGCAACTAGAGGAAGCCCTTGCACAGAAACGAAGACCCAACACAGCCATAAATAAATAAATAAATAAATTTATTAAAAAAAAATCATCCCTTTGTAAGTGCCGAAGAGGAAATGCCCTAGAAGTTGGGTAACCTTGTCTCACCTGGTCTTTTTTATCTCCCTAGGAAATTAAGCGTTAAGTCCATTACAAACCCTCGGTACCTAGATAGCCTGGGGAACCCATCGGTGAACGGCCTGTACGATCTGGCTCTGGGCCCCGCAGACTCCAAAGAGGTGTGCTCCACCTGCGTGCAGGACTTCAGCAACTGCTCCGGGCACCTGGGCCACATCGAGCTCCCGCTCACCGTGTACAACCCTCTCCTCTTCGAGGTACGTTCTGGCCTGGGCCACCGTGGCCGCGTGGGTCTCAGGGCGCGGGTGGGATTTGTGAGTGCCACCCCTCTCCCCAGGGCAGGTGTCTCAGGAGGTCAGCTCCCGACACATTGAGTGAAAGTGCTGTTTACTTGGCGATTTAAAACCTTGAGGAGCGAAATCCAGTACATTCAACTTGTCCTCTAGCCCTGCCTAAAGGAACTTCGGTTTGATTCCCATTGAGAAGAGCCACAGCTGGATTCTGTTTACACAGAGGGGAGAGCGTTCAGATCCATCCCTAGACCTTTTGTTCTAAGGGCTTTATGTCTTTCAGAAATGTGGGTGAGGCTTCCCTGGCAATAGAGGACTTTGGAATTCCCCAGGCCTCCCTGGGCCCTTCAGGTGGATTTGTGGGCTCTTGCTTAGTGGCAGGAAGAGCAGAGCTCCAGAAGGCCCAGCACTGAGCTGAGAATGAAGTTACTGTGCAGTCCTACTTCAACACTTTCAGCTTCTTAAGTCAGTTAACCCAGCCTCCGGGATTTGTTTTAAGCAACACAGGTGATAGTGTACGTGGACATGATTTTCGTCTGTTAATCGTATTAGGGGAAGAGAATTGTCTTAGTTAAATACTAAACATTTGAAACATTATTTTAAATGAAACATTTTAATTAAAAGTTTTCAGTATTTAGGACTTCCCCTGGTGGTCCAGTGGGTAAGACTCCACATTCCCAATGCAGGGGGCCCCGGTTTGAACCCTGGTCGAGGAACTAGATCCCACATGCTGCAACTAAACATGAAACAGTGAAGATCCCACCTGCCACTAAGACCTGGTGTAGCCTAAATAAATAAATATTTTAAAAAAAAAGTTTTCAGTATTTAAATGAGTACTAAATTTAGTATTTAAATAAAATAAAGGTAGTTTCCGACCTCAGACCCAAAGTAAATTTCTAGTATTAATGGATTAAAATGAAATCATAAGAGAAAATATAGAGGAATATTTATCAAGTTCTTAAGGTGAAGAAGGGCTTTCCAGGTCCATAGGGTGAAGTGGAATTCTTAAAGGAGTAAACTGACAACATAAAAACAAAAATCGTAAGTATGTATTACATTGAAAATCACTTTGACTGCTACGTCACTTTCTAATATCCTGTCTCTTTTATTCCCTCTCTTCAGAAACTCTACCTGCTGCTCCGGGGTTCCTGTTTAAACTGTCACATGCTGACTTGCCCCCGGGCTGTGATTCACCTGCTGCTCTGCCAGCTGAGAGTTCTGGAAGTCGGGGCCCTACAAGCAGTGTACGAGCTGGAGAGAATTCTGTACAGGGTAAGTGGGTAGTGGCTGTCATGGCAATCAGGCAAGCCAGAGTGGTGGGTACAAGAGCTACTTGTGTGTGGCCCCTAAGAATAGTCACCAGAATGCTTGAGCTTTAAGTCTTGTGACTAAGTACAAATAGCTAGGTGTGAAAACATGAAGCCATAAGAATAATTAAAGGACTTCCCTGGTGGCGCAGTGGTTAAGAATCTGCCTGCCAGTGCAGGAGACACGGGTTCGAGCCCTGGTCCGGGAAGATCCCACATGCCACGGAGCAACTAAGCCCGTGCGCCACAACTACTGAGCCTGCGCTCTAGAGCCCGTGAGCCACCACTACTGAAGGCCTCACGCCTAGAGCCTGTGCTCCGCAGCAAGAGAAGCCACCTCAATGAAAAGCCCACGCACCGCAGTGAAGAGTAGCCCCCGCTCGCCGCAACTAGAGAAAGCCTGTGCGCAGCAGTGAAGACCCAACACAGCCATAAATAAATAAATAAATAATTTTTTAAAAGAAGATATTGTCCTTGTCTCCAGGAACTCCCTCTCTTTATCCTCCTCGTGTGCTTATTTTTGACAGTTTGTCATTGTACTTAGCAAATTCTTTGTAGGAATGATCTGAGGTCTGGGATGCTGGCTGCCTTCCTCCAGAGAGGGTTCTTATTGCTTTTGCAATACGCTTGGTGGCCTGGGACCATCGTAGTCTGTGTTCAAGGCTGGACTGAACTGCAGCCTATGGGAAGCCAGGTGATTCTGTTCCAGGGCTGGTCTAGTTCCCAAGGACATAGCCCTTAGGGTCCCCAGCCTCCTGTGTTTGTGGGGTGCGATATGGCATGAAGATATCCTGTTAGATTCCTGTCCTTGCACTAACTCTAGGCTTTCATTTCTCTCCGCTTTATCATTTAAGACCTTCAAAATGAAAAGTTCAAAATTTTTGGATTGTAGAATGTTTCCAAGGCCAGGCTAACGTGTTGTGCAGCTCCAGGGATCATCACAAGTCTGTCAGCATCTTCCCCGGAGGGACATAACTACCCTGAGGGTTGCCCGAGAGCTGTGCAGTGCGGCATCCCTGCCTCAGTGCAGCCTCGGCCCCTGTGCTCTTTGACCTGGATTCCCATTTTCCCTTCAGTTTGGCCTTGGTTATCCCTCACTGTCCTGTCAGTTCTTCGGAGCTTTACATTTTCAAAAATATTTTATCCTGTCTCGGTTCTTTTCGCTTTTCGGTTTGGTCTGAATCATCTAGCCGACCACTACTGGAAGCAGAATAGTCTAAATTTTTATTTTTATTTTATTTTTTTAACAGCAGTGTGGCCAAACTGTTTTGGAAATGCACCGCAGCAGCCATGAGGTTTCTTTCTCTCCCCTCAAACGAAACTCTCCCATCCTTGGAGAGGCTGCCCCCTGGTGCTGTGCATCATACACTTGCTTTACTTTGATCATACAGTTTTTTTCTTTGTTTTCCAGTTTCTGGAAGAAAATGCTGATCCTACTGCCTTCGAAATTCAGGAAGAGTTAGAACGATATACAACCAAAATCCTACAGAACAACCTCCTGGGATCCCACGGCGCACATGTGAGTTATCCTGTCTCTGTTTCCCAAACACTCGGTTTTTAGCATAATTATCACAGTTGCCGCCACACTGTCTTTTGCGTATCCTTTGGCTTCCCAAAGTTTGAATCCAAGCTCTGCCTCTCGTGAGGCCTCTGACCTTGTAAGTTACATAACCGTCCCTGAGCCACCAGGTCCTCATCTTTGATGCCTGCCTGCAGGACTGAGGAGAAGGTTAGGTGAAATTAGTGGCTTGGGTACAACATCCAGTGAGGCTTATGCTCTGGCTTACGGTCTCACTTGGAGAATGAGGCCCACGCCCTGTTCTTCTTTCTCCTTCCAACACTGCTGAATGACTGCTGCCTCCCTGTCCCCCCCATCGCACCTGTGTTAGTGTTAATTTGTTCAGGGAATGAGTGGTCTAGGTAATCAACCTGCAGGGCTAATCTTGAGATCTGATTCACCTCATGCCCAAGTTTCACACCAGAGATTCTGATTTAATTGGTCTAGGGTAGGGCCCCAGGGGAGGGTACAAAAGCCCCCCGGGTGGGTCTCATTTGCAGCCAGTTCAGAACCACTGGTGTAGCTTAACTGTGGATGTGCCTTCCCTCGGAACTTTGAGGTCCATTCAAGGGAGGCAGCAGCTGCATCCAGAGAGGTTTCTTTTTTTTTTTAATATTTATGTATTTATTTGGTTGTGGCGGGTCTTAGTTGCGGCATGCGCGATCATCGTAGTGGCATGGAGGATCTTTAGTTGTGGCATGTGGACTCTTAGTTGTGGCATGCAAACTCTTAGTCGCGGCATGTGGGATCTAGATTCCTAACCAGGAATCGAACCCGGGCCGCCTGCATTGGGAGCACGGAACCTTAGCCACTGGACCACCAGGGAAGTCCCCAGAGAGGTTTGTTTTATTTATTTATTTATTTATTTATTTATTTATTTTTGGCTGCGTTGGGTCTTCGTTGCTGCGTGTGGGCCCCCTCCAGTTGCGGCGAGTGAGGGCCACTCTTCGTTGCGGTGCGCGGGCTTCTCATTGCGGTGGCTCCTCCTGCTGTGGAGCACGGCCTCCAGGCATGCGGACTTCAGCAGTCGTGGAACGCGGGCTCTAGAGCTCAGGCTTAGCAGTTGTGGCGCATGGGCTTAGTTGCTCTGCGGCATGTGGGATCCTCCCGGACCAGGGCTCGAACACGTATCCCCTGCACTGGCAGGCAGATTCCCAACCACTGCGTCACCAGGGAAGTCCAGGTTTGTTTTAAATTAAAGTAGCATTTATTGATCCTTGCTGTATTCCAAGCCCCCCCATTGCATTCATGATGTCTTTATCTTAGTAACAGCTTGGTAAGGTGGTCATTATTCTCATTTCCATATTATGAATGAGGAAACTTAAGGAAAGAAGTCGCTCAGTGATTGGTAGCGTTTGGCTGTATTAGGGTTCTGTGGGAAATTTTAAGAAAGGGGTGGCTTCCTCTGGTTTTTCAAAAAAAGGTGAAAACCACAAAATGAATACCTACTGGATTCTCTTCAGAATGGCACTCTGAGTTTCCTTGCCTTTTTTTAATAGGTAAAAAATGTCTGTGAGAGCAGGAGCAAGCTCATTGCTTTCTTCTGGAAGTCACACATGACTGCTAAGCGATGTCCCCACTGCAAGTGAGTGCCTTCCCCTCTGTTGTTGTTTTAAATTTTATTAAAGTATAGTTGATTTACAATGTTGTATAAACTTCTGCTATATAACAAAATGATTCAGTTATACATATATATATATTCCTTTTCATATTTTTTCCACTATGGTTTATCACAGGGTATTGAGTATGGTTCCCTGTGCTGTTTACCCATTCTATATATAGTAGTTTGCATCTGCTAATCCCAAACTCCCAATCCTTCCCTCCCCCACCTGCCATTCCCCTTGGCAACCACAAACCTGTTCTCTGTATCTGTGAGTCTGTTTCTGTTTCATAGATATGTTCTTTTGTGTCGTATTTTAGATTTCACATCGTTCGGTTTTTTTTCTCTCCTCAAAACTGTCCTCGTGTCTAGAACTGGGCGGTCAGTTGTCCGAAAGGAGCACAACAGCAAACTGACAATCACATATCCGGCCGTGGTGCACAGGAAAGCAGACCGGAAGGACACTGAGCCCCAGGGTAAGCAGGCCGGGCCCTAGGAGGCCCTCGGCATGTCTTTCATGTGTGGCCATCAGACGTGTCCCGAGCCTCGGGGATCCCTGGTCCTCCGCACCACGTGTTTCTCAGCTGCACATTTGTGGTGGGCCAGCAGATGGCAGGTGTCCAGGCTCTTAGGGCCAGTGGGCATCCTGGCGAGCTCCCGGCCCCGGCCTCTGGCGCAGAACTGACGGCTGGGCTGCAGGGCGAGGCAGCCCCTCACAGGCTGAATGACGCACCTCTTGCCACAGGTGGTTGGTTTTCTGAAAGATTCTCGAGGAAGAAGTTAAGAAATTTACCTGGCAAATATTTCACACCATTTTGTTGTCAAACAAGCGTGGATTTATTTTGAAGTAAAATGTAGGTGTATTTTAGAGAAAAACTGTGAGCAGCCAAAGACTGTTAGCGCCTCCTGCAGGCTGCTCCTGTCCTCTCAGATGCCTGGAGTAGCTCTGCTCTGCCCGTGGGGGTACCGGGGAAGAAATCTGAGAGACTTGGTACTCCTGCTTTTTCATTTTTGTAGTTGTAAGTTTGTTTAAAGATGCTTTTTGTTTTCTCTTTTGAAGTGAAGATTAAATAAGGTGTTCCATTTGAGGTACTGAGACCAGTGCCTGCTATGTCTTAGGTGCTCTGTAGATATTGACCGTTTGTTTTTTGTTATACAGTCAGTGTACCAGGGCGGGAAAAGCATCACCTGTGATGGACACCTCACTCTGCTTCTTATTCTGAGGGGCTTAGAGAAGGTCACTTCTTGGACCTTAGGTTTCCATCTCTATATAGTGGCAGCGACAGAACTTCTTGCCCAGAGTTGAGGAAATTTCATGTGCGAAAGTCTGTAGCATATTGTCTCTAAACCTTATTCCAGAGTTAAGAACCATAGAATAGGCAAGGAAATAAGTTCTCTTCCTGGAGTTGCATAATCTGTCTTTCGCACTGAGGACTATGGCAAGGCCTGGAGTAAGTAACTGCCTTACCCATTTGGGCCGCTATAACAAAAGTACCATAAACCGAGTGGCGTTTATAAACAACAGACATTTATTTCTCACAGTTCTGGAGGCTGGGAAGTCCAGGGTTGTGGTGCTGGCACATTTGGTGTCTGGTGAGCGCCCACTTCCTCAATGACAGCCAACTACTCCCTGTAACCTCACATGGTGGAAAGAGGCAAAGGAGCTCTATTGGGGTCTCTTCATAAGGGCACCAGTCCCAGTCACGAGAGTTCCACCTTCATGACCTAATCACCTCCCAAAGGTCCGACCTCCTGACACACCACCATTTGGGGGGTTAGGATTTCAACACATGAAACTTGAGGGAATACAAACATTGAGACCATAGCAATAGCAAACGTGTTTATTATTACTTTTAAAATAAACCTTCTATTTTAGACTAATTTTAGACATATAGAAGGGTTGCAGACATGGTACAGAGAGTTACTGTGTACTCTTTACTCAGTTTGCCCTAATGTAACATCTCAGATGACCATGGTGCATTTGTCAAAACTAAGAAATTAACATTGGTACACTATTAACTACAGACTTTATTTGAATTTCACCAGTTTATCCAGTAATGCCCTTTTTATGTTCCAGGATCCAATCCAGTATACCACAATGCATTTAGAAAGCCTGTTTAATGGTTAACCATAAACAACCACAAGGGTGGATTTTTCTACACTATATATAGCCCTTAAAATAATTTTTAAGGTTGGGAACTGCTGCTCTAGCCCTTAGGGCACCTTAGAAAATGTTCATAGATTGAGAACAAAGATGGTCAGAAATCTAGAGGATAACTGTTTCTTTGGGGCAAATATCTAAAAGTTAGGTAGCCTTTCAGTGCCTTTGTCAAATCCGTTCTTTGAAGTAATTTTCACTGCAGCTATGAGAATATGATGGTGCCACCCAAAATTCTGTGCATTAGAAACAAGTCAGCTGTAGTCTTCGATACTTTTTGGATTGGGTTTTTAGTATTTAGCAGACATTTACCTGTTGGGCACTCAGCCTCGTGCCCAGGACCCTGCCTCTGGCCGAGTCCAGTGCCAAAGTGGAGACCTGACCTTGTGGCCTCTGCTCTTGGGGGAGGCTGCGGGTGACGCAGGTCAGTAACTCCAGGGGGAGGTGATGTGGAGGCAGGTGAGCATTAGGAGCAAGGATCTGGCCACGTTCCTGGTATCGAAGGGGTCCAGGCAGTGAGGCCGGTGCCTCAGTGATCCCCACGTACTGGTGATCCCATGAGGGGCGCCGTAAGCTCGTGAAATTCACGTTCACTCCAGAGTGTTCCTCAAGCCCCAGGATGCTAGCATTTTCAAATGAGAATTCTTAAAGCCGAGGTACTCCACCCACTGTGATCTAGTCTTCCCCAAGTTATTTGACTTCCCGATGTTTGTTTTTGACACGGCAGCTCTTAGAGCTAAACGAAACACACATTAGGGCCGTTCTGAGGTCCCATCGAGGCAGATTTCATTTTTTTTTTTTTTAAACTTTGGGTTTATTTATTTATTTATTTATTTATTTATTTATTTATGGTTGTGTTGCGTCTTCGTTTCTGTGCGAGGGCTTTCTCTAGTTGCGGCGAGCGGGGGCCACTCTTCATCGCGGTGCGCAGGCCTCTCACTATCGCGGCCTCTCTTGTTGCGGAGCACAGGCTCCAGACGCGCAGGCTCAGTAGTTGTGGCTCACGGGCCTAGTTGCTCCGCGGCATGTGGGATCCTCCCAGACCGGGGCTCGAACCCGTGTCCCCTGCATTGGCAGGCAGATTCTCAACCACTGCGCCACCAGGGAAGCCCCAGATTTCATTTTTTGCAGGCTGCAAAAGTGTCCCGTTAGGAAGGGTGCAGTCCATGTGAGGAGGTGGCATCCCACAGGTCTCTTCTGACTCAAATCCAGTGAGTGAACAACCCCGGTCTGCTTTAGTCTGTGACTAAACTGTGGTGGGGTCACTTTCTGCCCTGGCAGCCCTGGGTCGGGGGGCTGGAGAGCACTGCCAGATGCAACTCATCTGCCTCAGCGCATCAAGCCAGTTTACTAAGAGAGAGGTTCTTTCCAGAAGTGCCCGCAAAGTGGTTCTTTAGGTTAATGGGGTCTTTTCTCCCCACTGAATGCACGTAGCTTTCTAACTCTGTGGTTTATCCCTGAAGGTCAGAGCCTCTCTTCATTGCATTCCCCACACTTCCTTCAATTGCATTAATTGGTTGAAATGTTTTGCTTTTATAGGAATCAAAATTTTAGACGTGTAACATCTTGACCGAGCAATTCCACTTTAATGATTTTATCCTAAGAATTAGGCATGCCCACAGTATGAAGTTGTTTAAAATTGGAAATGACTACAGTGCCTGTTAATAGAAGTAATTAAATTATGGTACATCTATTAATTGTTATCCAAGTTACAGATTTCTCTAAAAACTTTCAGTGACGTGTCTTCTGCAGTTGGTAAAGAAACCAACTAGAGAATTGGAGGTGGAATGAAGCTGGATTTTACAAATGTGGAAAAAAGCAGAAGAGTAGGGTTTTTAAAATATAGATTATCTTACGATATTTCGAACATGTGTGTTCAAGCCAGTGAAAATTTAGTATCTGCTGGGTCCTAGATACTGTTAGGTGTTAGGAACACAGACAAGACACAGTTCCTGCCCTGATAAGTACATTAAAAAAGAATACTGAGCAATTAAAAAAAATTTTTTTGGCCACCCCGTGCAGGTTGTGGGATCTTAGTTCCCTGACCAGGGATCGAACCTGGGCCCTCAGCAGTGAGAGTGCAGAGTCCTAACCACTGGACCTCCAGGGAATTCCCAAGCAATATTTAATTTCAGTGAATGTATTCCAAAAGAAGTTGATAGTTTTGAACCTAGAGGGTCACATTGCTTACTTATCTTTGTTAATCATCTAAGTGCTTGGGGCCACACCTCCTGAATGGCAGCCCCAAGTGTGATTTTTCTGTCTTACTCCGGGTATAGCTGATAAACAGTATCCCAGAGTCATCTTGCTTAATCTGAGAAACCAAAATCAATCTACTTCTTACACACCAGCAAGATATTTGTAAGAAGAAATTGAATATATGTTTACCCATAAAAATGTTCATCCTCATTTCTCCATAATTCTGCTGTGAAACTTTCTGGTAAAAGCCATGTGCATAAAGCTATGTATCACAGTGTAACTTATAATAGTAAAAAGATTGGGATCAACTCAGATATCCAACTATTACAGTGTGGTTCAGTCACTCAGGAAACATCCTCTCAGAGGAATATCATGCAGCCATTAAAAATGATGGTGATTGGCCTGACCGGTGCCCTAGGCCAGAGCTTCATCTTCATGACAGTTGTGTATTTTGGTCCCCTGACCTGCTCCATGATCACCACAACTCGAAAGTTCTTCACCATTTTGGCCTCCGTTATCCTCTTCGCCAACCCCATCAGCCCCATGCGGTGGGTGGGCACTGTGCTTGTGTTCTTGGGTCTCGGTCTCGATGCCAAGTTTGGGAAAGGAGCCAAGAAGACATCCCACTAGGAAGAGAGAGACTGCCTCCACTCCAAGAATATTTAAGTTATTTTCTGGAACAGTGACATCTCTTGGGAAAACAGACAAAATAGAGATAAAGGACTAGGTTTCAGTCTGGGTAAAAAAAAAAAAAATGAGGGTGAGACAAAAGCTATAGGGGGCAACATGCAGAAATGCTCACAAGATGACACTAAATGAGCAAAGTAGTACAAAATAAATCCACACCTGAGATTATAATGATCTAAAACTGTATAAACCGAAGGACCAGAAAAGAATATATAAAAGTGGTAATTGTGTTAACATGATGAAATCGTGGGTGATTTTTTTTTTCCCTTTGGCTCTACTTTTTTAGATTTCATACACTAGTTACATGGTTTTCATTACTTTAGAAATTAGATTAAGGGGGGAAAAATTCAGAGCAGAGAGTATGCTGTCCTAGAGATTGATTTTTGTGGTCAGATTGCAGGCTTGGCAGGGTGGGGAAAAGAACTGATAAATCCCATTAAGGAGGGAGTGCCTGTAATTAACTTACTGTGCTCTGATTCCCCTCTTCGGCTCCAGGAATTGAGGACGCTCAGTTGGGAAAACGAGGATACTTGACACCCACCAGCGCTCAAGAACATCTCACGGCTCTTTGGAAGAATGAAGGTGCTGTACCAGCCTAAAGAAATAGCCCTTTGCCTTCCTGGACTCCTTTACCCTGCCTTTTTGTTTTTATGTTCTCAAAATTGTGATTCTTGTAGATGTCTCCTGAAATCAAACAGTAGGTTTGGGGCAGGCTTCAGGGTACATTGTTGTTGATGCCTTATAGTGTGGGGAAGGCATGAACTTGACAGTTACTGTAACTGAGCCTGGTCGTTAAATGACAGCTGCAGGTGGGCATCGCTTAA
The DNA here is from genome assembly GCF_009873245.2 of Balaenoptera musculus. Lineage (NCBI taxonomy): Eukaryota > Metazoa > Chordata > Mammalia > Artiodactyla > Balaenopteridae > Balaenoptera > Balaenoptera musculus. The sequence continues at coordinate 14,382,196 of NC_045797.1, forward strand.
TACAGTTTGACATAAGTCTCGAAGGTTCAGTGTAACTCACTTTATTTTAAATGCCCATAAATAAAAGTTGGGGTTTTTTTTTTTTAAGGTGTCTATGGGAATTCCTTCTGTGAATCAAAAAATGAACTCTGTTTTTTTTAAATTGGGATTTTCATACATTTTAATTCCCTACAAATAGGAAAGTCTTCCATTAGTCTTTGAGTTTATAAGAAAAGCCCACATATCACCCACCCTCTGAGAGTGTGTTCTGGAACACTGAATGTAACTGCTGTGTAATGACAAGCACTTAAAAATGAAAATCTTGCTAAAGGGATAAGTGATGTCAGAAAAAAAATAGCACTCAAGTTAGTATGAGTGTTGTTGGCCCTGACATGTTTTATTCATTCTCTCTGTAGCTTTTTTTTGGGTTACCAGACACTTGAAACACAGCTTTGATCCATAGACGATCTTTGTAGCATCTATGTGGAGGGTTTTTTATTTTGTTTCCTTTTGTTGTTTTTTTTTTAATTGGGGTATAGTTGCTTTACAATGTTGTGTTAGTTTCTGCTGTACAATGAATTGAAACAGCTATATGTGTACATATATCCCCTCCCTCTTGGACCTCCCTCCCCATCCCACCCATCTTAAGAAGACTCACTATTTTTTGATTTGATTTTTGTTTGTTTATTTCAAATACGTTTTCTTATAAATACCAGAGTAATAAGTGTGTGTGTGCACGTGCGCGTGTGAGTCTGATGATCCAGGAAGGTGACCAGAAGCACGTGAAAGTTTTTGTTTCCCATCCTTGCCCATCTCAGCCCCTGGGCTGAGCACTGTCATCCCTGTAGCACCCGTCTTTAAACCCATCATCTCCCCTGTGTGTAGGCTCACAGCACCCAGAGAATGTTTTTTTGCTCATTAGTTTTTATAAAGACAAATGTAATCTTACTCTACATATTGTCCTACGTTCTGGGATTTTTTTTTTTTTTTTCCACTCAGTAAAATTTCTGTGGTCATCCTTCCGTGCTCTTACATATAGATTTAAATGATCCTTTTGGTTTATTTCAAACACAGGATTCTTTCTGAATTACCTTTTTCTGGGACTGGAAGATGTTGGCATGGAGTCCAGATTCAATCCCAGTATGTTCTTTCTGGATTTCTTGGTGGTGCCACCCTCAAGGTAATGCCCTTTCATTGGCTTTATTTCACCTGACAAAGGTTTCTGGACCAATTGAATAATGACCTCTGGGAGAGGATGATGGAAGGGTCAAGGGCACTGAGAAGTAGCGCATCTGTTCCACTCCCAGGTGGCAGGTGGTAGGAGCATTTTCCTTTCCGTTCTTCCTGCGTGCAGGAGGGATGTGGGTTTCTTTCTGAGTGTGGGGGTGGAATAGGGGCCGGTGGGAGGCTGAGGAACACGCCCTTCATGCTAAGCATCCACTGACGCCACGCGTCCTCCTACAGGTATCGCCCCGTCAGCCGCCTCGGGGACCAGATGTTTACCAACGGCCAGACGGTGAACCTGCAGGCTGTCATGAAGGATGTGGTTCTGATCCGAAAGCTTCTGGCGTTGATGGCCCAAGAACAGGAGCTGCCAAGTGAGGTGGCAGCACCTGCCGCAGATGAGGTCAGGGCCGCCTTGGAGCTGATGTCGTAGTTCTGACTCCCTACACTCTGGGTCCTGGGAGATGCCTGTTAGCAGTTCTGTACAGCTGTGTGTGAGCCGTGGGTTTGGGAGGACCAGGCGATGTCTGGGGGAAAGCATGGGTCTGAGCGTGGTCCCCGCGATCACGCCCGGGGTGACCTTGGTTGAGTTGCTTTAACTTCTTGGTCTTGTCTCCACTATAAGATGCATGTGGTCTGTGGTGGGATTTTATATGTGGTGTGTTCTGGGCCACCTGCTCTCCCTGGCAGCTCTAGAAACACCAGTCTGCTGCCCTCAGCTCTAAGAATGTCCCTCCTGGGTTATGGTACCAGAGCCCATGCCACCCAGCTCTGGTTTTGGCTCAGGAAGGTCTCCAGCATTGGGGTCAGGAAGGCAGTGTTGTCATTTGTAGGAATTTCCCAGAATAGGACTGTCAGATTTGGGGCCTCAGCTTACTCTCCAGTAAATGGTGGAGCTGAATTCAGTTTTCCTGTTTCAGCAGACATTTCCCGAGCCCCTTCAGTGGGCCAGGTCCTCGGTGGGTATAAAGATGAGTCAGGCACTCAGGAAGTTTGCTGAGATCACTGACATCCTTCCCAGCTCTAAGATGCTCTCTGGATGTAAATAGGAAGGACCGTCTCAGCCTTGAGTAGATAGTCAGGGCTTCCAGGCTCCCTTCCCCTGCTGGGACAGGCCCGTCACCAGGTGGCGCCACTGTCTGTCCTGGACACCCATGCTCTGGGTTACTCGGCCTTTCTGCTTGGGGTTTCTTTGGTTTTGCTTAAGTTTTCTGATCTGCTGGGGCAAATGTGCTTTGAAAAATCCTCAGTATTAGAGAAATCTGCCATCTGCAGGTCCTAGTTCAGTTTCAGAGGGAAGGCCTTAGGATAGCCGGCTCCAGTGACCAGGGCGAAGGATTTTACGTTGATGTCCCTTGAAACTAGGGCAGCCTTTTGTCCAAGAGAAAAAGCTAAATCTCTGCAGAAATGAACAGTATCCTCTCTGATTCCTGAGGTCCTTACTACCTGAAGTCACAGTGCCCTCTTTCCATCTGATTAATAGGGTGTGTTGTTTCTTCCCACGCTTGCTCCCAACATCCCATTCCCATGGCGGCCCTCTCACGAATCGTGAATGCCTTGTGTGGGTGGGCTAGCGCCGCTCCAGGCACTGAGAATGTACAAGTGAGACAGGGTCTCACTCATTTCACAAGTAGTCACACGGCCCTGAGTCAGGTGCTGCCATGAGAAGTGAGTTAGTCTGACAGGGCCTCTGTCATCATGTAGGTGACCGTCTCTCCCTGTGAGGCTCCCTCTGCCAGAACAGAAAATACACCTGTCCTCTCTGTAACTGAGAAGACCCTTCTATTCCTCAGGATTGAGGACAAGCCCACTTTATCACTAATGGGTTCCAAGACATTCTCATTTACTGCGTCTTCCCCCACCCTCCGCTTTCCCTCCCCTCAGTGCTGGCAGCTTTCTTCTCTCATCTGACCCACACTGGGACAAAGGACCATATGTCTCTCTCCTGTGTCGTACCCAACCCCATGAGACCAGACAGTGTCAGTAGGTGGTGCTCTAGGGCAGCTTACTGCCTTAAGGCCTGTCACCTGGGCAGGTGCGGGAGAAGAGGAAGAGGCAGAGCCAGGGACAGAAATATTGAAAGGATTGGTTAAATATTTCAGTGAGGCCTGGAGATCAGCCAGTAACCTGACATAGCCTTGATCTTAATTGATGGCACAGGAAATCATAAGGCAAACATTTTTCCTTTTAAGAAATTACTTCACCTGCATTTTTATGAGTGCTTTGGATTAAGGTTTTCCAAAACCATAAATAAAGCCGAAACTCCATATTAGAATCAGTTATCTCGCAGGATAACAGAGCTACATAAGAAGAGTATTGATATGGGAATAATTTCCAGGGTTGCCTTAAGAATTAGATACTAAGGGACTTCAGCTGCTCCTAGCAGATACATCCATTACCTTCTTGGCTTGCACACTTTGAGGGAATAAGCTACCATGTTGGAGAAACCCATGCAGCAAATAATTGAAGGTGGCTTCTGGCCAACAACCAACTAGAAACTGAGGCCCTTGGTCCAGTAGTCCTCAAGGAACTGAATCCTGCCAACAGCCATGTCAGCTTAGAAGTGGGTCCTCCCCCAGTTGAACCTTCAGATGAGACCCTAGCCCTGGCTGACTCCTTTATTGTGACCTGGGGGAGACTGAAGCAGAGAACCCAGTTAAGCTGTGCCCAGATTCCTGACTCTCAGAAACTGTGAGATAATAATTGTGTGTCAATTTAAAAGGAAAGAAAGGAGACTTCTTAGAAATTTGAGTTCATTTTACTCCCAGAAAGAGACGGGCTGGTAAATAGGTAGTGGGGCTGATGTTTTGGACAAGATAGATTGTATATGGACAAGATAGATTTAGGAGCACTTTTGTCGCTGATCTGTCAAGTTCAAAAGACATAAAGGCAGACTCCAGAGCTCATCATTTGTCAGAGCTCTAGTAAGAAAGAAAAATGGAACCAGGCCTGGCCTTTTTGAGGTTCTTCCATCACGCCTGTTTTCTTGCTTGTGTCTTGGCCAGGAAAAAGACCCTTCGATCGCTATGGACCGGTCCTTTTTGAGTCTACTTCCAGGCCAGTCCCTCACAGACAAACTTTACAACATTTGGATTCGCCTTCAGAGTCATGTCAATATTGTGTTTGATAGTGAGATGGACAAATTAATGATGGAAAAGTACCCTGGCATTAGACAGGTGAGCAGTAAGTTGGATCCCCATTGCTAGCCAAAGGGGTTAAATAATAAACATGTTTGTCTTGAAGGAAGAAAATGATAAACATACTTGATTTTTTTTAATGCTTTCTGTGGACTTTTTTCCCCATAAAGATCCTGGAGAAGAAGGATGGTTTATTCCGGAAGCACATGATGGGAAAGCGAGTAGACTACGCAGCTCGCTCAGTCATCTGCCCCGACATGTACATCAACACCAATGAAATCGGAATTCCCATGGTGCGTGCTGTTAGGTGGCGGATGGGAGTGGCAAGGAGGGCTGGGGAGAAGGCATGTGGCCGACTGCAGTGGCTTGGGTGGGGACAGCCTCTGCCTCTTCCTGGACCAGCTGTTCGGCGGGGACCCTGAGGCCCTGGGGTAGCGTTGCTCTCACTCCCTGCCAGGTCTCCAGATACCCTCTACCCACAAGGAAGACCCACCTCCCGGGCCACCAGGGAGCAGGGCGGCTGGGTGCATATCCCTCCCGCCTGGCTTCTTCCTGCCTGTCTTGGCCTAAGCTTTAAGCCTTCCTAGTGAGATTGAACGCATGACAGAGATGAGGAGGGAAGCGGGGGGGTCTCCGTCCCGTGTACCTGCCGGCATCAGGAGTCAGGCCGCGGAGGAGCCCCAGAGAGCGGGCATCGCCCATCCTCCCAGGTCCACAGGGGTAGGCAGTTTGCCCCATCCGCCCATTAGTGTTTCCTCGAGGAGCCAGCCTCCTTGTCTCACTCCCCCACCACGTCAAGCTGTGGTGCTTGTTAGCAGCGGCCCCTTAATCGGCTTCCTCCTTAATGGGCCTTGAGGTCCATAATAGAAGATGGTTTAATTCCCTCCACGGAGAGGCTCATTTCCTTGTGCACGGTCCCCCTGCCGCTCTCTGGGGAGGACTAGGGAGGAGCAGAGAGCAGAGCTCAAGTGTTCCAATGGCCTCCCACCTGCTGCCACCTCGTCCCTTGGGCACACATGGGCTTCCTGGGCAAGGGCTCTTGTGTGAGGGGACAAGAGTCAGAGAACGCCCAGTCCGATGCCCATGGCCTCCTGGGAACCAGGGGTCTTTGCATCTGGAAGCTGGGTCGGGTGTCAGGGAAAGGCATTGGGAAGTTCCAGAGTCCGAGGCCCTGGGAGGAGACCTGTTTGTTGCTCTCTTTGGACAGAGGGCAGGGGCTGCCCCTTTTGGCTTTGGCCTCATGGTGCCTCCAGGGTCCCCGGCTGTGGGAGAGACCTTTAGAGTTGCTCCTCTTTCCACCTTCAAAGGTCCTCTCTTTCTTGGATCCGGGTTCATTTGGTAATGGAGGGACTCTGAATTTCCCCCTCTGCCTATCTCCAGCCTGCCCCAAGCCTCAGGGCCATGGTGGCCTGGGGTGTTACTCGCAGGATAGCCGTGAGGAGCAGGGTGTGTGAAGCTGCCTCTTGGTCCCTGTGGCACGCCCTTCCCGTCTAGCATTGTGGACAGGTGTTAACAGAAGCAGAGGAGGTGAAGTCTGGGAAATAAGCTAGAGACCCAGCAGGGAACCAGACAGACTTAGCATGTCCCCTGCGAGGCTTACATTCCATCAGTGGAGACGCATCAACAGATACACAAGTATAGATCTTCCTCGACTTACGATGGGGTTATATCCCTGTAAGTTGAAAGTGCCGTGGGTCGAAAATGCATTTAACGGACCTAACCTACTGAGCAGCACAGCTTAGGTCTAACCTACCTTAAATGTGCTCAGAACACTTATGTTAGCCTACAGTTGGGCAAAATCATCTAATTCAAAGCCTATTTCATAATGAAGTGTTGAATATCTCTTGTTGAGTTATTGAGTACTGTCCTGGAAGTGAACAACAGGACGGCTCTGAGTGTATGGGTTGTTTACCCTCGTGATCACGGGGCTGACTGCCAGCTGCAGCTTGCTGCCCCGCCCTGCTTCAGGAGAGTATCATACAACGTTTCAGTAGCCCAGGAAGAGACCTAAATTCAAAATGGGGAGTGCAGTTTCTACTGAACACGTATTGCTTTTGCACCATCGTAAAGCCCCCAGAATCCTAAGTCAGGCACTGTCTGCACATATACACTCTCTCAGGCAGTGGCCAGTGCATTGGCAGAAGTGGAGTGGGCCACGGGGCGGGGAGGGCCTCTCACATAGAGCCACTCACGTCGAGACCTGGCCAGCATTTAGCAAGTTTCTTTACCTGGGTCTTCTCAGAGTCGCTAATGTAGTTATACGTGCCTTTGGAAGCATCAAAGGGTTTTAATATTCAGTAGCTCAGACCTCGCTTAACCAGGGAATTCATTTTTCTTGGAGTGTGGTGCAGGTCCGGTGTGTCAAATGGAGCACTGAGTTTTCTCATGTATCAGGAGACCAAATCCGTTTCATCTCAGGCCAAGTAAAGAGATTTGGGTGGCATGTCTGGTCTCAGGGCATGGGCCACCATCAATTAGAGATGGCTGCTGGGGGCGTGGGGGAAGTGTTGGCGGGAGAAGGTGGTACTTGAGGGCGGGTATCTGCTGTCTCTCTCAAGCTAGCGTTCCATGCTATTTTCCGTCTTTTGGGACTAAATGAGTGTATTGGCAGACCAGGAAATGGTGAAATTTTTAAATGGGTTAAAAAAAATTCTATCGTATAAACTACAACACTCAGATTGCTCTCTTCGAGCAGACTCTGCTAGAAAAGAAGACCCAGTCTCTTTCCTTAAGGGAGCGAGTCTGGAAAAATGTGGAAAAGACAGGGAGGATGCTGCTTTACTTGCTGAAGGACGACCTTGGCTCAGAGAGAACCTCTGCATCTCAGGGAAAAAGTAACGCAGCCTGTTGAGTCGGATCTGGGGGTCCATGTAACCTTTCTGCCCACCCTGAATTTTCACATCCACTCCTTGTTTCCAGGTGTTTGCCACAAAGCTGACCTACCCTCAGCCAGTCACCCCCTGGAACGTTCAGGAGCTGAGGCAGGCGGTCATCAACGGCCCCAGTGTGCACCCAGGAGCCTCCATGGTCATCAACGAGGATGGCAGCCGCACGGCCCTGAGCGCCTCGAACCTAACCCAGCGGGAAGCCGTGGCCAAACAGCTCCTGACACCAGCCATGGGGGCACCTAAGCCCCAGGGGACAAAAATTGTGAGTAATGGGCAGATTTGGTCAGGGGCTCGGCCAGCTCCTGTTGGCTCCCCATGACTGCTGGCTGTCGGCTGTGGCTTCAGTGAGTGCCGATGCAGGAATGCTGTGAGAGCAGTTCCAGCCTCCCCTTCCCTCCCCCCGCCCCCCGCCCAGAGGAAGCTGCCCCCAGACGTGGGTGTTCCCTAGGGCCTGAACACCATGAATAAAACTTCATTTGGCCATCCCACACATGCAGTGCAATTCTGGGTGCATGTCGGGGCTTGAAGAACGCTCTTTAATTATAACTCCGTTGTGGTTTGCTGCCCCTGAACAGGGCTGCTCACAGGGTGGTCCTCAGAGCAGCAGCGTCCCTGGAGCTGGTAGGAAATGCACATTCGTTCCTTCCCCTCTCCCTCCCCCCACCCCTGAATTAGTCTCTCTGGGAATGGAACCTAGGAATCTGTATATCAATAAGCTCTGCAGAGGGTTCCTCTGCGTGCTAAAGTTTGAGAACTGCCCTAAAGGAAGGGAACATTCTGTGTCTGGTAACTGCAAACTGACAGGTTTCATGTGATACTTCACTTTCGGGGGACTGCTAGTTCTTGCCTGTAGTACTGTGTTAAGGGATCCTGAGGCTTTATCTGGGCTTCACCAGAAAGAGTACATGATCGATTAGCAATGTCTGCTGAGGACAGATGGGTGGGTGACATCACTTGTGTCTGTGTCAAATAATAACCATTCCTGCTGGGAGGGGTATAGCAAATAACGCCTAACCAGGCAACAGTGGCGGAAGTTGCTAGAGTGAAATGGACTAGATTTGGGATTAATTTGTGGTGACTGCCCAGAGTCAGGGGATGACTGAGTGTGTCTTCCGCACCCACTTGCACATTCGTTAGACCTCCTCTTGCCCTCTGACACATCCAGACCCGGTGGCCGACTAGGTCTTCTTTTTAGTGGGTTTGAGCTCTACAGAGGACCATTGGTCCTTGAAGGAACTTTGGTTGGAGGACAGACGGGGAGAGGAAGCCTTGTCATGGTGACCATTGGTCCCCACTGCTCTTCACCGCGGCCTGTCCTCTTGCTTCCTCTCCATCTCACCGCCGTCCCGAGGTCAAGCAGTAACAGGCCATGCGTTTTCTGCTTTGCTGGCAGGGGGCACATGGAGACACAAATCTAGTCACCTGTTTTGTTTTTTTTCTCGTGCATTAACTGAGGTTTGTGTTCAGGCCCATGGGATTATTCTGCCATTTTTAAGTGCCTAGTGTTTTGCTAGCAGCTGTGAGAAAGATGCAGGAGAAATCAAGGTGTGTTTTTCATAACTTATGGTGAAGCAAGGCAGACACTGGTAATCTTCATACTAACTCAAGTTGAGCATGTGGAACAGTCTCACAGTAGGACATTTTGAGAAAAAAATTGAGAGAAGAGAGCAGAGTGGGGTCAGGTGGTGCCATGCTCCACTTTGCCGGGCACCGTGGATGAGATCCTGCTGTCTCGGGGTGGACGGCCCGGTAGGGGCACCCCCAGGGAATGAGGCCATAAATGTGTCACCACTGCTGAGTGGCGTGGTGGACACAAGGGAACAGCGACGGGGGACGGTGACTTTACCCACATGAAGCTGGAGAAGAAAAGAGGGCTGTGGGCAGGGTGGGCGTGCAGGGCGAGTTTGGAGTCATCAGGAGGCAGTTGAGGGCCAGCCTGGGGGCTGCAGGGGAACCGAGGGTGAAAGCAGGGTATGTTTCAAGGGGACCTTGAAGTAGGGGGGCTTGGCTGTAGGCTGGGTGTCAGGGCTGTAAAAGAGCGAAGGTGAGAAAGAAGCGTGGTTTCCATTGCCCTGGAAGGAGGTGTGTCTGGACCCTTCTGAACTGAGGTCATGGTGGAGAATCTAAGGGCTAGCTAGTCTCCTGTAAAAGGTAGAAATGTGGCACTTAGGTTAGGGGGCATAGAGTTAAGAAATGAAATTATCAGGAATTCCCTGCCAGTCCAGTGGTTAGGACTCTGAGCTTCTACTGTGGCGGGTCACGGGTTCCATCCCTGGTCGGGAAACTAAGATCCCGCAAGTCACATGGCGCAGCCAAAAAAAAAAAAAAAAAGAAATGAAATTATCAGAGTTAAACTCTTTGAGCACAAAGTACAACAGAGAGGAAATGCGGTGGGGGGGGGGGGCGCCTGTGGAAGCAGGAGGCAGGTAGGGAAGGACGCCGAGGGAGAGGGGCCGGCCGGGCTCGCTCTCGGTATCTGCATCTGTCTCCCACCTGCGCTGGGGAGGTTCTTCCCGGTCAGGACCAGCCCCGGAGTATCTTTGCTTCTCCCAGAGGCACTTAGTAGGTGTTTGTGGAGTTAAATATGAAGTTTAAGAAGAGTGAGGAAACGGAAGGAAGATGCAGATTTGTCCACATGAAGGTCACGTGTGACCCAGGAGAGCCGTTTGAACAAAGTGGGGGGAGCTGGGCTTCAGGGCCTTTGTGGTGAGGTAGCGAAGCAGTAGCTTCATCTATGACTGGAGCAAAAGCAAAAGGATATGGGGGTTTCTGACATTATTGGGGAGTGAGGATGGGCAGACGCGCAGGGGAGCTTCCTTCCCGTGGCCTTGTTACGTCTGTGGGGCTGGGGGTGGGCTTAGGAGAGGGCAGGTTGGCCTCACTGCACACTCAGGTCAGCTCGTGGGAAGCGACGGAAATGAGTTCTCAGCAGCCGGGAGACTGAGTGAGGTTGGCCCAGTCGCCTGTCCCCCAGCCTAAGTTCACATCCCGAGCACGCTGTCCCTGCCTTGTCTCCCAGCCCCACCTCTTGGCGTCCCATCGATATGGGCCTCTTTCTCCCCTTCAGGCCTTGAACTTGCTGTCCCTGCTGGGAATACTCTGTCCTCCCCGACACTCCCCAGCCGTGGCCCACTCGTCCTTCTGCAAAGCCTTCGTTCCTCTAGGGCAGGGGTCCACAGCCTTTTTCAGCCAAGGGCCAGATAGTAAATATCTTAGGCTTTGCGGGCCACACGGTCTCTGTTGCAGCTGCTCAGCCCCGCCTATGTAGTGTGAAAGCCGCCACGGCAGTACAAAGTGAATGAGCACGGCCGTGTTCCAAAAAACTCTAGTTACAAAAGCAGGTGGCCTGCAGTTTGCCACTTTTACAACACGAATGGGGTCCCCCCCCGTGTGTCCCACCTCACCCCCCCACCCGCATTGCATTATGTTGTCACTCCAGGTACCCCCATCTGTCTGACCTCGAGTTCCTAAACCCCGTGAGGACAGGGCAGGGTGTTCGGCCCTCCACTCTCCCCAGCACCCAGCGTGTAGGAGGCGCTCGGGAAACCCCTGTGGACTGGACCGGTCCAGGATGAGGTGCAGGAGGCTCTGAGGTGTGAGGGCCACATGTGACCTGAGGATGTGGCCCTGGGGCAGAGACAGGAAGGGCACTTATGAGACAAAAGTGGTCCTTATATCGGGACCTGGGGCCTAAAGGTGATTATCTTTAGTTTCCAAAATCTCGGTGATGTCATATGTAATGTTTATATATGTAGTCAGATACGTGTGCACTTACAATTCATTTGTAATTTGTAAAGTAATTTTTTGGTTAATGTGTTCCGTATAGATCAGGACCTGGGCCAAAGGGCCGGGTGACGTGACTGGGGGGGAGAGACCCAGGTCCAGGAAGGGACGAACTGCAGGTTAGATGAGAAGGGGGAGGGGTGAGTGGAAGAAGTCATTCCCCCTGGGAGCGGTGAAGTCTCTGCCCCTTCTCCTGGGCCTCGTAAATGGAGTAGGAAGTGGCCAGGACGGCCAGGCCTCATTTCCCGGCCCAGCAGTCAGCCAGGAGCAGCTCTCTGGCTCCGGCTCTGCCTCTGGGAACTCTGACCCGGGCACTGGGGCACACTAATTTTCGCTGCGGTATTTATTTAGAGACAAGAGAAAGGAAGGGCCTCAGGTTTGGGTTGGCGAGGGGAGCACGCTGTGCTCCAGGGCTTCTGTTTGGATTGGCTGGTGCCTGCTGGCCGGGCCTGTGAGCCTTCCCAGCTGTGGGGTTTGCTTACGCCGGAGGATGTCTCGAATTTTCGAGACTCAGACCCGAGGCGAGCCCGGGGTTTGGGACCCAAGCCACAGGTCCCGGCAGTTTCTTCCTTGAGAAGCTAAAGAAATAGACCTTGAAAGTCAGTTCAGGCTTCGTGACATGCCCTAGGCAGCCACTCATGGGAATCCTCAGAATCCAGGTCTCCTTGGAAACACGGACATGGGGGTGGGGGGAGGACGGGTTTGAATTCCTTGGGGAACAGAAAGACTGCCTCCCCGCTAGCTGCTTTTAGGACTGCCTTTTAGAATTTGAGGGGTTTGCTCCCTGCTTCCCTGAGTTGGAGGACACTTTCAGCCCAGCCGAACAGGGATGGGGGGAGGTGGGTGGGGAGCATCTCTTGTTGACCTCTAGCCTCTTTCTGTAGCCAGCTTTCTGATACAACTTCATAATGTGGACGACATAAGAAGAAACTAGACCTGGAGTAATTTGTTTCCCCCCAACCCGTTATCTGCTGGATAATTTAGGGGAGACTTGGGGTGGGGGGAGGCCTCACTGAGTCTCCATAATTCCTCTGGGCTGCTAAGGGCAGCCTGCAGAATGATTGGGGTAGCAGTTGCCTCATGCATTTTTTTTTTTAATTAATTTTATTTTATTTATGGCTGTGTTGGGTCTTCGTTTCTGTGCGAGGGCTTTCTCTAGTTGTGGCAAGCGGGGGCCACTCTTCATCGCAGTGCGCGGGCCTCTCACTATCGCGGCCTCTCTTGTTGCGGAGCACAGGCTCCAGACGCGCAGGCTCAGCAGCTGTGGCTCACGGGCCCAGCTGCTCCACGGCATGTGGGATCCTCCCAGACCAGGGCTCGAACCCGCGTCCCCTGCATTGGCAGGCAGACTCTCAACCACTGCGCCACCAGGGAAGCCCTGCCTCATGCATTTGTTTTTTTATTTTTATTTATTTATTTTTATTTTATTATTTAAAAAAATTTTTTGGCCGTGCTGCAAGGCTTGTGGGGTCTTAGTTCCCTGACCAGAGATTGAACCCAGACCCCCGCAGTGAGAGCACGGAGTCCTAACCACTGGACCGCCAGGGAATTCCCATGCATTTGTTTTTTAAAGTGGCGTCTCTGTTCATCATTTGGGAAGCCCAGTAATTAACATAGCGTAAGATTCAGGGCCTTATACTAAAGTCAGCTTCGTGGGCGGAGGTGTTCTGTCAGGAGGACGTGACCAGTGGCATGTTGATATTGGTAAGGAACGAGAAAGCGTGAGCGTTGGTTGTCTTTAAGGAGTAAAGTTACTTGTGGTTTTCATTCTCTTTAAGTTTGTCTGTATTTTCTGTATTTTCCTCCACAGTAAGCATCACTTGTGCAGTTTTTCTTGCTTTCTTTAGAAACAGTCGAAGATCTTTTAAAGAAATTTCATAGAAGTAATACACGCTTGTCGTAACACGAACGTCACTAAGACGTATAAAGATAAAGGTGATAATCTGTGCCTTACTCTTCCTCCCGTGTGTCCCTGCCTCAAGGAGAGCATAGAAACAGCTCAGTGAGGATCTAAGTACCCTTTTCCCTCGTGTATATAAACCCGTAGAGTTGGGTTGGGTTTTATTATTTATTTTTTATTTTTGGCTGTGCTGTGTGGCATGTGGGATCTTAGTTCCCTGACCAGGCATCGAACCCACGCACCCGGCAGTGGAAGCCTGGAGTCTTTTAACCACTGGACTGCCAGGGGAGTCCCCTGGGTTGGGTTTTAAATTGCCTCATCCTATCACCTTAGATGGCACCTGGATTGTTTTTCTTTTACTGGAATACATTATTGCCATCGCTTCAGGACTGTTATAGGGTTAAGTCATCCTTTTTCATCATTACATAATATTCCATAGTACATACCATGATTTAGCCACCAATGCCCCTTCTGTGGGGCAGCCAGGTTTTTCCCAGTTCTTGCCACTGTTAACACTGCTGCATAAACATACACGTTCTTAGAACCTCGCGTTGACACCTGTTTTGTTCTGAAAGGCCAAAAGGAAATGAGTTTTAAATGTTTTAAAATCTATTGTGAAATTGCTTTCCCAGAAGACCATGAAATTTAAACTTATTATTAATTTTTAAGTGCAATAAAACATTCGCAGAGAGCATTGAACTGGGAATCAGGAACCCTGTGTTTCAGTCCTGGCTCTGCTGGATGAGGTTGGGCAAGTATTTCTAAAACGTGGAATTCACATTTCGAATAACGTACTCAGATGTGGCCATGGCGGGGATTCTAGAGGTCTGCCAGATCTTTCTAGATCTGGCAGACCAGGAGTTTTGTGGTTATATGTAGATATGCTGTCTTCAGATGTGTCTATTTCTTTCTTCAGATTAATTCGCAGAGGAATTCAAACTCCGGAAAGGTCATGCATCTCTGAAGAAGACAGAGATTACTGGACAGGGGCCTGTAGCCTCATTGGCTTATGCCTCTGTGCCCAGAGCCAGGACACGACTGTGCTGGGCTAGCAGCTGTTTCTCAGAGTACCAGAGGGGCTTAGTAGCTGTTTCTCAAAGATTTCTAGGGTTTCACTCCAGACTAAAAGTTCTCCTTTTATTTAGTTGAATAAAACCTGAGACAGACAGAAGGCACACTCAGCCCAGGCCAAGGTGAGCGCTTGGAATAGTAGCGACGTTGCCGAAGTTGCCGCCGCTCACCCTGTTCTCCCCTCTGCCCCCAGGTATGCCGGCACGTGAAGAATGGGGACATTCTCCTCCTGAACCGGCAGCCCACCCTGCACAGGCCCTCCATCCAGGCGCATCGCGCCCGCATCCTGCCCGAGGAGAAGGTCCTGCGGCTCCACTACGCCAACTGCAAGGCCTACAACGCCGACTTTGATGGCGACGAGATGAACGCCCACTTCCCTCAGAGCGAACTGGGCCGGGCCGAGGCCTACGTCCTGGCCTGCACGGATCAGCAGTACCTTGTTCCCAAGGTAGGTCTGACCTTGAGGCCGTTCCATGGTCATCGCCAGCACAACTTGGCAGTCCAGGTCCGGGCCCTTGCCAGCTCCTGGAGTCAGTGGGTGGCTCTAGGGCAGGGGCATGTGGAACAGAAGGTCTTGGCTTCTTCCGGGTGGGGTCTTCAGCTCTCTATAGTGGCTAGAGGCAGGGAAAGGGTTCTCTCTTGCTGCCCCTTAAGGTGGCAGGAGAGAAGTTGTAACAGTCATCCCAGAACGCTGAGTTTAGTAGCTGCATAACAGGTCTTGTCTTCCAGTCGGTTTGGATTCTACAACTTATTAGCCTCTGGCAAGCATTAGCATCCCAGCTGTGAGGGTCCCCAAGGTCCACAGATGACTCTGATCCTTTGAGTCTGGACAAGCAGGAGTTTTAAGAGACCACTTAACCCCAAGGGTCCAGTTGAAATTCCCCTCCAGCCCATGAGCAATCTCCTCTGTGAATCCCTTCCTTTATAAGCCGTTTGCGTCACAGTGATTCACAATGACACATCATTCATTTGGGCTGCAGTGTGGAATAGTAATAATAATAAAGAATTATGGCTACCGTTTGCCAAACACTTTTTCAGTGTCAGACACTACAGAGCACGTTGGAGGCCTCTCCTTTCTTCCTCCCCACAGTCCTTGGGGTAGGTACTACTAACGTCCACATTTACACATGAAGAAACGGTGTAGGGAATTCCCTGTCGGTCCAGTGGTGAAGACTCCTTGCTTCCATTGCAACAGGTGCAGGTTGCATCTCTGGTCGGGGAACTAAGATCCCACATGCAGCACGGCGCAGCAAAAAAAAAAAAAAAAAAAAAAAATGGTGTAACTTACCGAAGGACACAGAGCTGAGGAGGAGGAGGAAGGGCCAGGAACTCCCAGATCCTTGTGGCTTGTTCTTTTCCGCTGTGCGGGCCCTGCTGCCCTGCCACAGAAGAGAGGGAGACCTCCGCACCCAGGAAGCACCAGAGGCTGCTCGGACATGTCCCTCATCGATTAGTAACCTCTCCTCCTGGGAACTTCTCTTCCCCCGTCAGTCCCACCTGGGGAGTCAGGCACGTGGCCAGGGTCCTAGCGTCCCAGCCTCGTTGCCTACCAGACACACCACAGTGGCTTCGTCCTGGACGCAGTTATTTGAATATAACTTTCTTTCCCTTCTCCACCCACCTTAGCTGGCTGTTGATTAGTGAAGGGGCTGACAATAGGCAGGAGGGGTTTAAGGGCCCACTCAGGTCCCCCAGAAATTAGAAGAAATAATTTGATTAATTTTTACTAATAATGTTACTAGTAATTAGTAATAATTTTGCTAATAATTAGAAGAAAAAGAAGAAATAATTAGACTAATTTGAAAATTGGCTTTTTGTCTTTTTAAGTAAATAATATCCGTGGTAGCTCTGATGGTGGTGGCAATAAAAGCCACCGTCTGCTGAGCGCTCCCTGTGCCTCAGGCACTGCTCTGAGCAGTTTGCAAACATTCTTAGTCCTCACAACAGCCTTAGGAGGTGGGTGCAATTTTCAGATGAGGAAACACCGGTGAGTGACTTGCCAGCCAGTGACAAAGCTGGGACTTGAACCCAGCGCCGTTGACCCCCAAGCCTGTGTGCTCAGCGTCGTGTGTGATCAGCCCCGTTGACAGGCGAGGCTGGGCCTGGGTGAGGGCACGTGGCAGTGAGTGGCTCCCAGGACTGAACCAGCCGTCTGGCTCTCTAAAGGAAGTGTCACATTTCACCCCGGGGGATACTACCAGCGAGCAGCAGGTGGTTCATTTTTTGCTGGCAGAAGTACCCTTTTCCCTCGTGTATATAAACCCGTAGAGTTGGGTTGGGTTTTATTTATTTACTCTGGACTTCAGCCTCATGGGGAGTTGGGGGGTGCTCCGAAGTTCTCAGGCCAATGAATTTGAATGTGCTATACTTGATTTTGATTGAATAAGGTAGCATAGGGGACCTCATTGCTTACAGCATGTCCTGCGAAGGGCTGGACTATTTAAAATCCAGATGTGCCTCATCATATGCTCACCTGCCTGTGAGTTTTAGGTCCAGAGACAGGGAGAACACAGATAAATAAGCTTACATCAATAAACTGAATTCTTAAAAAGTAAAAACAAAAAACAACTAAAAAAACCACTTCTAGGGGATGACCTGAGGGTTCACTTTACTTTCAGACAGATTTTTTTTTTTTTGGCCACCCTGCGCAGTTTGTTGGGATCTCAGTTCCCCAACCAGGGATTGAACCCGCGTCCTCAGCAGTGAAAATGCAGAGTCCTAACCACTGGACCGCCAGGGAATTCCCTCAGACAATTTCTTTTGTCAGAGGTAAAGAGCTTTTGATTCTTGATAAATTTTGTTTAGTCCTCAGTGCAATTGCTGAGAGGTGGACTCGTTATTTTTTTGCTAATCATTATAAAAATGAAACATGTACTTTGGTGGCAAAGTCCTAAAAGGACAAGAGCTGGTTTCCCTAAGCCATTTTTGGGTAATTTTTCTTGGTGTGTCTTTATTTCCCTTTGTTTCTGTTTCCCTTTGTTCATTATTCTATTTCTTCTCTATTTCTAGGTTCTCTTCCTTGACTAACCATAGTACCAGATTTAAGTTCATTTTATTGTTGGTTATATGTGTTTAATAGGGTTGGAGGTTGTCTTCTTACTTAAAATAGGAGATGAATGGAACTTTAGCTGTTTCTTTTCCAAGAAAACAGTTACACTTTTCATTTACATGTTTCTTTGTGGATTCTTTTTTTTTCTTCTGTTTGTTGTATCTATTGAGGGCCAATGCTTCCTGGAAGTTTTTTTTAACAAAGCTTGAGACATAGTTTCCAGACTTTGACTTAGCTGGGAAATTCAAGTCACAGAATACCCTAATTCTCAAAGCATCCTGACCAAAGACATCAATTGTAATGTCATTTTGCTGTGATATTAAGTGGAATAGGATAGCTGACAATTATCTGGGTTTTTGATTCAGAGATGGTCTTTCTGATCCTAAGCAGATTTAGGAAATTCAGAACTGTAAGTAGACCCTTAGTAAATTGCTTTAATCAGTATTCCTCCCTAGAATTCATGATTATTGCATTGAAAGCAGTTTAGCCATTAAGGTAATTTTCTAGTCACGGAAAAATCTGGATGGAGAGAGAAGGCACTGACTAGATCCAATAACTTATAATTATGTTCTTTAAAGGAAAAAAACAAAAGGGAAAATCTATATCTGCCCCCAAAGACTGTGGGATGAGTCAAATGCCTAATACTGTTTTGGGTTTTTCCTCTAAGCAAAATAAAACCTTGTCTTTGGAATAAGACACAGAGTGTAATTTTTTATTCATGTTCATAACTCAGAGCCTTCGTAAGAAGGGCTGCGTGCCCCATCTGATCTTGCCTTCCATCTGCACCACCTATTCAGCTCATCTGTAATAATTATCTTTGAGTTTACGTAAAGCCCGTTGCCACAGTATTGAGACTGTTTGACAGGCATCCTTTTTAGCCTTTGAATTAGTGTATGTGGTTAAATTCCTGGCGCTTCTCCATGGCTGCATTTGTGAGTTCCTTAGTTATGAAACATGGCCATGATATTGGACAGTATTTAACAAATAAGCAAATGATAACAATCTGTAGATCCAAGGCACAGATTTTTCTCAAGTTCCCATACCCATTGAAAAGGTTGCAAAAACTGCTTCTTAGAGGATGTCAGTGGGCACAGCTATTTTTACTTTGGTGTGCCTTATGTTGCCGTGAATGCAGACCTGCAGATAGGCTTCAGGAGACTGGGGATCAGAAAGGCTGCGGAAAGATGAATGTACCCACCCAACTGGGGCTTGTATAAAGGCCCTTGTTTTGACATCTGGTAAATAACAGCCTACCATGAATACGTGCTCCATTATGAAGAGACGCTGACAGCAGGCATTCTTTCCTTCTTCAGTCACACACGTCAAAGCCCTCCACAACCCTCTTGAGGAACCTCTGCCCAAACCCCACCCTCCCTGAGCTGGCCCATTCCAAGTCACTCCTCAGGCCAAGATGCAGTCCTGCCCCTCAGAGAGAACATTCCTGACCATCCTCCCCACCCCAAATCTATGTGGTGACCCATCCTGTTATTTTCCTCCAGTATTTAAAACTCTTTGTGATAATGTATCTGTCCAATCATTTGTTTACTGTCTAGCTCTTTCTCATCATGAAGGATCGTGTCTGCTTGGGCCACTGGAGTAGATTGAAGGTCTAACCCAGTGCCTAGGCATACAGTAGGCTCTCAATAAATATTTGTTGAATGGATGACTGATTTAGAGGAGAACCAGGCCAGAAATGTGTGAAAAATACCGAAGCGTAAAACCAAAATATAAAAACAAGGACACAGCTAACAGCAGCCAGACCAAATTTATGCATAAGTGCCAGAAATATGCTGGAGTAACTAGAAACAGATAGGATTATGGAGAGAAGGCTAGGGGGCCTGGATGAATTTGCAGCAGTATTGATACAGAACAGTGGGCAAAAGGCAAAGGTGGGAGCTGGTCAGGAAGCCCTGGTCATGTGCTCTGGTAGGCAGTTTGCTCTCAAGATGGGAAGCCCAAGCACCGGCCTGGTGCGGCTCAGAGACAGGACAGTACGGGGGTGTAAAGGAGGGCTGTTGCTAGCGGGCAGCTCCCAAGCACAGGGTTATGAATTAGAATGCCACTTCAGTTTTTTCTTTGCTCTTCTCTTATCTGTTTTGGTTTGTAGGATGGCCAGCCGTTGGCAGGGCTGATCCAAGATCACATGGTTTCGGGTGCAAACATGACCATTCGAGGCTGCTTTTTCAGCCGGGAGCAGTATATGGAGCTGGTGTACCGAGGACTCACCGACAGAGTGGGGCGCGTGAGGCTCTTTCCTCCTGCCATCCTGAAGCCCTGTCCGCTGTGGACAGGAAAGCAGGTAATTGGGAGAAAACAAATGGTGGCTATAAAAAAGGGAAACCGGGCCACTCAGTAAAGAGGTTTTTGTTCCCAGGAGAGCCCAGGCCAGAAACAGAAATGGCAAATCAAACAATAGTCTGACTCTCTCTTTGCTGGGGTTTTTGGGTGTAGATGGTTTCAAGGGAGTGTCTGCTAAGCGTAAGCTGCATGGTTTCTGTCCTTTGCTTCTAACTTAAACTCAGTGTCCTCATAATCCAGATATGGTGGTAATAGGCAGTGGTGCTGATGGTAGCAGTAGTTAAGGTTTGTTGGGAGTGCTTCAAATACATTATCTTACTTAACCCTCACAACCAACCTGCGATGCAGAAACCATCATTACCACCATTTAGCAGATGAGGGTAATGAAGTTTGGAGAAGCTGTTACATGCCCACGTCCATAGGAGACAGAGCTGGGATTCAAACCCGGGACTTTCTAACACCCAGACCATCCTACTATACTTAATCAGTTATGTGATCTTGGCTCTGTCAGCCTCAGTTCTTCATTTATAAAACAAAAGGGTTCAGGTTGATGAGCTCTAAGGTCTCTCCCAGCTCTGCAGTTCTTTAAATCTGTGGACCTGGGACTTGACTGCTTTTTAGTTACTAAGCCAACTTGTATTCCTGAGATAAACCTTACTTGGTTATGAGGTAGTATTTGCTAAACTTTTGTGTAGAATTTTTTGTATCTGTGTACATGAGGGATTTTGATCGGTGGTTTTCTTTTCTTGTCATATGTTTGCCTGGTTTTGGTACCAGGGTAACATTGGCTTCATAGGATGAGTTGGGAAGTATTTACTCTTCTTCAGTTTTCTGTAAGAGTTTGTATAGTATTTTTTTTTAATAAATTTATTTATTTTTGGCTGCGTTGGGTCTTCATTGCTGCGCACGGGCTTTCTCTAGTTGTGGCAAGCGGGGGCTACTCTTTGTTGTGGTGCGCGGGCTTCTCATTGCAGTGGCTTCTCTTGCTGTGGAGCACAGGCTCTAGGCACGCGGGCTTCAGTAGTTGTGGCACGTAGGCTCAGTAGTTGTTGATCGCGGGCTCTAGAGTGCAGGCTCAGTAGTTGTGGCTTGCAGGCTTAGTTGCTTCATGGCATGTGGGACCTTCCCGGACGAGGGCTCGAACCCGTGTCCCCTACATTGGCAGGTGGATTCTTAACCACTGTGCCACCAGGGAAGTCCCCAGAGTTTGTGTAGTATTGATATTATTTTTTCCTTAAATGTTTGGTGGAATTCACTAGTGAAGCCCTCTGGACCTGGAGTTTTCTCTTTAGGAAGGTTTGTTTAACTAAAATTTTTATTTCTCTAATACATATCAGGCTATTTAGGTTATCTCTTTCTTCTTGGAGGAACTTTAGTGCTTTGTTTTTTCAAGGAATTTCATCTAACTTATTGAATTTATAGGCGTAAAGTTATTCATCATATTCCTTTACTTTCCTTTTCTATTTGTAGAATCTGAAGGTGGGTCCCCTGTCTCATTTCTGATAGTGGTAATCTGTGTCTTCTCTCTTTTTCCTGCTCAGTTTGCTTAGAGGTCTGTCAGTTTTATTGTTCACAGAGAACCAGCTTTTATTGACTTTCTCTATTTTTCTGTTTTCTGTTTCAATGATTTCACTTTGATCTTTTTTATTTCCTTCTGTTTACTTTGGGTTTGATTTGCTTTTCTTTTTCTAGTTACTTAAGTTTGAAACAGAAGCCACTGATTTGAAACTTTTTTCCTTTTTTAATATTGACATTTTATATATAAAATTTCCCCTAAGCATGTTGTAGTTTCATTTACATTCACTTCAGAATACTTGCTAATTTCTCTTTTTTTGACCCCTGAGTTATTTAGAAGTATATGATTTAGTTTCCAAATATTTAAGGGTTTTCCAGATATCTGTATTACTGATTGCAAATTTAATTCCACTGTGGCCAGAGAACATACCTTGGATAACTTGAATCCTTTTCAATTTATTGAGATTTGTTTTATGACTTCAAATACAGTCTGTCTTGGTAAATGATCTGTGTGTCCTTAAAAATAATATGTATTCTGCTGTTGTTGGATGGAGTGCTCTGTAAATGTCAGTTAGGTTCAGGTGATACATAGTTCAAGTGTACTATATCCTTGCTGATCCCTTTCCTTCATTTCCTAAGGTCACTGTATTGAAAACCTTTGTTTTATATTCATGTTTCATGTTCATGTCTGCTTTTGTCGTTATTGTTTTGTTTCTAGTGGATGTGAAATCAGATCACCATTGTTCTATCCTGGCCAGAAACAGAAGTTGATTTAACAGAATAGATGGGGAATTTTGCAGTTAAGTTTAGTTCAGGGATTGGTGAGCTTTTTCTGTAAAATCCAGATAGAAAATATTTTAGTCTTTGTTGGTCATACAGTCTCTGAGTTAGAACTACTCAGCTCTGCCATTGTAACGTGAAAGCAGACATAGACAAGGCTTAAATGAATGAGCATGACTGCGATTCAGTTTAACTTTATTTACAAAAACAGATGGTGGGCCAGATTTGGCCTATAGGCTGTAGTTTGCTAGCCCCCAGTTTAGCTGGTTATATGTATTTGTCCACTTATTATTCCTATTTATATTCTTTTTATTATTTCTTTTTTATGTCTTTATTTTGTAAGTCATCTCAAGTTATCTTGGACATAAAGGGATTTTAATTCTTAAGTAAGTGTCCAGAATTTATTAGGATTTTGTTTAAACATAAGCAGTGAGTTCAAAATAGAACCAAGTAGTGGACAAAGACTGCATATCTAGAGCTACGAATATGTTCATTCCCTTCAATCTGAGAATCCAGCCTAAGGAAATCATCTGAAGTATAGTAAAAGATACTTGAAAAAAGCAGTCCATGACATCGTGGTTTATAGTGGTGGAAATTAGAAAAACCTAGATACTCAGCACTGGGGCTAAGTAAATTGCGGGACATCCATTTGCTAAGATATTATGTAGTTGTTTAAAATAGTGGTTTTAAAAGGTTATGTAACAGTCTGGAAAATTCTCTGACATAATGTTGAAAGAAGAAACAGACTACACAGTTCTATGTGTAATCACAGTTGGAACATGTTAAAAACGTATATGAGCAAAAACTTTGACATAAAAAAGATCAAAATGATAGAGTAATTTGGTTTGTGTTAGGAATAATTTCTTTTTCACTGTTTAACATTTCTGGGCTATGCTTATTTTATAATGAAATAGAATTGGAAAATAGGCCCAGGTTTTATTTCTGTTGCAGTTGAGATTCTTCAGTGTTTTTTGAGAGGTTGGTACAGGCTGGTATTTCTTTGCAAATAGATGAAAAGGGGAAGAGTGACTGCACTGTGCAAGAATTTGTTAGTGACTCAGTGTGATTCTACAGAGAAAAGCCATGTTTTGAATCAGGAAATAAGGAACTTAGCTTGGGAAATTTATTTGTACTGCCCTAGAAAATTAAGTCTTAGGCTATTTCTCCAGGGCATTTTATACAGCCTCTTGAGTGGTTTTCTTTCCACCTAAGAATCGGAGGTCTCTCACCATTTGTTGAAAATGAGAGAGCATGCAAAGGAAGAAGATTTGCCCGTCACTGCAGATCTCGAGCATATAGCTCAATGAGTGTTCACAAAGTGAATACATAAGTCGTCACCTAGATCAGAAAGTAGAATATCACCAACACCCCCAGAAGACCCTTCCAGGCCCCCCTCAATTTCTGCCCCTCCCCAAAAGTAGCCACTCACCTGACTTCTAACACTATAGGTAAGTTTTGTCTTTTCTTGAACTTTACATAAATAGGATCATAGAGTAAATCATATCTTTGTGTGAGTCACTCATGTCATCACATATGGTGGTAGTTTATTCACTTTTTTTTTTTTTTTCCTTAAATTTTATTTATTTATTTATTTATTTTTGGCTGTGTTGGGTCTTCGTTTCTGCGCGAGGGTTTCCTCTAGTTGCGGCGAGCAGGGGCCACTCTTCATCGCGGTGTGCAGGCCTCTCACTATCGCGGCCTCTCTTGTTGCGGAGCACAGGCTCCAGACACGCAGGCTCAGTAATTGTGGCTCACGGGCCTAGTTGCTCCGCGGCATGTGGGATCCTCCCAGGCCAGGGCTCGAACCCGTGTCCGCTGCATTGGCAGGCGGATTCTCAACCACTGCGCCACCAGGGAAGCCCAGTTTATTCACTTTTGTTGATGTGTGGTATTATATGAATATACCATTATATATTTGTCCATTTTACCGTTGATGGACATTGGGTTGTCTTCGATCGTCTTCATTTGGCTATTACAAATAGGGCTACTATGACATTCTTGTACATGTCTTTTGTTGAGCATATGTATGCATTTTGATGGGTAAATGCCAAGCAATCAAATTGCTGAATCATAAGATCTACCTTCAACTCTAATAAATAGTTTAATAAACAGTTTTCCAAAGTGCTTGTAGCAATTTACACCTCCACCAGCAGGGCATGAGAGTTCCAGTTACTCCTTATTCTCAGCAGAACTTCATATTATTGTCCCATTTCGTTTGGGTGTTTTTTATCTTTTGTTTTTTCCCCCATCTGTGTAAATTTAGCCATTGAAATGGGTGTGTAGTGGTGTCTTATTGTGGTTTTAATTTACATTTCCTTAATGACAAGTGAGGTTGAGCACCTCTTCGTATGCTTATGGCCACTGGGATCTCATCTTTTGTGAAGTGCCTGTTCAAGTCTTTTGCCTTTTTTTTAGTCTATGCCATTCTCTTATTAATAGGTAAGCGTTTTAGAAATATATCCTAGTGTAAGTCCATTGCCAGATACAATGTATTACAAATACCGTCTACTTGATGGCTGGCCTGTTTGCCCTTTCACTTAATGCTGTTTTCTAATGATCAGAAGCTCTTTATGTACTATGATTCACCAGGCTTTGCCTTTTATGGCTAGTCCTGTATAAAAATTACTTGGCTGCCCCAAGGTCATGAAGGTATTTCCCTGTATCATTGTTAAGCAGCTTTATTGTTTCCCCATTCACGCTTAGGTCTACTGGCTGCCTGGAGTTGAATTTTGTGGATGTTGTTGATGTGAGGAAGGGGTCAGGATTCATTTCCTTCCCATAGGACTATCCAGTTGATACAACATCATTGATGAAAAGACCATTGTTTTTCCTCTGCTCTTTAGTATCTCCTCTGCTGTAAATCAACTAATTGTATGTGTGTAGGTCTACTCCTGGACTCATTTCACTTCCATTGATTAGTTTGATTCCATTGCACCAATACCACACTGTCTTAATTATTGTAGCTTTATAGTAAGTTTTGATTTTCGATAGTAAAAGTTTCCAGCCTTGTTCTTCTTCATGACTATCTTGAATATTCTTGGCCCTGTGAATTTCCATATAAATTTCAAAGTCATCTTGTGTATTTCTGCAAAAAAAGTACCTGCAAGGAGTTTTTTTGGGATTACATTCCAGTGTTGAATCTTCCAAATTATGAACACAGTATGTCTTTCAATGACATAAAAGTCTTGTTCATCTTTCATTAGATTCATTCCTAGGTATTGCTATTACAGATGATATTATGTTTTAAATTTCCTAATTGTTTATGGTTGGTATATAGAAATACAATTAATTTTTGTATATTGTCCTTGATTCAGCAACCTTGCTGATTTCATTTATTAGATCTCTGCCCTTTAAATTATTTTTAACTATAGAAGTAACGTAAGTTTTTCGTGAAATAAAGAGACAGTAGGGCTTCCTTGGTGGCGCAGTGGTTAAGAATCCACCTGCCAATGCAGGGGACACGGCTTCGAGCCCTGGTCCGGGAAGATCCCACATGCCGCGGAGCAGCTAAGCCTGTTCGCCACAACTACTGAGCCTGCGCTCTAGAGCCTGCGAGCCACAGCTACTGAAGCCCACGCGCCTAGAGCCTGTGCTCCGCAACAAGAGAAGCCACTGCAATGAGAAGCCCTCACGCCGCAACAAAGGGTAGCCCCCGCTCTCCGCAACCAGAGAAAGCCCGCGGCAACAACGAAGACCCAATGCAACTAAAAATAATAAATAAATAAAATAAATAAATTTATAAAAATAAATAAATAAAGAGACAGTAATATGAAAGGAAAAAGGAAAAATTTCCTCTCTGTCCAATCCCATTCTTCACGTATGTGCATACTCTCATAGAAAAGAAATAAAAATGGAATCATATTATACCTACTCAGGAGAACCGTGAACCATGATTAAATTTGACATTCAATTTTGAGCTTGTATTTAAGACCACTTCTTTATCCATGATATTCTGGTGCCTGAGGCATGCACTTACCTCATCCTCAGGCACGTCGACCTCAGTTTTAACTGGTCTGTAAGACGGCTTACTTTAATTGAGCCACCAGGTCCTCCAAAGGGAATCCCATTATTTCAGGCAGTTTGTATTTTTAATTTGAACCACCCTAACACACTCCAAATATAGCATGAAGTTTATTTAACTGTTTTCATGTGCTAGGTTGACAGAACCTTTCTTGTAATTGCTTTGTGACATATTTAGTTCGCTTAATGCTGTATCATGGGGTCCATTCTGTGTCTGTACGTGTAGATTGACTTCATTCTTCTTAACCCATTCTGTGTTGTACCCAATAACATGGATATATATAATTGATTTAACTGTCTCTCTATTGGCAGACATTTAATGAGTGTCCAGTTTTTTTGTTGTTGTGGTTTTTTTGTTTTGTTTTGTTTTTGGCCACGCTGAGTGGCTTGTGGGATCTTAGTTCCCTGACCAGGGATCGAATCCAGGGCCCCGGCAGTGAGAGCGCTGAGTCCTAACCTCTGGACTGCCAGGGAATTTCCTATTGGCAGACATGTAGATTGTTACCTGTTTTTTCACTATTCTGAACAGTGCTGTGGTGGACACCCACTTATATCTATACTAGTGTACTTTTCGTTGGTATATATTTTAAATGAATTCCTAGAATTGTGATTGCTGGCTTAAAGGGTATACACATTTCAAAACATTTTTAAAAAAGAAGTCCATTTAATTTTTAGAGCATTTTTTGAAGTTCAATACAGGCTTCATATAAATAATTTAAATAATAAATAATTCTAATTCTTGTAGATTTTGCCTCCCTTCACAGTTTAAAAGAATGTTGCAGGTATTATCTTTCCTTCCTAGCATAGTTTATGACCAGAAAGTAAATTATGCACTTCTAGAATATTACTGTAGGTAAGGACCTCAAATCATCTTGTCTGGCATCCTTGTTTTTTTTATTGAAATGTAATTCATACTTACCAGAAAAGTTACCATTTTTGGTAAGTATATAATTCAGTGATTTTTTTTTTCGGTGTATTCTTTATGTTGTACAATCATCACCACTAATTCCAGAACATTTCCATAACCCCCAAAAGAAACTCAGTACCTATTGGCAGTCAGCCCTGATTCCTCCTTCCCCCATTCCCTGGCAATCACTTTCTGTCTCTATTGATTTGCCTATTTTGGACATTTCATATACATGGTATCATACAAGTTAGGTATGCTTTTGTGGCTTGTTACTTTTATTTAACATAATGTCTTCAAGATTCATCCGTGTCGTAGCATGAACAGTACCTCATTCCTTTTCATGGCTGAATAATATTCCATTGTATGGTTATACCACATTTTGTTTATTCATTTGTCAGTTGATAAATGGAATATTTGGCTCGTTTCCACTTCTCGGCTGTTATAAATAAGGCTGCATTGAGTATTCGTGCACCAGTTTTTATGTGAATGTGTACTTTGAATTCTCTTGAATATATAGCTAAGAGTGAAATTGCTGGGTCATATGGTAATTCTATGTTTAACTTTTTTGAGGAACTACCAAACATTTTTCCAAAGCAGCTATACAATTTTACATTTCCACCAGCAATATACGAGGGTTCCAATTTCTCCACATCCACACTAACACTTATTTGTCTTTTGTTTTTTAAATTACCATCTTAGTGGGTGCAAAGTGGTGTTTCGTTGTGGTTTTCATTTGCCTTTCCCTAATGATTAATAATATTGAGCATCTTTTCATATGCTTACTGGCCATTTATAATATCTTCTTTGGAGATATGTCTATTCAAGCCCTCTGCCCATTTATTAATTGGGTTGTTCGTCTTTTTAATTGTTGAGTTCTAACAGTTCTTTATATATTGTGGCTATTAGATCTGTATCACATATATGACACACAAATATTTTATACCATTGTATGGGTTGTTTTTTCACTTTCTTGATAGTGCCCTTTAACACACAAATATTAATTTTGATGAAGTCCTATTTATTGACTTTTTCTTTCATTGCCTGTGCTTTTGTTGTCACATCTGAGAATCTGTTGCCTAACCCAAGGGTACACAGATTTACAGCTGTGTTTCCATCTAAGAGTTTTATGGTTTTAGCCCTTACATGTAGGTCTTTGATCCATTTTGAGTTAATTTTTCTATGTGGTGTGAGGTAGGGGTCCAGCTTCATTCTTTTGCCAGTAGATATGCAGTTGTCTCAGCACCATTTGTTGACAAGACTATTCTTTCTCCATTGAATGTTCTTAGCACCCTTGTTAAAAATCAGTTAACCACAGATGTATGGGTTTATTTTTAGACTCTCATTTCTAGTCTATTAATCAATATGTCTATTTTTATGCCAGTATCATGTTCTAATTACTGTAGCTTTGAAATAAGTTTTTTTTTTTTAATTAATTTATTTATTTATTTTTGGCTGTGTTGGGTCTTCGTTTCTGTGCGAGGACTTTCTCTAGTTGCGGCGAGCGGGGGCCACTCTTCATCGCGGTGTGCGGGCCTTTCACCATCGCGGCCTCTCCTGTTGCAGGGCACAGGCTCCAGACGCGCAGGCTCAGTAGTTGTGGCTCACGGGCCCAATTGCTCCACGGCACGTGGGATCTTCCCAGACCAGGGCTCGAACCCATGTCCCCTGCACTGGCAGGCAGACTCTCAACCACTGTGCCACCAGGGAAGCCCGCTGAAATAAGTTTTAAAATCTGGAAATGTGAGTCCTCCAGCTTTGTTCTTTTTCAAGATTGTTTTGGCTATTTGGGGTTCCTTGCATTTCCACATGAATTGTAGGATCAGCTTGTCACTTATGTAAAACTGGCAGTTGGAATTTTAATAGGGATTGCATTGAATCTGTAAATCAGTTTGGGGAGTGTTGCCATCTTAACAATATGAAGTCTTCCAATCCATGATGTCTCTCCATTTACTTA
This sequence comes from Balaenoptera musculus, assembly GCF_009873245.2. Taxonomy (NCBI): domain Eukaryota; kingdom Metazoa; phylum Chordata; class Mammalia; order Artiodactyla; family Balaenopteridae; genus Balaenoptera; species Balaenoptera musculus. Next base: position 14,410,701 of record NC_045797.1, read on the forward strand.
GATCTTCTTTAATTTCTTTAAATAGTATGTTATTGTTTTCCACTTACAAGTTTTAGACTTCTTTGGTTAAATTTATTCCTGAGTATTTTATTCTTCGTGATGTTATTGTACATGGAATTGTTTTCCTAATTTCATTTTCAGATTGTTCATTGTTAATGTGTAGAAATATGGTTGATTTTTTTAAAAACAAATTTATTTGTTTATTTATTTATGGCTGAGTTGGGTCTTTGTTGCTGTGCACGGGCTTCCTCTAGTTGCAGCGAGCGGGGGCTACTGTTCGTTGCGGTGCGCGGGCTTTGCATTGCAGTGGCTTCTCTTGTTGCAGAGCACGGGCTCTAGGCATGCAGGCTTCAGTAGTTGTGGCACGCAGGCTCAGTAGTTGTGGCTCGTGAGCTCTAGAGCGCAGGCTCAGTAGTTGTGGCACACCGGCTTAGTTGCTCTGCGGCATGTGGGATCTTCCCGGACCAGGGCTCGAACCCATGTCCCCTGCATTGGCAGGCGGATTCTTAACCACTGCACCACCAGAGAAGCCCTACGGTTGATTTCTGAATGTTGATCTTATATCCTTTAGCTTTGCTGAAATCATTTAGTAGCTCTCATAATCTTTTGTGGATTCCTTCGGGTTCTCTCTACATAAGGTTATGTCATCTGCAATTAGAGGTAGTTTTCATTCTTACTCTCCAATCTGAGAGCAGCTTTATTCTTTCCATGCCTGATTGCCCTGGCTAGAACCTCTAGAACATTGTTGAATAGAGTGGCAAGAGCACACATTCTTTTCTTGTTCCTGATCTTAGGCAGGAGGCGTCGTCTTTGCTCACTGAGAATGGTAGGTGTAGGTTTTTCATTGATGCCTCCCCTTTATGAGGTTGATGATGTTCCTTCCTATTCCTAGTCTGTTGAGTGTTTTTATCATGAAGGGGTATTGAGATTGTCAAATGCTTTTACTGCGCCCTTGATTTTACGGATGAGGTGGCGGGTCACATCTCCCTGTCCTTAGATGGTTGGATACGTATGTTACCTTTCTCTCAGACTTCCCACCCTGACTGTGCCCAGCTGGCGGTCCCCACTGGGCATGTGGCACTGTGGTTGAAGTGCAGCCTGTGGTCAGCATCCCGGGGAAGTCACCCTCCTGCCTGTACTCCTCACCCCCTCTCCTGGCGGTGCCAGCCTTGTGAAGAACGGGGGCCGTGACCTTCCTGGTCATTTTCTGAGGGATGACGAGGACTTTTGTCTGCTCTCTTTAACGATGCTGTTGCCAGGTGTCCCTGGTTCCCGGAGCACTTGCGTGAAAAGACAGCTGCTCTCGTAGCTGCCCCGACCCCATTGTGCACATACAGATGCTTCTTTGTGGGGCACAGGCACACAAAGGGCTGTTGATGCCAGCTGACGGCTCCCAGCCCCTCCTCAGCCCTGGGCCTGTCAGACCGCTCTGCCTGCCCCCAGCCTGCCGTGTCTTTGGGAACGCGTGCTCTTGGCCTCTGTGGAGCTGACCCGTGGTCGTCCCCAGGTATGGCTGCCCCCATGTGGCTTCTCTGCGGAGCAGCTGTTTGTGAAATCGCCTCTCTCGGCCTCCTGCTGGCAGCCGTGTATTGAGTGGATGGCCATACTGATGGGCCCAGTTGGGCAGGGGAAGGACTCCCCAGCCTTCCAGTAGCCATAATTAATCCCAGTCAAATACATTTATTTCTGGTATTAGCTGTGGAAAAGTGAATTGTGTGGGAGCCGTTGGGTGGCCGAGCAATCACATCATCGGCGCGCCCTGTGATAGACCTCACACAGAGACAGCGTCCCACGTGCTCCCCACTCAGGACGCCTTAATAACTGCTTCTAAAGTGCCAGTCCTTCTTGTCAGTGTCACTTGGGAGGCTTATTCTTTGCAGCATTTACTTAGCTTCAAAGTCCAGACCAGGAATGTATTTGGAACAAGTGATCCTGCTGAAAGTTAAATCCGAGCCTGTCACTCCTTTGATCACAACCTTCCAATTACCTTTCCTTCTCACTCAAACGAAAAGCCTTCTGCCCAAAACGCATGATCTGATCTCTGCAGGGCTCCCTTCTCCTTCGTGGTGAGGCTTTCCCTGCCTATCTTATGTAAAATCCCAGATACTCTCTCCCCCTGCTCTACTCTGGGTCCTCCTTCCCCGCTTTATTTTCCTCCAAAGCGTGGATCCCCTCGGGATTGGAGGCTCCACTGAGGGCAGAGACTGTTTTATTCATGACTCCCCCAGCGCCTGGCTCAAAGTAAGCACTCGGTATATAATTGCTGAATGAATGAACGGATCTCATCTGTATGCTACACGTGAGCAATGCTAAGGCTAAGAGAACGTAACCCTTTGCCCCACAGCCCACGGCCAGTCAGTGATGGAGTGGACCCTGGGGCACCCCCTTATCCCCGAAGTTTCACTGCAGCCCGCTTCTCGGTCACATACCTCGGGCCTCCTCTGTGAAGCTCTTCAGAGGGAAAACACTGGATTCTTAGTCTGTACATCTTTTCCTCCTTGGTGCCCACCAGAAAGTCAGCACTGCTCTGTGGGAGGACATTACTAACTGTATGTGATAATTGTCATCTGTTTTGATGTGGCCTGAAAATGAGAGCAGGATGCCTCTGACGAGTGTTCCTGGACCTTTGCCTCAGTCCTGGGGCTCACGCTTTGCCTCAGTCCTGGGGCTCACGCTTTGCCTCAGTCCTGGGGCTCACGCTTTGCCTCAGTCCTGGGGCTCACGCGTCAGGGCTGCCTTTCCCTGGGCAGTGTTATGAGCCCCGCCATCTCTCTCAACCCTGCTGTCTTTGTTTTCCTTTTTTTTTTTTTTTTTTTTTTAACCACATACAAATTTAAATCTTCCTCTCCTGTGATCCCACAGCAATTTATTTTCCTTTTCTTCCTTTGGGCTCTTCAAGAACTTAATTTCAAGTCTAGGGGATTGTTCACTCTAAGAAGAAGTGAAGTTCTTAGTGGTATGTGTTTGTTTCCGATCCTAAACTGCCTCCTAAGTCATGTAAGCAGAAAAGTAAAAACTGAGATCTTGTCCCACAGACAAGAAACTGTCCCTTTTTTGGTGGTGGTGGGTTTTTTTTGTTCGTTGTTTTCTGCTTCACCTCCAGCTCGTCAGAATGGAGTTGTCTGCGTTTCAGGATGAACAGGGACAGGAGGTCCTAAAAGGGAACGTCTCAGCTTCCCTTCCCGCCATCCGCTTTGTCTTCTCTTTCTTTCCAGGTTGTGTCCACGCTGCTCATCAACATAATCCCAGAGGATCACGTCCCACTGAACTTGTCAGGGAAGGCGAAGATTGGCGGGAAGGCCTGGGTGAAGGAGTCTCCTCGGCCCGTTCCTGGCTTTAACCCCGACTCCATGTGCGAGTCCCAGGTGTGGCTGCCCAGCTGTGCGGGTTGGAGACCTTCTAGTGCTGGGTTTAGGCAGCTTGATTTAAAACCAGGACAGAGAGATGGAGACACGTGCACAGAAAGAGGAGTCGTGCCTGAAGGGAAGGAGTCGTACCCAAACTGTGTCGACTTCGGTTTTGGAAAGAGTAAGAGTTGACCAGTAGCATTTGACTCTCAGTATAAAACTCATAACCAGCACGGAAAGGCTTCTGTGGCAGAAGGCCTCTGAACTTGACTCAGCAGAGCTTGGAAATGCAGACCCTGTGTTTTCCCCTGAGACCCCTGAGAGGCTGAAGATCATTACGCTGCTGTGAGGTTTCACACCCCCCAGCTCTGTGCTTAGGAACCAGGCCTCGGGGGCAGCCCCAGGGCAGCCAAACCCGGGGGGCACAGTGCTGCTGCGGGAGAGCGACACACTGAAGATTGCCAAGGCCTCTGTGTGCTCTTGGTGGGGGAGTATCCCCAAGGCCCCAGCTCACAAGTGCTTTGTCACAGGGTCTAACACACATTGCATTTGGAACCCAAGCTGCCCCTCTTCTTTCCCTTCGTAGATTATATGCTTAATGTGTGTGGCACTGTGCAACTGGAAGTCCTTCCTTGAATTAGCTTCTAATGCTTGAACCCAACTTTATGGAAGTACAAATTCAGGCCTTAAATGATATTAAAAAGGTTGTGTTTTTCTTATTCCCAGGGTACAAGGAAGGGAGTACCTAGGCCAAGGTCACGGTTATGAAGTTTAGACGCTAGGTGTTCTCATTTCCAGTCACAAGGCTTTTGTCAAGGATCCTTGACTTTAAGTCAGTACGGATAGGTGGAGGGAGCAGGGGGGCAGAAGAACACACTGAAATATCTGTGTGTGTGTGTGTGTGTGTGTGTGTGTGTGTATGTGTGTGTGTGTAGTCTTCTTTGCATCAAGGGCTTGAGGCAGGTTACAATAGGGTTAACAAGACACGAGATGGGGTGGGGTTGGGGGCCTCACACAGGAGGCGTTGCCTCCAGCCCAGCGTTGGTGGCCGTCCCTCTGCAGGTGATCATCAGGGAAGGGGAGCTGCTCTGCGGGGTGCTGGACAAGGCGCATTACGGGAGCTCCGCCTACGGCCTGGTCCACTGCTGCTACGAGATCTACGGCGGGGAGACCAGTGGCAAGGTTCTCACCTGCCTGGCCCGCCTCTTCACCGCCTACCTGCAGCTCTACAGAGGCTTCACTTTGGGTGAGTGTGGGCAGGTGGCCCTGGGGCCCCCTCCCCTGGCCAGCACGCCCACCGGCATGTCTCCCCGGCTCTACTAGCAGCCTCCAGGGGAACAGCGGGCTCCTTCTACAAAGGCAGCCTCACTCGGCCACCAGCGACATTTCACAGCCTTGCTCCTTCTCAGTGCTCCCCCCGCCCCCCAACCCCCTGTTTCTTCACACAGCACAGAATGACACCCCCCTGCACCTTCATCTCCATTTCCATTCTGTCCCTTTCTCAGCCCCACCCTTTCTGGTTTTCGATCCCTGAGACCTATGTTCTCACACTCACACTCACCTCCATTCTCTCTTGCAAGTGCCCTTGCAGAATCCTCCAGGCACTCCGCACTCCATCTAGGGTCCTCCCTGTTGTCAGAAGTGCCTACACCTCCCGACGCAGCAGGTGAGGTTGGAAACACCACGTTGGGGCCGACCTGTCAGGTGATCCTAAGATAGAAGGAGGAACTCTCTGGTTTCCTCCCTGGAAATGAGAGCCCGCTGTTTTAGGAAGTGGGCTTTGGTAAAGGAAACAAGTGTGCAGATACTTTCCGTGCCCTGAGCTCATTCAGGGCAGCGCGTCTCCAGGTGCGCAGAGCGGAGCCCGAGCCCTTCGGCAGTTCCCTGTGAGGAATGGGTGACGGGGTGCGTGCTGAGCAGGGGCCCCAGTGAGCGTGGGAATCGTCCAGCCGACAAGACCAGCAGCGGTGGGACTGAGACTGTGTGTCCGTGGTCTGGCTGGCGTGCAGACACAGGGCCGGCGGGCCTGCCGCAGCTGGAGTTTGCTCGTTGGCCTGCAGCGGGGTCTGCATAACTGTATAATTTATATTAACTGTGGAAAAGTCAAAATAATGTAGTACAGGTGTGAAAATAATTTAAAATCACCCAGCATTCCACTGCCAGAGATAACCAGCAATGTCGATTTGATGTGTGTCTTTCTAGACTTTCCAAGTGCAAACACATTCAGAAAAAAGGGGATCCTACACTACCTAGTGTTTTGTAATCTCTCCTCCCTCCATTTGCAGATGTGTTTTATAAATGTCCTCTTGGGTGAGCAAATATAAACCGACATCCTCAGGTCTGTGGCTACAGACTCTTCTACTTGTGTAGATGTACCGTAGCTTATTTAACCAGTTCCTGTTATTAGACATTTAAGCTCTTTCCTGGTTTTCACGATATTGCTGGGATGAACACCCTTGAACAAATATCTTCAAAAACGAAAAGTAGAGGAAGATCCCACACCCAGACAGTGACGAGGACCAAACCGAACAGTCAGCTCTGCTTAGCACATGGTACGAGGAGAAATTGGCCGAAGTGCAAAGACCATCTGGTGCCGAGAGACTGAGAGGGCGCAGGGCCAAGCTGGGCGTCGAGCTCGGAGGGAAGGCCGGGCTAGCCATGGTGCCTTCTAGCCCTCGCAGCTGGAGGTCACTGGAGGGACAGCAAGGTGGTCTGGAGCTGACCCCATGGAAGGGCCCACTTTCATGGTTGTGGCTTCCTCACAGAGGGACAGTTTCTTTCCCCTCCTGCTCACACAAGTTCTTTAGAGGCTCTCAAGCTTCCAGGAGATTGCATGTGGGAGTCCCAGCCATCTTAGCCCAGCTTTGGAACAGTGCAACCTTTGTCTCCCTTCCCACTCAGACCTTGACCGAGGGACTTTGGAGTCCAGTAGCTCTCAGATGTAGACAGAAAATAGTTCATTGAAAGAGAAAGTGGGAAGACTTCTTGCCCAAGGTGAGGAATTCCTCAGCCCTTCGAAGCCAGAAGGACAGGCTTAACTGAAGTGACCCAGGCTTTCCTCCTTCCAGGGCAATGAAGGGGACCCTGCGGTGGTGGTCCCTGTCGCCCAGGCTTGAGCATGTCTGTGTGTGTGCCTGCACACGCATTCTCACAACCATATAGGCTGGTCCCTATGACGTGTGACTTCTGGGAGTCAAAACTAGGATGTCCTCTCCCTCCCTCTCTTCTTTCCTCAAACTCAGTTTTTCACCCAAAACGTCATCTTCACCTCTAGCCCATCCATCCAACATGTTTTTATTGAATGGAGGGAGTATAGCTGGTGGCTAAGAGCACAAGTTTGGGACGTGGGCTTGGATTTACTTTCTGCCTCTCTGACTCTGGGCTCAAGTTCGAGCCTTAGTTTTGTCATTTGTAAAATGGTAAGCCCTTAAGAGATGGTACGAATGTCACCATCATTATTCAGGTGCTCCCTGCATGCGTGGCACCGTGCTCCGTGCCCTGACCTCACCAAGTTCACGGCCTGGTGAGAAGTCAGGCCCGGTTGCATCCTAGCTTGTCTATTTCACTTCACAGGCGTGGAAGACATTTTGGTCAAGCCGAAGGCAGATGTCAGGAGACACAGGATCATTGAAGAGTCCGCCCACTGTGGGCCCCGGGTGAGGAGGGCCTGGGCGGCTACTGCCTGCCGCAGAGGGTTGGCCGGGCTCCCACGAGATGAAGCCCACACCCCCCTCACTTGGCTGCAGCCTCCGACGTTTTCCTTTTCTCATTCTAGGCTGTCAGGGCTGCGTTAAACCTTCCAGAAGCGGCATCGTGTGATGAGGTCCGAGGGAAGTGGCAGGATGCCCATCTGGGCAAAGACCAGAGGGATTTTAACATGATTGATCTGAAGTTCAAGGAGGAAGTGAACCATTACAGCAATGAAATTAACAAGGTTAGTCCAGCAGTGTGTGCACTTACCACCACCATTTTGAATGCTGGTTTTTTAAAAAATTACATTTTGATTCTCACTCTGGGCCCTTTGGAGCAATTTGGCTGTTTAATAGCTGACTGGGTGAGATGTGAGGTGGGGCGAGTAGAACTGATCGTTTTGAAAAGCCAAGGACTTCATTCCCTCACCCGGTTGGGGTCTGGAAAGGTCTTTGATTAATGCTGAGAAAGAAGGCATTGCACTATTTTTCTTTTTTCCTTTTTTGTTTTTTTTGACCACGCACAGCTTGTAGGATCTTAGTTCCCCGACCAGGGATTGAACCCAGGTCCTTGGCAGTGAAAACGCCGAGTCGTAACCACTGGACCTCCAGGGAATTCCCCACTAGTTTTCATTTTAAATGTTTGTATTTTGGGGTAACTGCATTAAAGGGGACAGAAGAAAATCTTTCCCAGGGGCCACTGCAGGGTGGAGGGGCAGAATGAAGGATCAAAAACCACCAGTGCTGCTTGTATGGGGGACCCAGGGGTGAAGACCTGGGCTCGAATCCTGGCTCTGTCGCGGGCTTGCTCTGAGATCTCGGGCCTTGTGTGATGTGAGCGGTCTGAGCCAGGTGTCCTCCCCCAGGGGCGTGGGGATGGGAAGAGCACCGGTCTCGTGGGCTTGCAGGGAGGATTCAGGAGCTAATCTGCACAGTGCCCTGGGTGAGGTGAGCGCCCTGCCAGTCCTCCAAAGCCCCTTCCTGCGCAGCTGAGAAAGGAGAGGGACGTCCCCACACAAGCCAGGATGGCATCCCGGTTCTCTTGCCTTCTCAGCCCAGAGCTGGGGCTCCCAATCCTGCGGCTTGAAGGAGCCCACCTGGCTCTCACCCTGCCTCCTGGGCCTTGAGGCCCCACCTGAGGAGGAGAAAGGGAGGCGTGGCCGGTGCCCAGCAGAAGTCAGTGTTTGCTCGTGGAGCCCTCTGACTGGCTGTCAGCATCCCCTCAGCTGCCAAGAATGCAGACCCTGTTGGTACAGTTCCGTCCTTGAGAGGCGTGGTTCAGAGGAGCCCTCCAGCACTGCATGAAAACCAGGAGGCTCAGCTTCTAGGGCTGACTGGGGATGCTGCGTGGGGATACTGGGTGGGGCGTTGTCTCAGAAGCGTCTTAGGATTATTTCTTGTTCCTCCATCTCTTCCCATCCACTCTGCCTCTCCTGTGTGGGGCTGGGTCTCTGCAACCCTACGCAGAAGCTTAGATAGACTCAGAGCTCCCCCCACCTCAGCATCTCCCTGGTCCCCCTGGGGGCTTTGCCCGCTTCCGCTGGCCCAGGAGCCAAGGTGAGCCTCCTGCTTGGTACTTGGGCAGCATGTTGGGAAACGTGAATGTGACACAGACGTTGGTCATCATGGCTATTGTCCAGGGCCAGGCCATGCTCTGCTGGACAGGTTCCCAAGGGCACCACCTTAGGTTTTATTTTTAACCAGCTGCTTTTCAGAATCACGAACTGGAGATGCTGGCCCCTCTGCATCTCCTTTCCAGCTTCCTGGCAGAGGTGTCAAGAGAACGCAGCGCCCTGGGCCATCCTCTTTTTTTTTTTTTTCTTTTTTTTCTTTTTTTTTCTTTTTTTTAGTTTTTATTGGAGTATAGTTGATTTAAAATGTTTAAGTTTCTGCTGTACTGGGCCATCCTTTAGACTTCTCTCTAGGGCTTCTAGCCAAAGGGTTGATGCCGGATGAGATTTCTTACCTCGCGTGGGATCTGGCGCTTCTCTCTAGATAAATAGTCTGTGTTGGCTCCTGCATCCTGGATTTACCTTCTGAACCTGGGATTCCCAAGAGGGTGAGTCACTGACCAGTGCGTGTGTTCTATCCGCAGGCATGCATGCCTTTCGGCCTGCACAGACAGTTCCCAGAGAACAACTTGCAGATGATGGTACAGTCTGGAGCCAAAGGTTCAACTGTGAATACCATGCAGGTGTGAGCAAAGGCGGGTGCTGGCTGGTTTGCAGAAGGGTGAGGTAGTTGCAGGAGGCACTTTTCAGATTTGTTTCTATTTTTAAAAGGATCCACATTCCGTACAAAATGTGGCAAGTAATGAAAAATACAAAAGTATGTAGAAATCAGTGCAGGTGCTAACCACTGTTAAGTGTTATAGGCAGATAATGATATTAGTATCCAGATACTGATGTGTATCAAACAGATACATATTGTAAACTTACATACTGTATTATTATACAGTCACATTATATATAAACACGGTGTGTGTGTATTTATAATCTTAGCTGAGATCCTGAAATTTTGCATGATCTGCTTTTTTCATTTAGTATTACATTATAGGGATTGTCGTAGAGGTTTCTTAACCTTTAATTTTTGGCTCATTATCTCCTCCAATTACTGCAGTGCTATCACAGCATTTTCACAAATTTTAGCAACTTTTAAAAAAAATCTTGATGACCTTGAGAGGGTCTTAAGGACCCTCTCATTCTCTGGTGAGTAGAGAGCAATAGGAATGGGCTTAAAAGGCTGGAGGCCATCAGGAAGCCCTTTTGACTAAGTAAAATCCAGACCCGCTGCCCTTTTCCCCCCAAGAACATTAATAGGCAGTTTTATTCTCTTTTGACCTGAGAATGTCAAAGATCACAGTAAACTACTTTTTCTGCTAGTCTCAGTTTCCCTGTTAGGACCTGGGGGGTCCTGACACCCACGTGATGCTTCTGAAACATGGCTGCTTTTACAAACACCGTCCATTTCAACTGAGTCCAAATGCGAAAATTGCCGTCATGGAAAGGAAGACATGGTTATCTTCCTGAAAGGTCAGCTTTCTTGGCTCGTTCAGCAATCTGGGTTGGCCTTCAGGAACTTGGATCCCATGCAGTTTTTCTGGAAGAGCAGGCCCCCCCATCCTCTGCTGGGACAGAGCATCATTTAACGAGCATGTGGGTCTTCAGTTGCCTTTGGGTTTCCTTTCTCCCAGATCTCGTGCCTGCTGGGCCAGATCGAACTGGAAGGTCGGAGACCCCCGCTGATGGCATCTGGCAAGTCACTGCCCTGCTTCGAGCCTTATGAGTTCACCCCCAGGGCTGGCGGCTTCGTCACTGGCAGATTCCTCACCGGCATCAAGCCTCCTGTATGTATTTTGGTTTTTCCTTAGGGCTGTTCTCCTCATCTCTTAGGCTCAACAGTAAGAGGCCTATGACCTTCACCAGCAGCTTTAAGCAAAGACAGCCAAGTAATAAGTGCCAGGCTATCCCTGCTTACCCACTAGACCCTGGGGCCTGCAAGGACCAAAAGGACACAGCCATGTCGTGTTTATCATCATAATGCCAGAGCCCAGCACGGTGCCTGGCACATCGTGGGTGCTCGGGAAGGATTGCTGATGAATGGGAAGATGAATAAGATCAATCCCAGCTCTGCCTCTTCCTGCTTTGTGCCCTTTGTCAACCGGTTCTTCCCTGCATCTGAGGGCAGCTGGGGACGGGGAGGCCCCTCACCAGGGTGCTCTCTGTTGCCAAAAGGAGCATCACAGAGATTTACTTCACAAAGCTTCCCTAAGAGAGCCTCCCCTGGCTCCTCCCTGACCTTGGGAAAATTGACCAGCTGTAGCAAATGTCTAGTTTTCCCTCGGTCAGCAACAAAACTCTCCCTTAAGAGAAAGGTTTTCTCCTCACACTTGGCAGAAATGGCTTTTCGACTGTCAGTACCTCCTGTTCCCTGGTCTAGTGCGTCTCTGCAAGGACGCCTCTTGTGGTCAGACAACTAAGTCCAGGTTGTGAACGGGACCGACCCTTCGTGTCAGGGCCACCAGCTGCTCCCAGGGCTCCTCCCTCAGTCCCACGCGGACCCTCCAGTGGTCATCCGTGGCCTCTGGCAGAGGGTGGTGGAGAGCTGGCGTAGACCAGAGAGTTCTGAACTCTGGTTGCGACCCCTTAGTGAATCATGAAATCATTGTAATAGGTAGTGATTGACTTCATAGAATGAAACAGAGTAGGGTGGTAAAGAAAGCATCAGAGTGAGGGATGGGGTCATTTCATAGAGTTTTAGCTCGAGTCATGTTATCTTTATCGGCACGTGTGTGTATGTATGTACGTGTTTGCTGATTACTGTGATAAACCCATTTCTCGTGGAATTTTGGAAAACACTACTACATGATGAGGCACCAGTGCCATTTCTGTTTGGAAAGTGGGGTGCATGTGGGGTGTGGGACATGGCACTGAGGACGGACTCCTGGGAATGGGAGCTGGCACTTCTGTTCCACTTGTCCCTCTGCGCTCGGGCAGAATAAGACAGAGGCAACCCCAGGAGAGGGCAGAAGTCCCTGGGGCCGTGGGAGACATCACAGCTGCCAGGGGCACTGGCTTGAGCCACCCTTTAGGAAGCACACTGTCCTCACTGCCACCCCTGGGACCTGGGTCCCCGCTTCTCCCACAGGAGTTCTTCTTCCACTGCATGGCCGGGCGAGAGGGTCTGGTGGACACCGCTGTGAAGACCAGCCGCTCCGGCTACCTCCAAAGGTAAAGAGCACCTGCTCTGCCACCTTTAGGTGGCATCAGCGTCGCAGGTCCATTCACCTCTGTCATTTTTTTCACATTTTCATTGACAATTCACTTAAGATCCCTTTGGATGAAAAAACTGCTAGAAAAAAATGCCCATGGGTGGCCCAAGACAGAAAATAGCAAATATTCTTCCCCTCCTAGAGAACTGGTAAAGTGTGAGCTCAGAGGTTTATAGGAAGGGCCCGTGCGTCGGCGTGTGCGCCTTTCCCCGGGGGGAAAGGTCCTGGGTGGTGATGAACTGGTCCCCCCCCCAGCCCCGGGAGGGCTCTGTGGTTGGGGCAGAGAGGATTCCAGGCCCCCTGAGTCTGGCACTCGGAGCCAGGCCGGTCTCAGTTTTAAGCTTCAACCTCCCACCTGCCCAAACAGGCCAGTCAGAGAAGCTACGTGTTCCCTTTCCTCCCAGAGAGGAGATTACACAAGCAGGTCTGGGCTGGGGCGCCCTGAGTTCCTGCATCCGGCATAGATTACAGGGCCAGATCCACCTGTGAGCAGGGGTTACACGCCACCTCCATCCTCTTAAATCATTCAAGGATACCTGTGGAGTGTAGAAAAAGCTAGGAAACGAGTGATCACGCAAGTCTGGGGGTGGGGGATCTGTGTGGAGCCATCTGAATGCAGGGCAGGGAAGAGGAGGGTGTCAGGGATCCCGGCTGGAGTGAAGAGCAGCAGCCGCTGGGGCAAAGGGCACAAAGGTCCGCAGGACCCCTGTGCCCGTGGAGGGTCATGGCAGAAAGGGCGCGTGCCTTCCTTCAGACAGCAGGGGCTGTAGGCTGCCTCTTGTGGGTGGCGACGGAAAGGGAGAAGCCGACGCGGCAAAGACGTGGGGCAACCTGCTGAAATGCACAAGAGGCAGGAGGCGTCAGGCCTGAGTGGCAGCACAGTGGCACGGTGGACAGAAAGCAAGACGCTGCAGAGGGGAGAGAGAAAGTGTGGCTGGCGTGAGGGGGCAGCGGCAGGATAATCAAGGGGACACGTTCCAGGGAGGGGGCCTGAAGCTCGGGAGAGGCCTGGAGATGCAGCCTCCGGGGCCGTGGCTGGTGCTGAGAGCTGCGGCCCTGTGAGGTGAGTGGCACCTCAGCATCTTCAGCAAAGGGACATGGGTGCTCAGCTCCAGCCTTGCCAGGCCCTGGGCTGGGTGCCAAGAAGATAGTGCCGAGCTCTGTCCTTGGAGCTCAGGGGAACAGTGGCTCCTAGGAAACCCCCTCTGAAGGTGGCAGGAGGAGAAACCAAGGCAGGGTGGCCAGAGAAGTAAGCTAAGGCCAACACCAAGGCAGCAGAGGGGGCAGGTTGAGGGAGGTAGCTGACTGCTGGGAGCACTGAGGGAAAAAGGCACCGGGTTAGGGCTATCACATCAGCATGTAGTTCCTAAGATCCCCTTTGTCCCTGACAGTCTCTGGACTAATGGCGTGAGAGAAGCATTGGATGGGGAGACAGCCCCGCTGCTTTGCCTGCCTCCTGGGTCTAAGGACACTGGTCCCGGGGGAGCTCTGCCATGCCAGGGAGCGACAGAGCAGGCAGTGGTCCCAGCAGCTGGGGCTGGAGATGGGAGCCAGGGTCGAGCGGGGCAGCCAACCTCCTCAGACACGTGGCTGCCGCCCCTGGCCTCGAGGTGCTGTAGCTCAGAGCCTGGGCATGGGAGCCAGCCTGTGCTGGGGGCTTGCCTGGCTGCAGAACAGCAGTCCCCTTTTCTGCCCTCCAACCGCTCCATCAGAGGCTGCCCTGGGAGGTGGCGAGCGTGGTGGGCTCTGAGCCAGTGGTCTCTGTACAGGTGCATCATCAAGCACCTGGAGGGGCTGGTCGTCCAGTACGACCTGACGGTCCGCGACAGCGACGGCAGCGTGGTGCAGTTCCTGTACGGGGAGGACGGCCTGGACATCCCCAAGACACAGTTCCTGCAGCCCAAGCAGTTCCCCTTCCTCGCTAGCAACTATGAGGTAGTGTGCCGGCCCCCGGCGCCTGTGGGTCGTGGGGCGGGGGCCGTGCGGTGGGCCTCCCGCCCTGAGCCTTGCCACTCAGAGTGGCCGCTGAAAACTAGAGTGGGAAGAGTGCAAAAGCACCAGGCGATGCCTTGGCACGCCTGACAATGTCAGAGCCCCTCCCTCTGTGTGCTTCATCCCGTGAGATGGCAGAGAGGCACGCATACGTCTAGAAAAACTGCACCATGGGGCATTTGCCTTGTGCTGGGCCCTAAACTAGAGCGCACCATGGCTGCTGTCTCCCTTCCTCCTCCCTGCAGCCTGGGGACGCAAGTGGCCCTCTGCCCATTTTACAGCCAAGGCAGCTGAGTGTCAGGGTTTAAGTGACGAGCTGGTGAGTGGCAGGGCTTGTGTCTGCACCCAGGCCCTCTGACACACAAGCCCGCGGTTTTCATACCACACCTTACTGCCCCGAGAGCGATCGTCACCGTTGGCTCAGCAGTCACCCTGTTTTGCAGATTGGGAAACTGACACTGACATGGCCTGTCCAAGGTCATGAAGCAGGTGGTCGAATTGAAGGTTGTGCTCTGGGGTTGGCTCCTTTCCATCCTGGCGCCATGTTCGGGAGGGACTCTGAGTGTCACGGTCTCTCCCTCGTGACCTCAGCTCCTGAGACCGCCAGCTGCCAAGTCTGACTGGCACAGAGTGAGGGCCCTGGTTAGCAGTGGGTGCTCAGACCCCCCAGGGGCATCGTGAGGGCTCCACACGGGCCACCTCCGTCCTGTGAAGTTGTGTGACATGGCCCTTGTGTTACGTCCTCATCTCTTCGGTTTTGTCTGTGTGGTCTGTTTGTTTAGGTGATAATGAAATCAAAGCACCTCCATGAAGTTTTATCCAGAGCAGATCCCCAGAAAGCTCTCCGCCACTTCAAAGCCATCAAAAAATGGCAAAGCAAGCATTCCAACACCCTGCTGAGAAAAGGCGCCTTCTTGAATTATTCCCAGAAAATTCAAGCAGCTGTGAAAGCCTTGAACCTCGAGGGCACAAACCAGAACGGCCGCAGCCCTGAGACTCACCAGGTAGTGCTGGGGTTGGGGCGGGGGGGTGGGGTGGGGGTGGGCGATCAGTCAGGGGTTGAGGGGATGAGGAGTTGTTTTCCCGGTGGAAGGTGCAGTCATGAAATCTGGCTTCATTCGGTGCTGGTCAGGAAACATGGCGCTCAAATAGGGATTTAAGGAAGGGGATCTTTACAGAGGTGTGGACAGGGTTCCAGGAAACGAACTAGGGCTGGTAAGTTGGGTTCCCACCCGCCCCCCACAGGCATGAACAGTCACCAGGAGTGGAGAGGGTGGCCGTGGGCAGAGGCCAGCTGACAGGAGCCCTCAGCAAAGAGTTCTGGGCTCCGAGGTCCGTTAGAGAGGGCGGGGGATGAATGCCCAGCCTCACTCTCCTCCCACATGCCCTTCTGCTTCTGGGACCTCCCATCAGCCAAGCACAGCTGGGAGCCGGGAGGCAGGGGAGCGCTTTGAAGCAGTTGCTGTGGGACAGCTTTGGGGCATCGAGCGTGTGGAAGCCTGGGTGGGGGACAAACAGGGATTCGGCACAGTCACCTGGCTTGTGGTGACTGTGTCCTTGTTGACCTGAGACAGCCCTGGCTTTGCCTCTCATCCCAGTATTATTATTAATAGTGCCCCATTTTACGCTAGAAGACACTCAGTTTGGACAGTAACTTACGTGGTCACCCTGCCTGTGCTTGAAGGGCCAGGACGAATCGCTTGTAGAGTCATGGTCACGCAGTCCGCCCTGGGATGGGTTCGGTTTCTCCGTGTTTCAGATGTCGAGATGGCTTTCTCATTGCCGTCAGGTTTCTGTCTCTTTCCCCTATTCTCATTTGAAGCCAGTGCCTTTGATCCTCCTTATCCTACTGGACCTCCCAGGAAGAGAAGCCTATTCCTGGTGTCCTCCAGTGTAGCTGAGGCCCATCCTTCCTTTCAGATGTTGAGGATGTGGGCTGAGTTAGACGAGCAAAGCCGGAGGAAATACCAGAAGAAGGCGGCTCCTTGTCCTGACCCCAGTCTGTCTGTCTGGCGCCCAGACATCTACCTTGCATCAGTGTCAGAAACGTTTGAAAAGAAGGTGGATGGCTACAGTCGCGAGTGGGCAGCTCAAGCAGAGAAGAGTTACGAGAAATCGGAGCTCTCTCTGGACAGGTAATGACATTGATTTATTGCACAGCACACGCAGAGGGAGAATCTGCTTCTCAGGCCCTTCCCTGCCCACTCTGGCAGCCTCCTGGGTTCAAGACTCCAGCAAGAAGGAGGGAAGTGAAACAGAGGGCACCTTGCAGGCCCTGAGGGCTGTGGGACGGATGAGAGCAGGTAGGCAGGAGTGCACCACCCCCCACCTGGGCCACGACAGAGAAGAGCGCTCTGCGGGGACAGAGCCCTGCACAGGTGGCCCCTCTCTTGAGTGTGGTGTGGTGGGCACAGTTATGTGAGAATCAGGGAATCTGGTCAGCAGCTGCCAACCCTGTGACCCGGGACAGACCATTCTCTCCCCCGTGACACCACAGCTCAGCCTTTCCTAAGGGGTTTGGTCTGAATAGTCCAGCGATCCTTTGAGTTTTGGGTTTCGAAGCGTCAAGGAAGAAGGACCCCATGGAGTCCTGAGCTTAGACTTATTCGCAAAGAAATAAGACAGGAAAAAGAAATCTCGTGGCCTAGGCAAGTGGGAAGCCAGGCATGGACCAGCACTGAGCCACAGTGAGTTAAAGCATCAGAACTGCCCCCAGGGAATGCCTGCTGGGGCGTCGGCCTCAGACCAGTCATCCAGGGATCCTTCCCACTCCGCTCGCCAAGCCTGGCCTGCAGAGCCGGAAGCCTGAGACCATCCGCTGTAGCCGGGCTGCTTGTGCTGCACCCGGTGGAGCCCAGCCAGGTGCGCGGAGAGGCTGAGGGTCCAGGGACTAGGACTGCAGCAGGGGGATGAGCAAAGAAGAACACTTGGGTGGAGGACCTGGAGGGCAGAGACAGGGCTCTTACTTTTTATCCTTCGAAGTACTTTCTCCAGCCAGGCCTCAGAGATCCGAAGATGGAGTAAAGCATGCCGGGTTGTGATTTAGCTACCAGCCGGGCTTTCCCTAAAAGAGCAAGACCCTGCTCCCCAGCCCCCCTTCGCCTGCCTCCCTACAGCTCAGGATGCTGCCCTTTACTTTCAGAAGGACCATGTGGGTCCTCCCTCCGACTGTGCTGCATCCGGAGTGGGGCGAGCTTGGCCCTGGGGAGCATCACTTGGGTTCAGAGGGCCGAGATAGGGAAGCAGCGTATGCTGCAGTGGCTCTCACAGGGGACCTGTTAGCAAGCAGCAAGCTCTGGGTGCAACTCCAAAGTTCTGGAAGTATTTAAAGGTTTTTCCTGTCGGGAATACTGATAGGCAGTCAAACCTCACTGGTTTGAAGTGATAGGGAGAGAAGACACATCAGGGCCACAGAAAGTCTGACTTTTGAAAAGAACTTGCATAGAAACGTAGTTTTATTACCTTCCTCTGTGTTCAAACGTAATGTCCCGTTTAGTCTCTGTTTGTTGAGCCGCTTCCTTGTCCTATGTTCCGGGGTAATACAGTGTTCCTTGGCTGTTCTAAAAGGGCCGGCATTCATGGGAAGAAGGGTTAGTAAATTACGAAATTGTAGAGTGCGCACATTTCCAATGTGGCCTGTAGCCATTTGCACTAATTAAGAAAGTAAGCACCCCTTCCCGCCTCCCCCCCCATATCCCCATAATTGCTCAGTGAACCTCTTCCTAGTTTGCACAGAGGGAGGTTTAAGCCCTCTCCAAGCTGTCACAACTAGTGGGCAAAAAAGAATTAACAAAGGGAAACGTGAATAGTGAGCTCACTAGTTCCATGACGTTCTCAGGGTGAACGTGAACAGTCCGAGCATGGACGTCTAGAGCTTCAGCTACCCAGCTGGGCTCTGTGCCGTGTCATTTAGGACATTGCAGGGTCACTGGCCGGAATTTAAGGCTTAGAAGGACCATTTGCTTAGGAAAAAACAAGCCCAGAAAGAGGGAGAGGTAACAGGTGCATGTACCCTGCTTGCGGGTGGCATTGACAGCTCCTGACGGGCAGGTAGTGTCTGTGCCCCGACTCCTGCTGTCCCCTGCCCCATCTCCAGGCTGAGGACTCTTCTGCAGCTGAAGTGGCAGCGCTCGCTGTGTGACCCGGGAGAGGCCGTGGGCCTGCTGGCCGCACAGAGCATCGGGGAGCCCTCCACACAGATGACCCTGAACACCTTCCACTTTGCCGGCAGAGGCGAGATGAATGTCACCCTGGGCATTCCCAGGTGGGGGACTGCGAGGGGGCAGGGGCGGGGTCTGTCCTAGCCTGCTCCTGGGGAGGAGGTCATTTCATTAGAGAGAGAGAGAGAGAGAGTGTGTGTGTGTGTGTGTGTGTGTGTGTGTGAGAGAGAGAGAGAGAGGGGCAGGGTCTCATCAAAGCAGGGGTCAGGGTTGGAATCTCCAGAGCCCAGTGGCTTCTGTGGTTGGATCCATGCCCAGGCCTCTTAGCATTAGCATCTCCATTTATCTCTCCACCAACTCCTGTATCCAAGTTACCCGGGATGCTTGTGAAACTACGTACTCCTGGGGTCAGGCCGTCTGGTCGCCCAACTTCGGGGGCACCACTCACCTAGAACATGACCCAAAGGGGCCCTGGCCCTTCAGGTAAAGGTATGCACCTTGCAGGACGATGGCCGCTGGGCGAGGGGAAAGAACAGAGATCAGGCTCACCTGCCTGGCCCGGCTACTTTCTAGCAGAGTGACTCAGGCACCTCAGCTTCCTGTGGGAGGGAGGAGGGCGGGGAGCACCGTGCAGTCAGGCCCTGCAGGTTGACTGAGCCATGGCCGAGGTCTAGCCGTGGTCCCTGTGCCCAGTGGGAGCGCTGCAGACGCTGCTTCCCTTCCCGGCATCTCTCGATGGTTCAGTAAGCACCCACGCTGTAATGCGAGGCACAGGTGGTAGGAAACAGGAAGAAGACACAGCCCTGTCCTTGAGGAGCTCGTGCTCCGGTGGAGGAAGCTGACAGAAGAGTCCCTTGCTGTCACACGCGGGGCCAGAGCTGGGACTCCCTGATCAGCATATCTCCCCCACGAGATCCTGTGGTCTCTGGCAGATCCTGAAAGAACTGTGACATCTTTATGAGAAAGGCCTCGCAACAATACAGAATCCGGGTGCCTCTTACGATCAGATGCGCCCTTGTTCTGTGACAGGCTGAGGGAGATTCTCATGGTGGCCAGCGCCAACATCAAGACGCCCATGATGCGCGTGCCTGTATTCAGCACCAAGAAAGCGCTGAAGAAAGTGAAAAGCCTGAAGAAGCAGCTCACCAGGGTGTGCCTCGGGGAGGTAATTGTCTCCCTGGGACCCAGTGCAGGCGTTTTCCTGCATCCTCCCACCCATCCTCCCACCTGTCCTCCCATCCGGGCAGAACAGCCTTTGCCAGCTGTTCAGACCCTGCTCAACTCCACCCAGTGAGAGGGAGGCTTTCTCTGCAGCTGCTAAGCAGGGATGGATCAGGAAGCTTTAAAGGTAATCACTGGTCTGCAGCATTCCCACGTGCCTTAAGAATAAGGGCACTTTCTGGGTCAGCTTACCAGCCCCGCTGAAGCCTGCGCCCTACAGCCTCAGGCCGTTCTCTGGAGGTGTGCCTACGGGGGGGGGAGGGGGTCTCTCTCCCCACCCCCCGAGGGATCTACACCAGCAGAGCTTGTTGGAGTTTCTTTGGGATTTTGGCCTGTGGTCCCAGCCCCTGTCCCTGCAAACTCTCAGTTTTCCCATAACCCACTTGTAATGCTCAGTCCCAGGCTTTGGGCAAAATTAGTTTCTGTCTGTCAATCTGGTTCTAGGTGTTGGAGAAAATTGATGTCCAGGAGTCCTTCTCTATGGGGGAGAGACAGAACAAGTTCCGGGTGTACCAGCTGCGGTTTCAGTTCCTGCCACACGCGTACTACCAGCAGGAAAAGTGCCTGAGACCCGAGGACATCCTGCATTTCATGGAAACAAGGTCAGGACTCAGGCCGTGCTTATTGCTTGACTTTGTCATGGACCTTGAGGGCTTCTGGCCACAGGACTCCCAGAGACTGGGTGCTTTTGCCCAAATGATTCCTTCAAAGGAGGTGTTTAGAAAAAGAACAGGTCCTGCAGCCTAATCTGGCTTGTGGGTATGACTGCATTAACTACATTCCCATCTCTGCCCCCTATTCTTCTCTCTGGCCCATGAGTCTCGTGTACTCGGGTTTGTAGGCTTTGAGGTGGAGGAGTTCATGTACCATAAAGAGAACAGTGCTCCGTCGCAGTGGTGCTGCTGTGACGTCAGACCAGCACGTGGTGTTAATTTCTGTCATGATGTGGTTCCTGATTCGTTTATATTCTGTGAGGAAGGAGCAGTGTACTGCCAGCATGCTGCTCTTAAACACAGGTCTATAACCGGGGTTACCTTCAGCTGCTTAGAGAAATTCGGGTTCCCTTCTGGTGGGGAGAAGGAACATCCATTTTCTCTCCAGTTCAAGTCACTGTTGGACATTGGAAAGCACGGCCCACAGTGCTGAGTGCACAGGAGTAGAAGGGTGGTCATATTGGGGCTGGGGAAGCCAGGAAGAGCCAGCGAAGCACTTCTGACCGGCCACGTGACCCTGGATCGTGGTGCACAGACTCAGATGGCTGCGGGGCCGGCAGGTGAGAAGGCCGGTGAGGCAGGTTGGGGGCCCCCGTCCAGCTGGAGAGCACGCCACCGGCCTCAAGCGGGCAGGGGTGTGGGCCAGGGTGGCCAGACCTTCTGATTCAGATAAATAAGAAGAAGAAAACCGCCTCTCTTTTTTTCTTTCTTTGGCTGTTTGCTTGCTTTTACTTTTTATAGATAAATCTCTAATTTGTAAACATTGGCAACTAATTCATATCTTTTTAAAAGCCTGGTGAGGGGACTTCCTGGTGGTCCAGTGGTTAAGACTCTCCGCTTCCAACGCAGGGGGCACAGGTTCGATCCCTGGTCAGGGAACTAAGATCCCACATGCCACACAGCACAGCCAAAAAACTAACTAAATAACTAACTAACTGCGATGCAGCACAGCCAAAAAACTAACTAACTAACTAAATTAATTAAAAAAAAAAAAAAAAAGCCTGGTGAGGCTGAAATAGATCCCATATGTCAGCAGGATTTGGCCACGGACCACCAACCACCGTCTTCAGTCTAGAACAGCCCTCAGGTTTTCCAGAGCTGCTTGGAAGTAGCGAAGTGATGGCAGAGTCGAGGCAGGACGTCCGCGCACTCAGTCATCCCACAAATATTTACTGAGTGATGCCCACTGACAGGCTGGGCCCCAGGGCAGTGTAGCTGGGAGGGAGTGACTGTCCTGCCGTCACCTGAAGATGGGGACTGGCTGCAGCCTGGCCCCCTGAGCAGGTGGCACGTAGGATGGCGGGTGCTGTGGTAGATGAGCTTGGACGTGAACTCAGCCCTTTGGACGGGGGAGCTTGCTGGGCCTCGGAAGCACCTATGTCGCTCTTCACCCGGGTGGAGGAGGCTCGTTTTATCAGGCAGGCCCAGTGCTGTCGGGGTGCTGGGTCACGTCGCAGGAGACCTGTCTGTGCCCCAGCTGCCGGCTCATTAATTAACTGGGAGGAACGTCACTCCCAAGCGTGCCGCTGTTTGTGCTGGCCAGGCGGCCCTTTTCTGAGAAATAGGAATTCGGATCACGTGGCCTCCTGAGAATTACCGAGAGCAGGCGGGGTCGGCGATCTGCCCCATTTCTATGCATCTCAGGTGTGGGCCTGCCAAGCAGGTAGGTCGCACGAGGCGTGCCCCAGGCTGTGCTCAGAGTTCTTCCTCTTTACATTGCCTTGGGGAATTGAGAATTCATCACTTTTTAAAAATTTCTTCTTGGTAGGGAAGATCCCTGGCTTCTTCCCAGTGGTGAAATACTTAGTCAACTCCTTCTCTGTATTTGGCTTGTGCACTTGAAAAGCTGTGATGAACAAAGCCATGTGCAGTCGCGCTTGGTGGAGCTGCCCTGTGACTTGGGCAGGGGGGCCAGAGAGGGAGCAGCTCGTGGAAGGGGTAGTGGTTGGGCTGCCTTTGCCAGGCCTGGGCAGCGAAGCAGCCTCACGCAGGCCCCCTGGAGACCGCACGGGGATGGGTGTGTGCCTTCAGAAGAGGGGACCCCCCCACCGGGAGCGTTTTCTTTTTCCTTTCTCCTTTCCTTTTCCCCTCTCTCCTCTCTCATCTCCACCCCCTTTTCTCTCTCTTCCCCTTTTCCCTCCCTTTCTTCCCTTCTTCTTTCCCAGCTGTGGGATCTTGAGACTCTTTTGACACAGATTGGAGAAAAAAAAAAAAACAGAGACACAGAGGCACTTCCCTAGATGGAGGTGTATAAGCCGTGAAGCTCCCCTAAATATCTGTCCTGGTGCCCATCCCTTTGGATATGTGTGTAAATGATCTGGAAGGTGGGCCGGGGTGGTGAGGTGGCAGGAGTACTGAGCTAGGAGGCAGGGGTGTGAGTTCCGGCCTCCGGTCCCCAGCCGTGTACCACTGAGTCGGCAGTCTGCAGCGAGAGCTTCTGTGAGTCTGACTCTGCAAACAGCAGGTGGTGGAGCTGCTGGCAGGCACTTTCGGAAACAGCCGAGGGTCATGCTCCCTGTTGGTGATTATTTATGTGGGACGGAGGTTTCTCTGCAGCTCCAGTTCCCCCTCAGTTGCCACATTCTGACAAACAGCACGACCTTCACAGAGCAGTCACTGTGGGCCTCCGGTTTCCTGGCTCTGGGCAAAATCACAGAAGGGCAGACTCTTTGTACCCCCGGGAGAACTTCTGGCACACAGGTGACATGCCTGCCACTTACCGTTCAGGGTGTTATTCTCCTTTCTCACCTTCTGTCACGTTCTGCACTGGTCCTGTTCACCAGAAGAGGCGGGCAGGGTAGAAAGGAGTTGCACCGGGGGGATTAGGGAAGGTCTCTTGGGGGGTTCCATCTGCGCTTAGACCCCACCGTGGGCGTGGGCGCGGCTCCAACAGGTCGATGGGAGGCTGGGGAGATTGATGGTGGTGCACGTGGCCCGAACAGAAGCCCAGCGATGCACGTGCAGGGGGTGAGAGCAGGTGGGTGACGGGTTGAGGCCAGTTGCGGGGATTGAAGTGCTGGCGGGGGAGCCTCAGAGGGGTGATGTCACCTGAAGGGACAGGCCAGGGCGGCAGCCCCACAGCAGAGGGAGGCGACAAGCAGGTTGTGTGTGCGGGGCGGCCCAGCTTCACACCCCGTCCGTGTCATTTCACGCCCTGCAGTCTGCGCTGCAGGCTCAGGCATGGGGCAGGGGCGGTCCCAAGACTTACAGACGGGGTCAAGGCCCTCGTCTGTCTCTGTCTCCAGACTCTGGCAGAACAGAGACTTGAACCAGAGCCTGTCCTTTCGGAAACATCTCTTCCGCCCCCTCCTCCCGGGTGGACTGTGTCTTTCTAAAGTCAAGCCAGGCTTCCCCCCCCTGTCTGGCCCTCTGGTCCCTGTCCACAGCACCTGGTGACCAGGCTCTTCCTTGGATCGGTGGTGAGGAGGCTTTTTTCTGCCAAGGGCAGAAACTCAGCCAAAACCCTGTACAACTTTAAAAAGTTGGGGAAAAAAAAAATGGTAGGGAGGGAGAGTAGCAGTCTTTTGTTTTTAATGAACAAAATAGTAAACATCTGACCTGCCTGTTTCTCCAGTTAAAGCTCTTAAGTGCCTGTCTTTTCAGCCTTGCTTTGCCCTCAGGGCTGGCACATGGTGGGCCCGTCACAGGCGCTCGGAGAACACAGGATGGCTGGCTGGGCAGATGAGGAACTGATACTTTATATAATTAAAAGAAGGCTGTCTGGTCTGCTGCTATGGCCTGATGCAGAAGACAGGCAAGAGGTTATATGAAGAAAGGAGCAGGGGGCGGGAGACAGGGTGAGGCCCAGAGGAAGCATTAAATAGATAACTCAGGAGGAAGGGCCCAGGGGCCAGGAAAGGTCCTCTGGGCTCTGCCTCAAGTTGGTCCTTTTAAATTGCTTTCGTTCTAACCTGTCGACATGATTTACTGCCACAAAGTAAGTTGTCACCGCCTTGGAGATCCCGATAAGCTCTTCCACATCTTATTTCTCTCATCAAACTGTCGGGGGTCCCACACCGAGGAGACAGGAGTTGCCAGCCCTGAGCAGAGCCACTTCCTGGAGATGCGGTAGGCGGCGGGCTGGGGGCGGCCCTCGTCCCGGCCTGGCCTCCCCTCTCCCGCTGCAGGCCCTGCCACCCGAGTTAGACGGCCGCCACACAGCACCAAAAACTGTCACTTGCTGAGCAGCCAGCCTGCCAGGCCCCATGACAGGTATCGGATGTGGTGTTGTTTCTGATCCCTAAAGCAAGACTGCATGGTATCTACTAATACCCGCGTTCTCCGGAAGACAGAGGTAAAGCTCAGGAGACCATCTGTGGTGATCGAGGCCACGCACCCTGGGAGTGGCAGGGCACGTATTCAGTCCAGGCCTATTGGGTGTGGGGCAGTGTTCCTTCTGATGCACCATATACCACCCAGAAACAGCAGGAGGGGGAAAAGTGAGCTGAAGGGAGAGGCAGGGTCTCCGTCTCCTGTAGAAATCCCCGACATCACCTTCGGTGGTGTGAGATCCTTAGAGCGTCCTGTCCCCACAGGGAGGGGAGAATGGAGGTGCTGGTACTGAACGGGGCTGCGTGGCTTTCTTCTCGTTTCAGATTCTTTAAAATTCTGATGGAATCCATCAGAAAGAAGAATAGTAAAGCGTCAGCTTTCAGAAGCGTAAACACGCGGAGAGCTACCCAGCGGGATCTAGACAACGCAGGCGAGTTGGAGAGGAGCCGGGTGAGCGAGTCCCCTGAGGGCCCCTTGGGGAGGGTCCAGGGCTGGGAAGCACATCGGGTGGCGGCTCACTGAGTCAGTTCTCCTAGGACGGCTCTGTGACTATCCTTGGTGCTCCTCGAGCCCCTTCCTGCTGTTGGCCCATCTCTCCGCTTACCTTAGCGTTTCTCCACTGTTCTGAGAGAGCCGAAAAGCACCATTTTCTTCTTCTTGAGTGTGGCAGGCCGTGTCGGGCATGATAGTCTGCCTGGCCCTGGGCGAGGGCCCCAGGTCATCCATCTCTCTGCTCTCAGGGACCCCTCTGTCAGTGATGTTTTTTATCCTGAGGTTAGACTCAAAGTAATGGTACCCACCGAGGTCTTGGAAGTTCTTTTTCTGGTTTTGTTTACTCTGCCTTTGACTTCCCTAGGCCAGATGAATTGAGGCCCACAGAGTACTAGGCAAGGACCAGAGAGGCATTTTGAAGCAGGGAAGTTGGGCTACAGTGACGAAAAAGGATAGAGCCAGGGAAAAACCATTGGAGGCAAAACAGTCCGGGAATGATGGTACCTCATCTGCCAAGAGGCCCAGGAGCAGTGTGGGGCAGGTCCCTGGGTGTCATCTGAGCCGGCAGTTGGTAGGGCTGTGCTGTGCTTGGACAGGGCCACAACGAAGACTGGTCCTGTCCCTTCCCGGCTCGGTGACCTCAGCTATGTCACCTCCTCTCTCTGGGCCTGTCTCCTCATCCCTAAAATGAGGGCCTGGCCTACCTAGACAGAGAGAGTGCCAGGTCTCCTGCCCCGGGGTCTACCAGTTGGCTAACTCAAGCACAAATGGGCACGGGATGTCTTTGAAAGGCTGCCCAGTCTTAATTCTCAAATCACCCAGAAGGAGACTATAAGGAACTAAGAGCCAAGGCCAGGAGAAAGGTATAGATATTTGGTTTTTAAAATACCAAGACAACTCTTTCTCTTCATCTCCACCCATAACAAAAATACTTGGAATGACACTAGCACCATTTTCTTTTAATGACTTGAAAAGCCTTGGCACTTTCTTTCTTTCTTTTTTTTTTTAAATGCCAGATTTTGCGGGTGGTACGTGTAAAGAGTTAGGCTGCAGAGAAGGAAGCGTGGAATCCAGGGGTGGGTAGGGGGGTGGAAGGTAGGTCGATGGATAGTTGGGAAGGTGATAGGTGGCTGAACGACGAGTGGATGGGTGGGTGGGCAGGTGGGTGGCTGGGTGAGTAAGGAGAAAGGCAGGTGGATGGGCGAGTGTGGGGGGTGGAGAGATGGATTCACCAAGCACTGGGTATTAGAGCTCATCTTTCTCCTTCTTGTCCCCAAACCCCAGGGAGAGCAGGACGGCGATGAGGAAGAGGAGGGGCACATTGTGGACGCCGAAGCTGAGGAGGGAGACGCTGATGCCTCGGACGCCAAACGCAAGGAGAAACAAGAGGAGGAGGTGAGGGGACTCTGAGGTGACACCTTCGTCACACCTGAGGGCTCACCCCCTGGTGCATAAGGCCACCCCTCTGTGTCGTGCTGGAACCATCAGGGGCCTTGAAGCAAGGCAGTCTGCCCAGCGCACCACTCGATTGACAAGGCGCTGTTCATGGGGTGGCGAGTGGGCAAGGGCTGGCTGTCCCTGCGTCTGACTCAGATTCGAGGACCCGGAGGCCTTGGGCAGGGAGAGGAAGTCAGGCCGCCGTCTGTCTTTGCCATGAAAATACCTCCTTCTCCTCCCCGTTACTGGTCCTCCACTGCCACAATTGCTGCCAGGACGGAGGGCGGTGGGGCAGGGCGGAGCGGGCTCACGGGTGAGAGAGCTAGAGGCGGGGGGCGGGGTTCAGCTCAGAGGAGGGGGCCCTGGGACTGAGGGGCTGGCATCCCCCGGGGAAGAGGGGAGGACGGCGGCCGGGCCGACGGAGCGGGCGGGGCCGGGGTCAGCCAGCGGCTGAGGCCTCTGCAGGGGTGCCTGTTGTGCAGGCCAGGCCCAAGCGGCTGGTGGGGCCCGAGTGACACGGCCTGCGCTCCGCCCCGCTCCAGGTCGATTACGAGAGTGAGGAGGAGGAGGAGGAGAAGGACAAGGACGACGACGACCTGCAGGAGGAAGGGACCGTCCTCGGGGAAGGCGTTCCCCAGGCCCCGGCGCAGGAGGAGGAGGGGGGCTCAGGCCCCGAGGAGGACTCGCTCCCCGCCGCCCCCCTGACGCAGCCGTGGAAGCCCGCCCGCAGCCGGGAGCCCCAGGGCGCCGAGGCGGTGGAGCGCCGGGTGCGGGCGGTGCGCGAGTGCCACCCGTTCATAGAGGACTACCAGTACGACACCCAGGGCGGCCTGTGGTGCCAGGTCAGTGCCGGGGCGGCCGCCGGCTGCTCTCGTCTCAACCCCAGGTCCCTTAAAGAGGCTGGTGGCAGATGCGCACCTGCTGCCCCCGGTCATGGCCTCGCACATTCGACTTTCACACCCTCGTGGGCCAGTCCTCTCGCTGCGCGGGGATCTGAGCCACCAGACCCTACGGGTGCTTTCACGTTGTACTTCAGGCCTCGGTACAACACGTGCGTTAACGTGTATCAGTTGCCATAGAGACCAGCAGAGACACTTCCCTCCTCACACCGTCTTTGTTCCTGGTCCCCAACTTCAGCATTGCAGTGTTCCCTGAGAGGCCCGGTGGCTTGGATGCGTGGACGCCTACACACAGACTGGCTTTTCAGTCCTTTCCTTTGATCCGGTTCATTGGTTCCCAAATGGTAGTGTGGGTACGAAGCCTTGACCGGGATTACACACATGAAAGGACACGTGTTATGCTTTGTGGTAATTGAAAGGATACCAAGGGTGATGTGAGTGGGTGTGATTTTCACCGTTCTCACCGACATCTGTGAAAACGTTGCTCTGCTGTTTTCACCTCAGCCTGTGTGACTGGAAATGGCTGCTGTGTGGCCACGAAGGCACCCAGCGTTCACAGGCCCGGCCCGCCACCCGCTCGCCCCAGCATGGCCGTGGTGTTCCCTAGTGGGGCTCCAGAGGCGTCTCCCGGGGAGCCCGGGCGGTGGGTCTGGGGCGGCCCTCTCCCCCGCCCCAGCTCTCCCTTCTCTTGCAGGTGATGGTGAAACTCCCTCTCATCAAGGTCAACTTTGACATGAGCTCCCTGGTAGTGTCCCTGGCCCAAGGCGCCGTCGTCTACGCGACCAAGGGCATCACGAGGTGCCTCCTGAACGAAACCACCAACAGTAAGAACGAGAAGGAGCTCGTCTTAAACACAGAAGGCATCAACCTCCCGGAGCTGTTCAAGTACGCCGAGGTGCGTGGCCCCTCCGGGTCGTCTGCTGGCCCCTCCGGGTCCTCACGCCGGCTCAGGCTCCCTCCTGGGCCATTTGCGCTCCTAGCCCAGGGTCCCCAAACCGAGTCTGCATCTCCCGGCCCACCTCTCAGGGATCCCCGATGCACGTGAGCCTGGTGAGGCTTGCAGTACAGAACCTGCTTAATTTTACGGAACCCAGAGTTTCCCAAATTACTTTGAGTACAGTTTCTTCTCCTTGAAATTAAAACCTTCCCGAAGTAGACTTGTAAGAAGTAGTTTTCTGAGTCGCTGGCCTGGGGGCTGCTCACTTTACTGGGTGAAGGAGGCCCTGGGTGCAGAGGGGGCCCCGCCCCGCCCCCCACGCCCGGCAGAGGCCTGTGCGCCCTGTTCTGCCTGCTCCACCAGCTCACCCACCTCTCCTCTGGGCTCTCTCCTGCTTCCCCCCCGCTTCACTGAGCCTCCCAGAACCTTCCGAGGTGCTCTCGACCCGTGGGCGCGAGTTTTCCCCACAGAATTCTGAGTTGCCGGGACCAGCTCACTCTTCCGTAGTCCGCGCGCACCAAGCTGGCGAGGCTCTCACATGCCCACCCCACCCCCCCACCCCGCACAGCACCGCCCCACAAAGGCCCCCTTGTGCCCCGGAGCCTCTCACAGGCTGCTTTCCCAGAGGACGGAGCAGGCAGGGCTCAGGCCTCCCGAGAGCCAGCCACTGACAGGCCAAGCTCCGCGTCGTGCTCGTGGGATTTGTCCAGACGAGGCCAGGCAGGCCGCCAAGGTCTCTGCTGTTGCCTCTGGGGGTGACCTGCCACAGTGCAGAGCCACTGTGGGCCCCCTGGGGCAGCCGACCTCGAGCCCCAGGCCCCTGATGGGGCCCGGCTGACCCCCATGCAGCGGGCCCAGCCCTGCTCCCCGTGCCTGGGGGAGGCGTTTGGGTCTCTGCTGGGGAACTTGCCTCGCCTACCAGGGGAAGCTTCCATCCTAGGAAACAGGTCTCTCTGTTAAATAAACAAACACCTTTCTTCCTGTTGACTCTAAAGCGGGTACCAAGTCTTCCTCTGGCCCTGGTGATGATGAGACAGACCTTGGGGCCCGGCCAGCATGCTTGTTGGCAGCTCTGCCTACACTGTTTCCTTTCGCTAGTCCTGGGCCACCTCGCGACCACTTTGTCATCAGCTGCGCTTGAACGCCAGCCAAGGAGGGAGGGCGGCCTGGGCGGGATGTGTCCGCAGGAAGGGGCGGAAGGCCAGGCCCTCCTAACCAACCCCTCCCGCCTCGCCCAGGTCCTGGATTTGCGCCGCCTCTATTCCAATGACATCCATGCCATGGCCAGCACGTACGGCATCGAGGCCGCGCTGCGGGTGATCGAGAAGGAGATCAAGGATGTGTTCGCCGTGTACGGTAAGAGGGGCTGTGGGCGGCGCTCGGGAGGTCCCGGGGTGTCAATCCCGCTCCGCAGGGAACTGAAACAGGGACACGGTGAGCGTGGAGCCCGTAGGGGATCCTCAGGGCCACCGTGCAGAGGGAGTCCCTTGTGGGTCAGTCTTGTCAGTCCCGTCCCCGAGGCCTTCTAGTGTGTTTCTCGTCTGCTGGCCTCTGAGGGAGAGTCTGCTTCCTCATCCTGCCTTCAGGGTTTCAGTTCCCAAGTGCAAACAGTGCTTTAGGGTCTCGTGTCCTGCGAGGCTGCTTCCCGCGCTGCCGGATGGAAGTGGAGAGAGACGTAGTACTGGTGACCGGGGAGGGAGGGCTGCCCGCCGAGGTCAGGGGTTGGGGAGCTGAGTGAGCAGGTGACGGAGCTGGAGGGGGTGCCCTTGTGTCGGGTGGTGCTGCTCCCACCGTCCCCTCGTCACTGCTTAACCCTCCCTTCGGTCGCCGCCCGTGTGACAGGCATCGCCGTCGACCCCCGCCATCTCTCCCTGGTCGCTGACTACATGTGCTTCGAGGGTGTTTACAAGCCACTGAACCGCTTTGGGATCCGGTCGAACTCCTCCCCGCTGCAGCAGATGACGTTTGAGACCAGCTTCCAGTTTCTGAAGCAGGCCACCATGATGGGTCAGTCGTGGGCAGGTGCCCTTGGCCCCCCCTCTCCTGAGTCTGCTCTGGGCAGACGGGCTCATCCCTCAGGCACCTCTCCACACGCCTCGCATGCAGGGGAGATCTTGGCATCTCACTGCGGGAAGCAGCTGGCAGGGGCGGGCATCAGATGGGAGAGCTGCCTCTGCCTTTTGGAGGAGAGGGAGAGGGTCTTCCTCTCTTTGAAACACAGGAGCAGCGCGGCCTCATTCCCGTCAGCCCCCGAGCCTCAGCACCATCCCTCGTGGCCTCGGAAGTGCCCCACCCGCCCAGCCTCAGTGTTGAGGTCCGCCCCCCATCACCTTCCACCACCCCCGACTTCTCCCTCAGCCACCTAACGAGCACTCTTGTGTCTCTCCCAGGATCCCGCGATGAGCTGAGGTCCCCGTCAGCCTGCCTCGTGGTCGGGAAGGTCGTCAAGGGCGGGACAGGCCTCTTCGAGCTCAAGCAGCCCCTGAGATAGCAGCCCCTGCGCACTGGCCACCTGGCCTGCCCGTCACAGGAGAGGACCGGGAGACCGGAGTCCCGGGCGGTTCGTGGTGACAGTGCAGAGCCCGGCAGTGACTTTGGGGGGGTCCAAAAAGCAGCCGGCCTCTGGGCTGGACCGGCTTCACCTGGAAAGTGGCCACATTGCTCATCCTCGCCCCTCCCATCTCAGGATGCGCACGAGGTTCACCAAGTCCCCCGAGCCCCTCCGAGGCGGCCGGACCTCCGCCTGTGCTGCAGGAGGCCTTGGAGGTGGAACCCCCTGGCGCCCCCAGGGTAGGGGCGCGAGGTCTCAGTGCTGCGAGCAGCCAGTGACTGCAGGCAGGCTCCCTGCTGCTCCGTGGCCTGCTCCTCCTGGCTACGCCAGCCCCTGGGGACAGAGTCCCCAAAGAGTCCCCCGCTAAGCCCCTTTCTCTGGAACAAGCACAGGATGGTGGAGACCTCCACCCACCCAGCTTCTGTGCCTGGGGCAGAGCCCTGGCCCTGCTGGCATGTGGCTGCGTGTCCTTCTGAACCGGATCAGCCCTGAGTCCGGGGCTGGTCTCTTCGGGGCCCCAGCAGCTCACCCCCAGACATAAAACCCTGGATCCCCAGCCGGGCTGTACCGCTTGAGCAAGTTGCCCGGCTGTCTTTCCCTAGCTCTGCTCTCAAGCCAGCACTGAGGCCTGCGTCCCTGTGCAGGCTCTGCCCCATCCGGGATCATCCGGGCTCCCTTGACCTCTGGTACCCGCAGCAAGGGGCCTTGGCATGGACAGAAAAGTCAGAGGACTTGTACCGAGGCTTTGTAAAACCAGAGGCTGTTTCTATTTTTGTCTAATGTTATTCCAACTCAGGCTGAGTAATAAACATCACTGGAACTAGCTGTTGGGAGGAAAAAAATCTACAAGACTGCGGGCTTTTTGGTTTTGTTCTTTACTCTTTGGTTTGTGGTTTCTACGCCTGTGACTTGAGAGCCTGGGACTGGAATTACTCAGCGCAGTCACATCTCTGATCCCTCTTCCTGTTTTTTTGGCAGAGGACGTGGAGGGAGAGCTCAGCCCTGGCAACCTCCCACTCTGACCCCACCCTGGCCCTGTGGGGTCCCCCTTCCACAGCCAGCTTCTGGCCCTGAGGCCAGGAGAGCAGAAGCCAGTGGGAAGGAGCTAGCTATGTGTGTCTGGGCTGGGAAGGGAGGCCTCGCCTGGGGAGAGTCACCATGCAGCTCCCTCCAGGTACGTGACGACGGGACCCAGCCTGTGTGTCCTGTGCCCACACTGGAGAAAACCTGGCAGAAACAAAGTTCACCTGGGAATTCCCTGGTGGTCCAGTGGTTAGGACTCCGCGCTTCCACTGCAGGGGGCGCAGGTTCGCTCCCTGGTTGGTGAACTAAGATCCCGTGTGCTGCACAGCGTGGCCAAAAAAAAAAGAAGAAGAAATAGGGTTCAACCAGGGCTTGGGGACAGAGGATTATGGACAGCTTCTGAGGGGCGCAGGAAGAAGGGTCAGGATGGAATCCGCACCACAGGTGAAGATGTGCACTCGGGGTGTTAAAGGACCAATGTATAACCTGATGATTTCCACTCATACTGGACTGTGGGAGAGGGTCTTCAGAGGAGGTCACAAGGTACCCATTGGACAAATAAGCATGTGGTTACCTGGCCCTAGGGCTCGGCATAAGCACTTGAGTGTCATGGCTCGGCCCCACCTGGGAACTGAGGGTGCGGAGGTGAAGAAGCGAGCCCCAGACGTGGGCAGGGCCGACGTGCTTGCTGAAATCAGACCCCTGACCTGCGTTGGGAGGTGGGTGACGGCCCCCTGCCCTTCCTGCCCGACCATCCTGGGCAGCTCCGTTCTATGCGTGTTTCTCTCCTGGGAGACCTACCTCTGGTTTGTAAGCAGACGTTCCAGGCTTGCACATCTTGGCAGACCAGGACTCCCTTTCTCCCCTATGGGATTTACATGCTCACTTCAGTGCCACTCTTTGTTCAGAGCCTCTGGGGGTGGCCTCCTTTGCCATTTAAGATGGCATGTCCTTTGGAATATTCTCAGTATTGTAAAGGCTCCTCTCTGAGGGCAAAGTTGATTTTTGGAGAGAGCCACAAGTAGGTCCAAGTCAAATCTGATGAAGAGAATAGATCAAGCTGCATGATTTTTTTTTTTTAATATTTACCAACTTCATTTCTTTATTATTTTTTTAATTTTTTTATTATTTTGGCTGTGCCACGCGGCTTATGGGATCTTAGTGTACCCACACCCTCAGCAGTGAAAGCACGGAGTCCTAACCACTGGCCCGCCAGGGAATTCCCCTGAATGATCTTTTTTTTTTTTTTTTTTTTTTTTTTTTAATCAAAGTGGAATGGATTGTGATTGGCGGGGTTCCCAAACTCCACAGAAGCTACGAGTTCTTGCAGAACCCCAAGGTGCTAGACCAGACACTGCTCCTGGATGCCCTCCCCACCCTGCCCCTTCGTGTATCAATTTCTACCTACTTGCTTGCTTCTAACAACAGTTAAATTTTTTAAAAATCTCCCCTCTCTAGATTCTCATCAAAAACACTACCAGCATTCCCACAGGTACCCCAGTGAGTCTTTGAGACATTTTCTACCTGAACCGAGAAGAAAACCAAGGAATGGATAAAGCCCCCTGTCCCATTCCCAGTCTGTCCCCTTCCCCCAAAATACAGGTGCCAAAATACATGTAGGTTCCCCTGGGCCTCCCTGGGCCTTTCAGAGCTGGTACAGGCCATTACTCTGATAAACCACTTCTGGTGAAAATGTGGGCTCCTTCATGTGTGCCCACCCCAGAACTAGGCTGTGGGGTTTTTTTTTTTTTTTTTAACTTTGGTAAAAATAACATAAAATTTACCATCTTAACCATTTTTAAGTGTGCAGTGCAGTGACATTAATTAGTTTCATTGTTGCATAACCATCACAGTTACCTTCATCGCAAAACTAAAACTGTACCCATTCAACGATAACTCCCCATTCCTCCCTCCCACCAGCCCTTGACAACCACCATCCTACTTTCTGTCTCTGAATCTGACTACTGCCTGATATAGGTGGAATGATACAGTATTTGTCCTTCTGTGATTGGCTTACTTAACATAATATCCACAATGTTCATCTATGTTGTAGCATGTGTCAGAATTTCCCTGTTTTTAAGGCTGAATAATACTCCATTGTATGTATGTACCATATTTTGTTTATCCGTTTACCTGTCAGTGGACTTTGGGGTTGCTTCCACCTTTTGGCTCCTATGAATGATGCTGCTATGAACATAGGTGTACAAATATCTGTTGAAGTAACTGCTTTCAATTATTTTGGGTTTAGACCCAGAAGTAGAATTGTTGAATCACACAGCAGTTCTATTTTAATGTTTTGAAGAGCTGCCATACTATTTTCCACAGTGGCTGAACCGTTTCACATTCCTACCAACAGTGCGCAAGGGTGCTCCACACCCTTGCCAATACTTGTTGTTTCCTGTTTTGTTTTATATGTTTTATATACATAATAAAATCCATGATGAAATACCATATATATATATTGGCCATCGTGATGGGTGTGAGGTGGCATTTCATCGTGGATTTGATTTGGGTTGCAGGACCCAATAAGATGTTGGGGCCCTTAGGTGGTCTGCACCTACAGAGAATTAGGAATCACTTAAGAAGTGTCTCTTTGTTGCTTGCCAACCCTAAAATTTTGAGTTTACGATTGATTTGGGGGCTGTAGGAGTCCAGAGAATGCTCTTGAAATAGGAAAGACTGGTCCTCAAAAGCTGGCTAGGTGACAAGTCGTCCATCAGCAACTTCTCTGCTCTGTGACTTCAGCCACTCATGAGTGGGTGGCGCTGGACCGCAGCATGAGCGAACCAGTTGCCGCTTGTGTTTGCGGCCACGCAGTTCAGGTGATGGATTTGCTGGACTCTGCAGGTATCCCAAACCTGTTGTGATCTTCTTTCTCCTCCCTCGCTTACACAGGGCTCTTAGTTCAGTCACACGCGCCAAAATAGCTACAGTCTAAAATTTCAATATTTCTACACCATCAAGCCCCCCTTTTGCCAAAGTCCACTTAGAACAGAGGTCCTCAACTCTGCGCGTTGGAAACACCTGGAGAGCTTATAAAACCTGTGATTACAGGACCACTGTCCCAGAGATTCTGATTTAACGAGCCTGGGGCATGAGCCTAATGTGAGCAGGGTTGAGAATCACCGACTTAGAATAAGCCCAAAGTTGTGCCGAGTCACAGCCATCATCCCCTCCTATTGGTGTGTTGACTTCTCGACGGGTGAGTCATGGACGCCAGGTTTCTCCACAGAGATCTTAAGGTCTGATCCCTGTCTTCAGAAAGCAGGAGTGCGTGTGTGTGCTAAAGTTCTCATGGTGCCAAGAATACAGTGGGGTTCAAAGGACGCCTTGATCAGCTCTACCTGGGGGCTCAGCAAAGAAAGAGGTGGTGATGCTGCTTCCCAGCCCAGAACATCAGGGGCAACGGCTTTTTCAACTTACACGTTCCTACCAGCAGGGGACCTGCAGGGGCAGGAGGAGGGGACACAACCAGCAAGTGTTTCTAGAGGCAGCTCCAAGAGAAGTTTCCATTTAAGAAGCTAAGCTTGAATTACTGAATGAGGACCACGCCTCAAGTTCTTTAAGCAGCTCTTGTCTCCTCCCAGGAGAGGTAATCAGGAGCCCTGTTCAGTTGAAAACTCCTCACAGCTCTGCTCTGTTCACGGATCCAGGGAAAGGCCAGAACCTAGTCCCAGGGGGCAGAGCTGAGCACCTCAGCTCACCAGGGCTGGGCTTGGGTGTCACCGGAGCTGCTCAGCCCTTGAGCGACTGCCCCTCTCCCACCTCCTTCCCTCATCCTGCACCCACCCAATCTTGAAGCCCACTGCACCAGACCCCCAAGGATGCAAGAACTACCCAGGCTCTGCCTTCCCAGAGCTCACGGTCTAGGGCCCCAAACAGACGAGCCAACAGGAAATTCAGCCCACTGTGACCCGGCCACAGGTTGAGGAAGCCACCAGGCATCGTGTGACCATGCACCCGCCCACCTCCCCTGCCGCTCCGGGTAGGGCTGTTGCCCACCCAGCTGGCTGTAGCGGGGCTCTGGGGAGAGGGCAGTGTGGGAAGGACAGTGAGGAGGCACTTGGGTGCTCAGAGGCCAGAAGGGAGGGAAATGAGAAAGAATCAGGAGTCCAGTCATCAGCACCCACCTCCTGGCACCTGCCCCATCCAAGCTCCTCCACCTTCTCCCCTCCACCCCGGGGTTCAGCCTCTAGGCCTTTCTCTGCAAATGGTGGTCAGCCCTGCTCAGAGGTCAGGCGGCCCTGCTGGCTGATGCTTTTTGGACTGGCCGCCCAGCACTGTCATCTCAGGGAGCCAAGCCAGCCCTGGGGCTGTGGCCTCATATGTGACAGTTTCAGACACCACAGGCCTGGGCTCCCCTTCCCTGACCCGTGGTTCTTGCCTGGAAACGTGAATCTGAAGTCCCGGTACATTCAACCAGTCGAACCTCAAAAATGTAGTTGAGCAGCGTGGCTGCAATTCAGGCAAGAAACTGAGCTATGAAATCAGACTCCTCTTGGAATCTCAGGTCCTCAGCTGACAGTTACTTGGCCTCTGTGTGCCTCAGTTTCCTTATCTGTAAAATAGTGATTAAAATTAAATAAGTGTTCATTAAAGCATACGCAGCTATAAATGTTTACCTATATACCAAGTGGTTTTCAAGCAGAGGTGGGGGACAGTTTTGCCCCCTGGACATTTGGCAGTGTCATCCTTGGTCATCACAACTGGAGAGCAGGGGGTGTGCGACTGTCATCTAGTGGGTAGAGGCCAGAGATGCTGCTACATACCCTACAATACAAGGACAGCCCCTGCAATCAAGAATTGTCCCCTCCTTTCCCCTGGCTGGCAGCGCGGAGGCCTCACGACTCCTGGAGTTACTGTAAAAGACGTGAACCAGCGGGAGTCCATCAGAGTTCTGGCAGCCTTCCTCAGAAAGTCTGGGAAGCTTGAAAGGCCCTGAATGGGTGGACACTGTCAAG
This sequence comes from Balaenoptera musculus, assembly GCF_009873245.2. NCBI lineage: Eukaryota > Metazoa > Chordata > Mammalia > Artiodactyla > Balaenopteridae > Balaenoptera > Balaenoptera musculus. The sequence goes on from NC_045797.1 coordinate 14,447,166, forward strand.
CTGGCCAAGCACAAAGAGCTCACGCCCTGTGGCTCTACACACGAGCTGCTCCCACAGCACTGCACCTGTCCCTCCGGCGTGGCGCCGGGGCGGCTCCATGACCGAGATCTCTGGGGGGACGGCAGAGAAAGTGTCCTGCCCAGCCATTTCAGCACAGGCTCCAGGAGCGGGGCCCGCCGGGTCCTCTGAGCCCCAGAGGGGCTGAAGGTGGTGGGAAAGGACCAAGATGGGGGCTGCAAACTGACATGTTCGGGACAGAGAGATCTGGACAGAATCGCTGGACAGGTGGCAGCGGCCAACTAGAAGCGTTACGACAGATGATGCTGGGTTAATAAGCTGCCTTATTCATTAAGAAAAAAAAAAAAAAAAGAATTATCCGGCCCTAAATGTCAGTAGTGCCGGAGTTGAGAAAACCCTGCCACATACACATCTATGGGGGCCGGGGGAGGGGGGAGGAACATTGTTTCTTTTACAAAATGGAATCATCGAAATTTTAGCCACTCTGAGAGGTAAACAACGCCTCTCATTGTTACTTTAATTTGCAATTCCCTATTCATACTTCTGAGCCTCTTTTCAGACGTGTATTGGCTAGTCTGATTTGCACTTAAACGAGAATTGTCTATTTGTATCCTTTGCCCATTTTCTATTGGTGGGTTTCTATTGACCTTTACTGTCAATTTTTAAGAGCTCTTATTTCTTACAGATATAGATAACCTTGTGTCATCCGCATTAAATACTTCCACCCCTTCCCAAATTAAATGAGATAATACAGGCCAAAAATTCAGTGCAGAGCCCACACTGTGGTTAAGGAGGTTCGCTGCTGGCCCTGCTCACCCCTAGACTCTAGTTAGGGCAGCTGGGCATCTTCTGAGGTCCGGAGATCGACTGACAGAGCAAGCTCTCCCTTGTGAGGGACCAACAGGAGGTCTGCACACAGCATCTCCATAGTGCTGCAGGGACCGTGGTAACAGCAGAAAGTTCCCGAAGTCAGCAGCAGAGCACGGAGAGGAGCCCTGCGCTCCTGCACAGCTGTTCTTAGCTGGGTCCCAGGTGCAGACACCCACCCTCCCCTGCGGCTCACCCAGGGCAGCGAGGGATACGGTTACGCTCCTCCTTCCCCCGGAACGCGTGGACACAGTCAACATGTGGAGGCACGAGGATCTGCAGCCCGACTGCGGACTCCAGAGCCTGGGCTCCCGGTCTCCACACTGTGCCCACCCCCTCTGCTCAGACCCCAGGGAAGGGGTTTTTGCATCAGAGGCTGCCTACGTGGAGCATGGCTGTCAGACGGGAGGGTACCAAATGCCTCCCCCGGCCAGGGAGCACCCCTTCCGAGTGTGCCTTCCAGAGGTACAGATGGGACAGCCAGGTGACGGGAGGGGGTCCTGTGCTTTGCCTGGCTGGGGAGCTGGCAGCTCACGAGATGAAACTGGAACAAATAAACAGCAAGCAGCCGCCTTAAGGAACTAAGAACCCCAACCTATGGCCCCAATCAAAGCGGAGGTAAATTTTGAAGAGTTTGAGAAATATGTCATGTGTGTTACCAGAAAGAATCTCAGAACCTGGGGGCCAGTCCTTGGCTGCAGAGGAGAGAGGTACCAGTTACCCAGGATTCCTGTGATACTAGCTGGTATGATCCCCTCAGCCCTTCGGCACTCGTCCTATTGGCCACATTTCTTGATTGAAGAAATAGGTCTGGAGAAGGTGAAAGCAATGCCCTGGGGTCAGATCAAATTCCAGGGAAGACGCCCAGGTTTGGCGTCCGTCTTGGGGCTGAGCCTCTGCAGTTCATCTCCTGGCGCTTTTGTTGGGTTCTGATGATGGACACAGGGGACCATATTAGGTTCCATTGATCGGATTGGTTTGTGATCTCCTTTGAAAATAGAACAGGGGGCCCTGAGGAATGAGACCCTGGTCCGTTAGGGAGGAGAGGGAAGGTCCAGGGAAGCCTGAAGGATGACTCTCTGGGAAGGTGGACTGCAGGGTCCACCATGGGTCACGGGGTGGGACACAAGGACGCTGGAGCCTTCAGAGAAAAATGTCACAAGCTGGCCATCTAAGGGCCAAGGGCTGGCTGCCCCTAGTGCCCGTGGACCTCTGCCCCTACTCACTGAGCCTCTCAGCCTGCTTTCCAGCCCTCAATCTGCGGGATCTTAGGTCCCCAACCAGGGATTGAACCTGTGCCCCTGCAGTGGAAGCGTGGAGTCCTAACCACTGGACCGCCAGGGGATTCCTCCAGCCCTGCCTCGGAAGACCTAGCCTGGCAAGCGCCTTAGGGCTGGGCTGCCGGGCCTGGCACGGCACCATATCAGGTGCCTCTCCCAAGACCAGCTCCTCACCCAGTGTCCTGCTGTGTGGGCACCACCTGACCCCGGGGGAAGGCTGCCCCGGCCTTGCACAGTGCCCTGGGCTCTTGCAGGGCCTGGAAGGCTGCTTGGGCCCTCGCCCAGAACCTGGTATTTTCCCTCCCCCTGGCAGCCTGACTCATGCAGACTCCTCTGCATCCAGTCACAGCACAGGCCTCGGGCCCTGGGCAGCCAAGGATCATCTGGTCAACCCAGGCCAGACTCTGTGCTCTAATAATAAATGTTGGACAAAGGAGGAAGGCAAGAAACAAGAAAGGGAGGGGAGAGGAAAGGAGGGATGGCGGGAACTCATGTGTCCGTGGTCTTCAAAATAAGCATGTTTTTTCCTCCATTTTCTAGAGCCGTGGTTCTCAGAATGCAGTCCCCACATCAGCAGCCTCAGAATCACCTCAGCAGCCTCAGAACTTGCAGGAGAGCAAATTCTTGGGGCCCACCCTAGCCTTCCTGAATTAGAAACTCTGGGGTGGGTCCGTTCTCTGTGCTAACAAGCCCTCTGGGGGATTCTCAGTCATGTTCTAATTTGCAAACCACTGCCCCAGAACTGTCTTGAGGAAGTGATCTTACTGAGCTGTCCTCTTTTTAGCTATTTCAGCCCCGGGGGCTCTTCCGGCCTTGTGGAAGCAGCCTCAGCCTTTGCAGACCGTCACCCCAGCAGTGCCCCTGTTTGACCCACCAAGAGGGGTGCGTGGAGGGCAGCCCGGGAATGGGGGGTGGGTCTCCAGCAGGAAGCAGCATCTCCGTGTCCCTCATGTCCATTAGTTCACTTGAACCTCCTGACAATCTGTGAGGTAGGCGGGCCAATACCAGCACCTCAGTTTTATAGCCAGAAAAAGAGAGGCTTAGAGAGGTTAAGGGCTGTACTCCCTGGAGAAATTACCAACTCCTTGGGGGGCAAGATCTATGCCTGATAAACAGTTAAATAACCGGGCAGAGAGACTTTCTGCACCTGGGTGGTGGGTCGGGGCTCCCACAGCCCCACCTCCCCCCGCAGCAAGTGAGGAGTGCCTAACCAGGACATCCTGGTGGGGAGGGGAGAGCAGTGAGGAACCTGGGGGGTCTTGGGCCTCCTCCTACTTTGCTGGTGGGCAGCATTTTCCCCTGGACCCCAACGAAGCCCACCAGCACCTCTGACCCATATAAAGTCCTTTATGTTAAAAATTCCTCTGGACACAGCAGTCCCACTTCTGGGTATATACACAAAAGAATTCAGAGCAGGGACTCCAAGAGATATTTGCATACCCATGTTCATAGCAGCATTAGTCACAATAGCCAAAAGGTGGAGACAACCCAAATATCCATCAATGGATGAATGAATAAACAAAATGGGGTTCATGCATGCAATGGAATATTACTGAGCTGTAAAAAGGAATGATGTTTCAATACATGGTACAACATGGATGAACAGTGAAGACATTATGCTAAGTGAAATAAGCCAGACACACAAGGACAAATACTGTATGATTCCACTTATATGGAATAGAGTCGTCAGCGTCATAGAGACAGAAAGTAGAACGGTGGTTGCCAGAGGCTGGTGGGAGGGGTATTGGAGAGTTAGTGTTTAATGGGTACAGAGTTTCAGTTTTGCAAGATGAGAAAGCTCTGGAGATGGATGGTGGTGATGGTGCCCAACAATGTGAACGTACTTAATGCCACTGAACTGTACACTTAAAAATGGTAAATTTCATGTCATATATATTTAACCACAATAAAAATTGCTATCCGTTAATGAGTCCCACTGTCCCCACCCCCCAAATCCTCTGGATGTTGGAACCAAGTTCCAGGAAACATCATCACACAGATCATTCTGCAAATCTCCTACACAACCATACCACCTCCCTGACACCATGGTGACAAGGGTAAGAAAGCCTTGGACATTGGGTTCAATTTCCTGGGCTCCCATGTTCTGGCACTGTGACCTCATCTCAAACTCGCAGTCTCCTCTTTCATGAAAGGGACCAATACTATCTTGTGAGGACTAAGAAGGAAGCGATCTGAAAGCTTCTAGCACATAACCAGTGCTCCATCAATGGTAGTTAATTTATGGTGTTTCCTCAGCCTGGAATGTTCTCCCCCTTCTCTGCAGGGTAAGCTCCTGTTCATCCTTCAAAGCCCAGCCAGCTCAAATCCCACTGCTTCTATGAAGCCTGTGGTAGCCCACAGGATCATTCACCAAAGCAGCTCCTCCTCCCTGTCTGACGTCTGATATTGGGCACAACCATGCAACTCGAAGGAGCCAGATGGTGCTTTGCCGTGACTTCTCTCCCTCTGCTCTGGCCACCTGGTCCCTGGGAGCAAAACCCCAGCAGCTCACAGTGGACAGGTCACATGAGTAAGAAACAAGCCTTTGTCACTTAAGCTTCTGAGATTTGAGAGTTGCTTGTTTCCTCAATGTAACCCAGCTCAGGGCCACTCAAAGCGTGGTTTCACTTCCTCAGCCTTGACATCCCCTGGGCACTGGTTAGGGATGCAAATTCTTGGGCCCCACCCTCGACCTACTGAACCAAATTCTGTGTAAAGCGCTAAGCATGGCTTCTCTCCCGTAAAGGTGTTCAGTGGCTGTTATTTCCCCCCCCCCCCGAAACTTCCACAGAAGACTCTGCTAGTGGCCTACTCAAAGCCGTGCTCCCCTTCTCCCTACTGAGAATTCAGGTTTTTGAGGGGATGAGAATGTGCTCAGGTGAAAACATTCAGTTTCCCAGACTCCCTTGCAGCTAAGCGTGTTCACGTGACCTGGTTCTTTTCTGGCCCAGAGGAAGTCAGAGTGGGGCTTCAGGGAGAGCTCGTCAAAGGCCACAGGCCCAGGTGGCAGGTGTCTCTGGCTTTGGGACTTGTCCTTTCCCTTCCTTCCTGCCTGTTACTTGGATGTGGTGGCAGATCGTTACCCAGTGGCTCCAAGGAATCACACCTCCCTCTATTCACACTCTTGGGCAATCCCCACCCACATTGAATCTGGGCTGGCCTGACCCTAACTCTGACCAATAGCATGTGGCTGCAGTGAGGTTCAGGGACTTCTGCTCTCAACCTGGGGCCTGCCTACAGGAGATCTCCCCATAGGAGACCACATTCCTGTCAAAGGGAGGGACATCCATCCAACCCATTGTCCAAACCTGAAACCCGGGACTCACCTCACCCCTTCCTCTTAATCTGCAGTCAAATGGTCAACAAGCCTGTCCTCTCACATGGCTCAGGTCCATCCCAGGCTTGATCCATGGGGCAGCTATCTACTGACCTCCCGCCTCCATCCCTGCCTGCCTGCTATCAAGCCTGCACATAGATGGATTGTCGTCAGATTGATTTCTTTTTTTTTTTAATTAATTAATTTATTTATTTTTGGCTGCATTGGGTCTTCGTTGCTGTGCGCGGGCTTTCTCTAGTTGTGGCGAGTGGGGGTACTCTTTGTTGCGGTGCACAGGCATCTCATTGCGGTGGCTTCTCTTGTTGCAGAGCACCGGCTCTAGGCACACAGGCTTCAGTAGTTGCAACACGCAGGCTCAGTAGTTGTGGCTCGCGGGCTTAGCTACTCCGTGGCATGTGGGACCCACCCCCAAGACCAGGGAATGAACCCATGTCCCCTGCATTGGCAGGCGGATTCCCAACCACTGCGCCACCAGGGAAGTCCCAGATTGATCTTTCTAAATGCGGACCTGAAGATCATTCCCCAATGCTTTTAGGGTAAGTCCCAAGGCCCTGGCATGGCCTACACATCCACATGTGCTATGGTGGCTGCCTCGCTCTCCAGTCCCATCTCTGTCCACTCCCCTCTCTAAGCATCATGGGCCCTGGACATACCATGCTGCTCCCTGTTTCTGACACCAACTTCACCTATCAATACCTCCATGTCTTTGCCCCAGGAATGACAAACATCAACCTTCATGTTGACTCAGTGTCTTGGTCTGCTCAGGCTGCTATAACAGAATACCACAGACTGGGTAGTTTGAACAACAGAAATTTATTTTCACAGTTCTGGAGGCTGGAAGTCCAAGATCAAGGTGTCTGCAAGGTAGGTTTCATTCTGAGGCTTCTTTTCTTGGGTTATAGGCAGCTGCCATCTTGCTATGTGTTCACATGTCCTCACATGTGAGGACAGGGAGAGAGGGAGTGAGCTCTCTGGCATCTCTTCGTATAAGGACACTAATCCTACAAGATCAGGACCCCACCCTTAAGACTGCATTTAATCATAATTGCTCTGTAGGGGCCCAATCTCTAAATACAGCCACCCTGGAGGTTAGGGCTTCAACATATGAATTTGGGAAGGAAACAAATATTCAATCCATAACATTCAATTAGGAGTAGCTGCCTAGAGAACTGTGTTGAGAAGAATTCTGAGGTCCTTCCCAGGTTCTGTGATAAAGAGAGCTATGCTTGATTAGTCATGTCTGCCTGGGGCTTAGAAAGGAGGGATTGTGGTGGCTCATGTACTGTATATTTTATTTCTCTGTTTTATGTGTTTATCTTTTCTACCCTCTCTCTTGGCTCAAGCACAATGCCTGACACATTATAGACTCTCAACACATTTTCGATGAATGAGTCAACAAGTGAGTAGTTGTCTCAAAGCTCATTTTACATCTATGATCTCATTGAAGTTTCACAGCCGACTGTGAGGTAGGGCAGAACGATCAAAAATGCTTGGAAATCTCCTTGAAAGTGTTCACCCCTCTCTCTCTTACCCCATACTGGAGATGCTACATCTCTACTGGAGATGCTGCATTTTTCCTATAGGCTACATGGATGCCTGGACCAGGGTCTGTCCGGATCACAAGGTGGCTCTTGCTGCCATTGTCTCCTAGAGCTGCCGAGGTCTTTGCCCTTCCTTCTGCCCCACCAACCCTGCACCTCCACTTATCCCGTCACTGCCAACCCCATCCTCTGGCTGACGTCACTTTGAATGAGAAGCAAATACATTCTGTGGCCTCCACGCCCGGTAGAGCAAGGGAGGGATTGATTTGTCTTCTGATGGGAGACAAGGGGCACGTGTTAACCATTGCTGTGACACAGGCAATCGAGAGCAGGTAAGGGTGTATGTGATGGGGAGAGGGTGCCACGGTTAAAGGGGAAATGGATTCAAGTCTCCAGTATACCTGTTAGAACGCAGCTCATGTAATTGTGAGCATGTGTCTGAGTGTGTGTGTGTTGGGGGGCTGCCTCTCCCCTGCCCGTCACCCCTGTTCCCAGGGTCAGCTGTGCTGCCCCTGCCATGTGCCACGTGCTTGAGCCCTTTGAGGGCTGCAGATGGACCCACTGCCCTGGCCCTTCTCCTGCTCTGTCTGCTGTGGCCTCTCCCCACTGAGCACTAGTTCTCAGCCAGCGCCGTGCTTAGCCCTGTGAAACGTGCTCCAGCCCGTGAGGAGCTCGTGGCCCGTGTCAGCAGCAGGACCACCCTGAGCCATGTGTTGGCAAGGCCAGAGGCTGTGCCCCCTTCTCGTTGGCTGGGGAAAGCAGGTGAGCAGGCACAGGGCTGGGTGGGCGTGTTTAGGCCAGTGCATCCCCCTGTTTGCCTGCAGTCGAAGGGGGGAGCACGGGGCTGAGGAGAGGAGACCATATCAGGAGGGATTGCTGGAGCCACACCGGACAGCGAAGAGCTAGCACCAGTGCCTGCTCTCTGGGCCTCACAGCCTTGAGAACAAAGCCAGGACTTCCTGCAGCTGGTTCACTCCGGGTTCTGTCTCCTTACCGTGGCCACTGTCTCATGTAGTTACTGCTGGGAGAGAAGGAAGCCAAGCCCAGCTCTGCTTAGGGCCCAAGGGGGGCCCAGGACCCAGCTCTCAACCAGGACCTGGCCTCCAGTGAGTTTCCCAAGGCTGGATAAAGCCTGTGATCATTTCCCAGGCCCCTCACAGGCCTTCCCAGGAGACCCACCCAGAGGGCGCTGGCCTTTCCACTTCCTCAGCATCTTCCTGGAGGTCCCACGAGTCCAGCCAAGAAGGCAGTCGAGTCCCTGGGGGTGGAGTCACAGGGAGAAGGTGAGGCATCTGTGCTCTGGGGGAGCAACCTCCCTGCTAAGTGCTCGGCGCCCTCAGAAGCACTTTGAGAAGGTCTCTGTTCGAAGCCTGCCTGTGGACAAACCCGAGTCCCGTGACAAGAATCCTGGGTGGCTCACTCTCTACGAGGCTCCTTACTCCCCAGCAAAGTTGTTTGATGTTTACTGCATTATAAAAATGGAATCTTTTCACAGCCATTTTCTGCGCATTTTGTGTCTTCTACTGTGGCCCCCAGAAGGGGGCCAGGGCTGTGCACCCTCGGTCCCTGCTTCCCTTACTAAGAGAGCCCCACTTTCAACCAGGCTGCAGTACACCCAGCCTCTGATTAGTCTAAGCCAAGAGTAACCCCACCCCCTTTGCTCTTGACCTTGGCCAACAATGACAAGTAAGTGGCTTCTGGGAAGATCCATGTTTTCCATATACGGAGGAGGGCTGTCCTCGTCCTTCCCTTCCTGCTGTGCATGGTCCTGCGAGGGTGCAGAGCTGAGACAGACGTCCTGCTGCCACTGGGAAGACCAGGGAACCCCTGGGAAGTGGCCAGAGGGCCACTTCCGGCTGACGTGGCAGAGCCTGTTGTCGTAACCGAGCAGGACCCTATTGGGCCTTCCTGGGACAGACCCCTCCCCCATATCCTCTACTGTAGCTCCTCTCTGAAGTCCCTAGATAGTAGTATCTGATGCACATTTTCAGAGTTGCTTTACAGAGGCTAAAACTCCAATCAAATGGAAGAAATTAACTAATTGATGACCATGAGCACGTAGGCCCGGACCTACTGGTGCCTAAGGGTGGATAATGTTAACCCCTGTGACACCACCCTGTGACCTCACCATCAGCCAATCAGAGAATTGTGCACGACCTGATCACAGACCCTGGGAGGCCCCTCCCTCACTTGGCCTTTAAAAATGCTTTGCTGAAACCCTTCAGGGAGTTTAGGGTTTTTGAGCATGAGCCACCCGTTCTTCTTGCTTGACACCTTACAATAAATGCTGCACTTTCCTTCACCACAACCTGGTGTCAGTAGATTGGCTTTACTACACGAGGGCAAGTGGACCCAAGTTTGGTTCAGTAACACTGTGACCAATTTCAATTCTGCATTGTATTTTAAAGTTCATCTATTGTCATCAGTCTTACATTTTACAAAGAGGACCATGCCTTTCACTGTTTTCCTAATTTTAAGAAAATCTGCACAGTCTTCCTATGTAAGTTGAGTAAATGAGAATGAGATCAATGAGGTCAAGGGAAGTTCACTGTCACCTGGACCGGTGGATAAGATCAAAGGCCTATTCAAATAGAATTTTCAACTTTATGTGAACAAACTCAGTTTTCTACAACAAATGTCCTGGTAAATGTTACTGGAATATATATATATACATATTCTGGTCTCAAGGTTTTTTTGTTTTTTAATTTTAATTAATTAATTAATTAATTTGGCTGGTCGGGTCTTAGTTGCAGCACGCGGGCGCTTTTGTTGAGGAGCGCGGGCTCTCAACTTCTGGCCCAAGCGCGCTCAGTAGTTGCGGCACGTGGGCTTAGTTGCCCCGCATCATGTGGGATCTTAGTTCCCCTGCCAGGGATCGAATCTGCGTCCCCTGCGTTGGAAGGAGGATTCTTAACCACTGGACCACCAGGGAAGTCCCTGATCTCAAGGTTTTGTAAGTCAATGATTCTTAGAACTAGCAAACTTTCACTATTTCAGGAAAACTCTGTCCTTCTTTATTAAGAAGTGAATAGACAGAAACTGAATTTTATGATGAAACTATACCAAAAAAGTATAGTTTTAACTTACATTGTATGGTAATAGGTATTTAAATATTTGCTTTTTCTTTATCTGATGAGATATAATGGCTAGCTCAGGACCTGTCTTCCTTAGGCAGCTGTGTCATTGACTCCCATTCTGTCAAGTTTTTTCATTAACCTCAGGCTTGCAGTCTTGAACTTGGATTAGACTTTTCTAGCCTGGGCTGAATTAAAGAATATGTGGCTCATATAGTTTCCTGTTTCCACAAACTCCTGAACCAACTTGGAACTCCTACCTCCAGGCCTTTTTTATGTGATGTAATTAAACATCTTTATCATTAAAGCCCAGGCATTTGGGTTTTCCGTCACTAGCAGCCATTGCATTCCTGACTAGCACAGAGAATTTGCAGGAAGGATTCCAAGGAGGTGTTTCCTGCAGACAAGTTTTCCCTTCTAGGGTTCCCTGTCACAGCTACTCACACCCAAAGCCTGGAAGACGTTGTTGATCTTTCCTTCACTACCCTCCACCCTCCCAATCTATCACCTACTTCCCAAGTATATTTTGAATCAGCCCATCTCTTTCTATTCTTTGCCATTAGTGGAATCCCAGCAATTATGTCACCTCCTGCCTCTGCTATGTCACCTCAGTAGCCTCCCAAATGGTCTCGCTGCTCCCACACTCATCCTCTTGAACCAGCCAGAGTGATCTCTAAAAAATATACATTTGATCCTGGCACTCCCATCGTTAAAGCAACCCATAGATTCTCCTTGGACACAAGATAAGATCTTAAATCCATAGCATGATATATTAGTTCCTTTTTTTTTTTTTTTTTTTTTTTAATGGTAGGTTTCTGCTTTTAAGATTTATTTATTTTTTGATTGATTGATTGATTGGTCGCTATGTTGGGTCTTCGTTTCTGTGCTAGGGCTTTCTCTAGTTGTGGCAAGCGGGGGCCACTCTTCATCGCGGTGCGCGGGCCTCTCACTGTCGTGGCCTCTCTTGTTGCGAAGCACAGGCTCCAGACGCGCAGGCTCAGTAGTTGTGGCTCACGGGCCTAGTTGCTCCGTGGCATGTGGGATCTTCCCGGACCAGGGCTCGAACCCGTGTCCCCTGCATTAGCAGGCAGATTCTCAACCACTGCACCACCAGGGAAGCCCCTATATTAGTTCCTTTTGGCTGCGTAACAAAATTACCACAAACTTAATAACTTAAAAGAACAGACATGCATAATCTCACAGTTTCCATGGGTCAAGAGTCTGGGTGTGACTAAGCTGAGTCTTCTGCTCAAGGTCCCACAAGGCTGCAGTCAAGGTGTCGACTGTCTGTGAGTGCTCATCCAAGGACTCATCATGGAGTGTCCTCCCACTCACGTTTCATTGGCCGAAGCTGTTTACATGACAACACCTAACTTCAAAGAAGGCAAGACAATGCAGCCCTGCTATTGATACTGAGCAGGACCCTGTGGGGCTCCTGGGCACAAAAGCCTTTCTGTGTCCCCCATTTCTTTTTTTTTTTTTTTAATTTTATTTATTTATTTATTTATTTATTTATGGCTGTGTTGGGTCTTCGTCTCTGTGCGAGGGCTTTCTCCAGTTGTGGCAAGTGGGGGCCACTCTTCATCGTGGTGCGCGGGCCTCTCATTATCGCGGCCTCTCTTGTTGCGGAGCACAGGCTCCAGACGCGCAGGCTCAGTAATTGTGGCTCACGGGCCTAGTTGCTCCGCGGCATGTGGGATCCTCCCTGACCAGGGCCCGAACCCATGTCCCCTGCATTGGCAGGCAGACTCCCAACCACTGCGCCACCAGGGAAGCCCCCCCCCCCCATTTCTTGATTACAGGAAATAGGCTTCATTCAGCCTCCATACTTTCCCTGAGTTCCTTGAGCAGGTTCAAATAGTTGCTAATTAGGGAAGGGAGGGGATGCAGAGACAGGGGAGGAACAGTCAAAAGACACAATAGTGCAGCCTTGGGGCAACGTCCTGGTTCCCCATCATGGGATACAGACAACAATATCTTTGAGCTGTTTTGCAGATACTGAAACCCTCACCAGGTGGGAGAAGTTAAAGGTTAATGATGGTCTGCTGCCCACAAGCACTAGACACTAGACCAGTTGGAACCAGAAGGTTGATGATGCTGACTCCCACTTACGTCACCACCAACCAATCAAAAGAATGGGGCACTAGCCCTCTGTGGCCCCCTTTGCCTGGCAAAGCAATAAAGCTATTCTTTTCTACTTCACCCAAAACTCTGTCTCCGAGATTTAATTTGGTGTCGGGATACAGAGGTCAGATTCGGCTCCACTATGTGAGTGAGAGGAGGAGAGATAGAATCTTTGTGCACAGCGCTAATGACTATCCCAGCTACTATGAGGGGCTTCATTATCTGCCAGTGGAAACCAATGCACTTCACCTAGTATTCTTTTTTTTTTTTTTTTTTTTAAAAGTTTTTTTCTTTTAAAGTACACCTGAATTATACATTATTTAATTTTTATTTATTTATTTATTTTTGGCTGTGTTGGGTCTTCGTTTCTGTGCGAGGGCTTTCTCTAGTTGCGGCGAGCGGGGGCCACTCTTCATCGCGGTGCGTGGGCCTCTCACGGTCGCGGCCTCTCTTGTTGCGGAGCACAGGCTCCAGACGCGCAGGCTCAGTAATTGTGGCTCACGGGCCTAGTTGCTCCGCGGCATGTGGGATCGTCCCAGACCAGGGCTCAAACCCGTGTCCCCTGCATTGGCAGGCAGACTCTCAACCACTGCGCCACCAGGGAAGCCCTCACCTAGTATTCTTTGACTCTTATCTCTTTAGTAGCTCTCTCATCTATCAGCCTGGTGACTCTACAAAGAAAGAATATGAAATGAGTTTGGCACGATTTATTCCTAGTAAACTTACACTGGCTCATCGGACTTCCCTGGTGGTCCAGTGGTTAAGATGCCATGCTTCCAATGCAGGGGGTGCAGGTTCAAACCCCTGTCGGGGAACAAAGATCCTACATGGTGCGTGGCCAAAAAAAAAAAAAGAAGAAAAGCTCACACTGGCTCCAAGAACCAGTATTTTCTCTACCTTTTATTTTATTTATTTTTTTATTAATTAATTAATTAATTAATTTATGGCTGTGTTGGGTCTTCGTTTCTGTGCAAGGGCTTTCTCTAGTTGTGGCAAGCGGGGGCCACTCTTCATTGCGGTGCGCGGGCCTTTCACTATCGTGGCCTCTTGTTGCGGAGCACAGGCTCCAGACACGCAGGCTCAGTAATTGTGGCTCATGGGCCCAGCTGTTCCGCGGCATGTGGGATCTTCCCAGACCAGGGCTCGAACCCGTGTCCCCTGCATTGGCAGGCAGATTCTCAACCACTGCGCCACCAGGGAAGCCCCTCTACCTTTTATTTTTAAATTAAAAAATGTTCCAATTTAAATTCTTTTTTGGGGGGATGATATAAATTATTTAGTCCTGCTTAATTTTTATCTTTATCCTGAATATGTTAGTTTGAAGATCACAGATCTAGGATTGGTAATGCCTGGTGATGACACGAGACCACTAATGAATGAGCATAATGCTCTTTAAAAAAAGCTAATGCACAATGTCACCAGGATAAGGACATAGGAGGCTCTTGAATTTCCCTCCTCTCATGGACACACTGAATATACAGCTACACATGGAGCAATTCCCTGTAACGAAAATCCAGAAACTGTCAACTTGTCTTCCAAAGTGTTGTACATTTTGCATTCCCACCAGTGATGAATGAGAACTTCTGCTCATTCATAGAACACCCTCACCAGCATTTGGCATTGTCTTGTTCTGTATTTTGGCCATTCTAATAGGCGAGTAGTGGCGATATTTAAATTCTTTTTGTTTCCAATCTATATTCTAAGTCAGCCATCCCCAACCCTTCTGGCACCAGGGACCGGTTTCGTGGGAGACGATTTTTCCACAGATGGGGTGGTGGGGGGTTGGTTCAGGCGGTAATGCGAGCGACGGGGAACCATGGGGAGCGGCAGATGAAGCTTCGCTCACTCTCCCTCTGCTCACCTCCTGCCGTGCAGCCCGGTTCCGAACACGCTGCAGACCCTGTTCTAAGTGATGACAATCTAATGTGTAGCTAATTGTTCTGGCATTCTCTCAGGGATAAACGAAACTTACAAATCTATGGTTTCTTAAGTCATGCATAATCAATTGCCAAAAAAGTAATTGCATGATATTCATTGTTACAGTGTCGTAAAGGCCTTTTTTTATATAGTCAAGGCAATTACAAAGTCTGGAATGAATGATCAAAAGTAGTATGGATCCTCAAAGCTCTGTGTGTGTGTAACCAAAGATGGTTGAAACCAACTGAGGCTTAACCTCAAATGCAACAGAAGACTTGGGTTTTCTAAGAAGACATGGGGTGTCCTGGCATTGACAGGCCAGGTCGGGACACGCCATCTGAAGATAAGCAGAATGTGCCGTGAATGCACCTCCCGGGGGAAGCCCTTCCTGGTACGTGCTTAAGATTCCCAGGGAGCTAAGAGCAACCCAGTGTCCAGGAATCCACAAGACTCTGACATAACCTTTGACCCAAGCATTTAAATGAGACAACCAGGGGTCCCAGGACTGTCTGTGAAGAGAGAAGCAACTAGCACCACCACCTGATGAAACCAGAGAGTGAAATCAGAGAATGGAGAGGCCTGAAGAGGAGATGACACCAAAGGGTCATCCCCTCAGCTCCTCTGGGATGGAGTTAGCTCACGGGGAGGCACACACAAGGTCCCCTGAGTGACCACAAGTGATATCCAAGTGGGCAAGCACAGACTCTTTAACTGGCCTGAACTCAGCTATCCTTCCCTCAACCCTTCCTCCTGGACCCTCAGCAGTCCTCTTCAGAATGGTAGGAGTTCAATGTGAGCAGTCACCTGTGGCTGAGAGGGCAGGGCAGGCCTTACCTGGAAGTGGATTTGGACTGCACATTTATTATTATTATTATTGTTATTTTTGGCTGCATCGGGTCTTTAGTTACGGCGCACGGGCCCTTCGTTGTGGAGCACGGGCTTCTCTCTAGTTGTGGTGTGCAGGGTTTTTTTTTTTTTTTATTCTCTCTCTAGTTGTGGCACGCGGGCTTAGTTGCCCCGCGGCATGTGGGATCTTAGTTCCCTGACCAGGGATCAAACCGGCGTCCCCTGCGCTGTAAGGCAGATTCTTTACCACTGGACCAGCAGGGAAGTTCCTGGGCTGCACGTTGATGAAAAGATGGAGCGGGTGGGGAAGGAGGATTGGCAGGTCAGTGAGGAAGCTGATTCATCAGGAGTGGGAAGTTCCTGGAAAGGGAGTTAGGCCAGAAAGTTGAGTCGGGGACCAACTGCAGAGGCCTTGAATGTCGTCGGGCTGAAGCTTTCAGATGTTTCACCAGGAAGCCGTGGAATGCTTCTGATGTGGGACTCGACGACATGCACAGGCCTGCATGAAACCAAGACAAATCTGACAGTGAGCTGTGGAACAGACTGGGCAAGAGAGACTGGAGACAGGGAGGTCTGACCTAGGCTATGGTCATGGTCAAAGCCCAAAGTGAGATGTGCATGGGCCAAACTGGAAAAGGAAAGGAAAAGACAGAGATTCTGGTGACCAATCCAATGAACTTGGGAGTGAAAAATACAGAGAAGTTGACAAATTAAAAATATCCTCTGTTCACAACCTGTATGATGCTCGCTCGTAGACAGCTGTGCCCTAAGAAAGAGAGAGGGCCCTAACTGAATTGGTAGCATATTCCTATTTCCAACTCTTTTATGTGGGTCACACTCTCCCAGGAAAATGGAGAGTTTCTTTCAAAAGAAGTAACTCCCCCTGCAGTGCACATGTGTTATTTTTCCCTACCAAAAGAATCCCGGCTATCTTCTCGGTTCTGGGTATCTTATTTATAATTTTTATCTCAAAGGCCTTCTAGCTCTTTATCCACTTCCTGTGGGAGCCAGAGTGGGAGGTGGAGCAGGGAGACAAACTTCTCCCTTGATCTCATTGAATCACCAGAGTCCCGGCAGGAGAGAGATGGCAACAAAGTTACAGCCTTGTTACCTGAGAGAACATAATAAATGGACCATGTGTAGAGACTTTTACAGAGATGTGGACAAGATGAAAGGAAACCAACCAAGATGGTAGAGCACCTTCTGGATAGTAACGAGGAGAGCCATCAGCATGGTCAGCTTGAAGGGACCAGGAGAGGAAGTGGTTACGAGAACCCAGAGAGGCCTGTAGCTGAAGGATGGGGTCACTGGAAAGCTGCTGTGGCCTTCAGTGTAGGAACCAGACACACGGCTGCCAGCCCACCCCCACTGGCAAGGCGCTAGAACAATCAACGCCCTGCAGGCTCTTTCCTCCTGCCCTCCTATTTCCTGCTGGTGCCTACTATGGGCTGAAGTTAGCCAGAACCCAGAAGGGGGGGGAGCTCCAGGGACAGTTCACACAGGTCAGCCCCTGGGGACGGAGCAAGGTGGAGGAGAAAGGGGAGCAGATCTGGAGGGACGAACGGAATATTCAGCAAGTTAATATTGACTTACAAATCAAAGCAACCCAGTAGAAACTGGCCTATCCTTTACAGAGCACAAACTATGGACCTAGCTTGAGGAAATGATGTAAAGCCAAGGCTTTACTTGGTGAGTGAAGGGGTCTTTCTCTTTGGAAGCTGGTCTGCAGGGAGAGGAGATGAGTTGAGGCCCCAAGAAGCAGGCACCCAAGAGCACGTGGAGACAGGGCAGGATGAGGGACACTGCAAATCCCTTTTCAGGGTCCTGGTTTCAGTTTTCTGAGAGGACTGGTGGCCTGTTTTCATGAAAGTACCTTAATTCCATAGAAAAAATTCCCCTTTTACAAAGAGCAGCTTGAGGAAGTTTCTGTGTGTTACAACCAAAGAACTTGAGGTCCGCTTCGTTTGAAACAAAGGAAGCTTGAGCACACGATTTCATTTAATCCACGTAACAGCCCTGATGGAAGGTAGGTCCCCTTATTCCCATTCTATTTTATTTTATTTTTATTATTACTACTTTTTTGGCCACGCGACTTGCGGGATCTTAGTTCCCTGACCAGGGACTGAACCCAGGCCCCGGCAGTGAAAGCGCGGAGTCCTAACCACTGGACCGCCAGGGAAGTCCTCCCTCATCCCCATTTTAAAGATAGGCTATTCAAGGTCTGAGTCAGATCAGGCAATCTTTGTCTAGGGGTCAGGGACTCACACACTCGGGTCTGCCTCCAACGCTCTGGAATTTTCAAGGACTCCGCAAGCTGGCAAGCCCGGCCAAAAGCAATTTCCAAAACCAGAAGGGAACTCCACCTTTGACCAAGGCACCCCGCGGGGACGCTGGCCTCTCCATCAGTTTGCCAGCTAAAGCAGCTGGAATTCTGGGAGGAGCCAGCAGGCACGGCCACCCAGCGCCTAAATGTTTGAAAGGGACCAACCTTGGACTTGGAAAACTGCAGCCGAGTTTTTTTTCAAGTACTCCTGGGAAAGCAGTGTATTTGCAAATGCCGTAATTCCTCAGCTAAATACCAAGGATGGGAGCATCCCCGCATCCCCCAATTCCAGAACCCCCAGCCCCAGAGGTAGACCGAGTTGTTGGAGGAAGGCGGCCTGCTCACTCCGGCCCCCAGGAGCCCGGGGTGGGGCTCTCAGCCCCCCATCTCATCCCCCCCACCCAGGCCCACTCCCTGTCAGCTGCCCCACCTCAGAGCCGGAAGGTGAAGTGAGGTAATGTCTCCACAGACCAGCGGTGGCCAGGAGATGAAAAGAATCTCAGAAACACTGTGTTAAATTTAAAGCAGACCCACCTGCCTTAGCCAGGCTGCAATTTCACTCAGAATAACCAGTTTGTTTTTCTTGGACATTCCAGGAACTAACTGGCCACCCCGTGTAAAACCCCAACAGGAATGTTAGGGGGGCCCCCTTGCAACTCAAACATTTGCTGCCTCGTTCTCCCTCAGGCCAGGGACTCCTGCCTCAGGCGGGGTCGGGCCTCTCTGGGGGTCACTTGAGGGCTCTCCCTTTGCTCCCTGTGGTTCCTTTATCCCCGAGAGCCTGACTTGGTGCCCAGAGTTGTGGGGAAAGGTCGTCAAATGGGTAATAGCCGCACCTGCTCTGTTCATCCAGCGCTCTCTCCGTGCCCTGCTAAATTCATCGTTTACTGTCCTGTCCAGTCCTTACCACATCCCAGGAAGGTGTGTCAAAAGTGTTTACTGCTCCCTTTTTACAGATGGTAAAGCTGAGGCTCGGGGAGGTTACCTAACTTCTCCCAGGTCACCCAGCTGGGACTGAAGCCCCCCAAGCGCTGGTCCGAAGCCCAGGCTCCTCTTGCTGCCCATCTGGACATCCCACCCCTCCCCCAGCCTGGGGGGCTTCAGGGACTCGGCTTAAAGGCGGTGTCCTTGTTGGTTATATTGTTGTCAAGGGAGTGCCCTGGGGACACCTGGGTGACAGATGGTGAGAGGCGGTGCTGTAATCACAAGCCCTGCCTTCTGATTTTGACACCCTCACTTTGGACTGGGTTGGCTTGGGGCCTTCCAGCCCCTGGAGGGTTTTGCTGCTTCCGGGATCTGTTGAACCCCTGGTTCCCAGAAGGGCTAAGCGGCCCACGTGGTGAAACGGGCGTGGGCAGGGCCCGGCCTCTCTCCAGCCTCAGCTTCCTCTCTGTAAAATGGTAAATGGGGATGGAGAGGGGGAGGGGCACGGGGCTCAGAGGTCTCGGGCCTCTGTTTGCCGGGCACTGGGATTCCTGCAGCTAGGCAGGGCCAGCAGGGGGAAAGCGGGTGCCTCTGGTGGGGTGGGGAGCCTGGAGCTGAGGCCTGGCAGGGGGACGGTGATAAGGGCCTTCTGAGGGGGGCCAGCTCAGGGGACAATGGGCTTAGTGTGGGAGGCCTGGGCTGTTGCTTTCCCTCTCTGCTCCCAAGAGAGGTTTCCATGGCACCCAGACCCGACTTGGACACAAGTGTCAATGGAGACATTGTGTGGGAGTCCTTGACTCCCAGCCCCTCTCTGGGGGGTGGGAGTGGCGGGGAGAACCCGCCCTAGGCCTGCAAATGGCCCCTAGCGCCGTGCAGAGGGCCGGTCTCCCCCACTCAGGAAAACGGGGAAGATGTTGGGGGTTTTCCTGGGAGGGGACTGTGTGGGGTCTCCACTGAGGCCTGCTCATCCCGGGAGGGGGGCAGCCAGGTGACACGTATCCTTCTTGTGCATTTTTCCCAAACCTAAGCTAATAAATGAACTCTCCCTTCTACTGACTCATCTGTAGGAATGATAAATTTTGGTGCCAAGTTTGGAGAAACGGGAGGCATTTCACAAATTACCAAGCCATGAGGACATGCCACTCTTTCTTTTTTTAAAGAAAGAAGCATTGTAGCTAGTTAACCTAGTTAAGACTTAGCACAAGGCAGCCAATGGCAAATGCTATCATTAATGTACAAACAAAATGCTGCCACAGTGGCCTGGAGGTTCTAGGAAGGGTTTGTAGAAGAGCTGGTATAGGAGCTGGGCCTCAGCAGGTACAGTCAGTAGGAGCAAAGGTGAAGAGGTGGGAATGTTTAGGGCATCTCGGGGCATGGGAGTGAGTAATGGAATATGGCCTACCATATCAGTAAACAAAGGACGTCTCCGTCATCAGCCATTGCAGCCACCGCTGGTGAGCTGGTGAGCCCTGAGGGAATTCAGGAAGGAAGGAATACCTGCCATCTAGCAGCCATCAGACTGCAGCCACTCCCCACTGTGAGCCCTGAGGAAACTCAGGATGGGAAAACACAGGACGCTGGCCCCAGAGAGCTGAGGTGCAAATCAAAGGAATGATTTAGGTGAGCCCAGATTCTTGCATCTTTCCATACATAGAAAAGCACGAAATTCCTTAACCGAGATATCTAGTTTTCTTAACAGTAATCTTTTCTTCCTACTACCTGCCCTTTGTTGCAAAACTGCTATATATCCTAGCTCCCCGCCTAGCCTCCTCGGAGCAGTTCTCTCAGGGTTACTTGAGATACTGCCTCCCGGGCTTGAAGTCCTAAAAATTCCCACCAACTAAAACATAACTCTCAACTTGTAGGTTGTGCATATATTTTTTTAGTTGACAGGCACATGGTACCAGGTAATGGGAGATGAGGTTCCCACAGATCACATGACCCTGGATTGGGCTCACGAATCTAGACTTTGTTGGGCAGGTGGGGGAGACACTATTTAATTAGAATGGGTCTTCAGGGCTTCTCTGGTGGCGCAGTCGTTGAGAATCTGCCTGCCAATGCAGGGGACACGGGTTTGAGCCCTGGTCTGGGAAGATCCCACATGCCGCGGAGCAACTGGGCCCGTGAGCCACAACTACTGAGCCTGCGCGTCTGGAGCCTGTGCTCCGCAATAAGAGAGGCCGCAATAGTGAGAGGCCTGCGCACGGCGATGAAGAGTGGCCCCCGCTTGCCGCAACTGGAGAAAGCCCTCGCACAGAAACGAAGACCCAACACGGCCAAAAATTAATATAAAAATAAATTTAAAAAAAAAAAGACCTAAAAGAAGAAATACATGGCGAATATCTTAAAAAAAAAAAAAAATGTGTCTTCACAGAAATAAACCCATGCACCTGTGGTCAGTTAATCTACGACAAAGGAGGCAAGACTATACAATGGAGGAAAGACAGTCTCTTCAATAAATGGTGCTGGGAAAACTGGACAGCTACATGTAAAAAAATGAAATTAGAACATTCTTTAACATCATACTCAAAAATAAACTCAAAATGGATTAAAGACCTAAATGCAAGACCAGATACTATAAAACTCTTAGAGGAAATCATAGGCAGAACACACTTTGACATAAATCACAGCAATATCTTTTTTGAGCCGTCTCCTAGCGTAATGGAAATAAAAACAAAAATAAACAAATGGGACCTAATTAAACTCAAAAGCTTTTGCACAGCAAAGGAAACCATAAACAAAATGAAAAGACAACCCACAGAATGGGAGAAAATATTTGCAAACGATGTGACTGACAAGAGATTAGTCTCCAAAATTTACACACAGCTCATGCGGCTCAATATCAAAAAAACCCCAAACAACCCAATCAAAAAATGGGCAGAAGATCTAAATAGACATTTCTCCAAAGAAGACATACAGATGGCCAAGAGGCACATGAAAGGATGCTCAACATCGCTAATTATTAGAGAAATACAAATTAAAACTACAATGAGGTATCACCTCACACTGGTCAGAAAGGCCATCATCAAAAAATCTACAAACAATAAATGCTGGAGAGGATGTCAAGAAAAGGGAACCCTCTTGCACTGTTGGTGGGAATGTAAATTGGTGCAGCCACTATGGAGAACAGTATGGAGTTTCCTTAAAAAACTAAAAATAGAGGGACTTCCCTGTTGGTGGGTGAGACTTCACACTCCCAATTCACGGGACCCAGGTTCGATCCCTGGTCGGGGAACTAGATTGCACATGCATGCCGCAACTAAGAGTCCACATGTGCAGCTAAGAAGTCCGCATGCTGCAATGAAGATCCTGCATGCCACAACTAAGACCCGGCTCAGCCAAAATAAATAAATAAGTAAATAAATATTTTTAAAAACCAAAAACAAAAAACAAAACTAAAAATAGAGCTATCATATGATCCAGCAATCCCACTCCTGGACATATATCGGGAGAAAACCATGGTTCGAAAGGATACATGCAACCCAGTGTTCATTGCAGCACTGTTTACAATAGCCAAGACATGGAAGCAACCTAAATGTCCATCGACAGGTGAATGGACAAAGAACATGTGGTACATATTTACAATGGAATATTACTCAGCCATTAAAAAGAATGAAATAATGCCATTTGCAGCAACATGGATGGACCTGGAGATTAGCATACTAAGTGAAGTAAGTCAGACAGAGAAGGACAAATATCATATGATATTGCTTATATGTGGAATCTAAAAAAGTGATATAAATTAACTTATTTACAAAACAGAAACAGACTCACAAACTTAGAGAATGAACTTGTTAGCACAAATTCATGTGCCTGATACACAGTGAGGCCAAACAAACCAAAACTTCGGAGTCTGGAACAGAAAAAGGTTTATTGCAGGGCCATGCAAAGAGATGGGTGGCTCATGCTCTAAAAACCCCGAGCTCCCTGAAGGGTTTTGGCAAAGCATTTATTATTTTTTTTATTGTACTTGATATTTACTTTTATTCTGATTGTATATGCATTGATATTCTTTTTTTTTTTTTCCAAAAAATATGGAATGCTTCACGAATTTGCGTGTCATCCTTGTGCAGGGGCCATGCTAATCTTCTCTGTATCGTTCCGATTTTAGTATATGTGCTGCCGAGTGAGCACTGGCAAAGCATTTTTAAAAGCCAGGTTTGGGGCGGAGGGGGTCAGGTTGCAGGGTATGTGATCAGCTCGTGCACAATTCTCTGATTGGCTGATGGTGAGGTAACAGGGTGGTGTCACAGGGGTTAACATTATCAACCCTTAGGCTCCAGGAGGCCTGGGGCTCCGTGCTCATGGTCAACAAGTAGTTAACATCTTCCATTTGGTGGGGGGGTTTTCACATCTGTAAAACAACTCAGGAAATGTGCATCAAATACTGTTATCTATGTACTTCAGAGAGGAGCTAAAGCAGAGGATATGGGGGAAGGCCTGTCCCTGGAAGGCCCCATAGGGTCCAGCTTGGTTACGAATTTATGATTACCAGGGGGGGAAGGGTTGGGGGGGAGGGATAGATTAGGAGTTTGGGATTGACATGTACACACGGCTACATTTAAAATAGGTAACCAACAAGGACCTACTGTATAGCACAGGGAACTCTACTCAATACTCTGTAATAACCTAAATGGGAAAAGAGTTTGAAAAAGAATAGATATCTGTATATGTATAACTGAATCACTTTGCTGTACACCTGAAACTAACACAACATTTCTTTTTTTTTTTTTTTTTTGGCTACGTGGCATGCAGGATCTTAGTTCCTTGACCAGGGATTGAAACCACGCCCCCTGCAGTGGAAGCACGGAGTCTTAACCACTGGACTGACCGTCAGGGAAGTCCCCTAACATAACATTTCTAATCAACTATGCTCCAATATGAAAAAAATTTTTTAAATGGGGCTTCTGAAAGCCCGCTCTGATAAAGAGCTCTGATCAGGAACAATGCTCTCACATAATTGTCATGAAATGGCTAATTGTGAAAGCAATCATCAATCCCATTTTCCCCAGTAAAATGTCCACCCCATATGAACCCGTGCCCTGCTGTATCACCTCCACAGCACTGGTGAGTGCTGTTGGGTGAAGTGTAGAGGGTGGATTTGTAACAGGGAAGAGACAACTCTGACCCCATATTGGATCTGTTTCTTTTAGGTTAACCTTTGCTTTTCGTTGCTTTTCTTACTATAATCATACATAATGGCCTGCCACAGAGAACCCTGCCCCTCTGCCTGAATGTTAAACTAAAGGGCCTTTGTTCAGCTCACAGGGAGGCATTCTGACCCTGCCCACGTGTGAATGGCTGTAGGAAAGAAGAAATTAACACATCCCCTCCCCCATGCAGGCCATGCGAGATGCTTTGCAAGACTGATGGCCTTTTTACTTTACTTCCTCCCCTCCCCCTCCCCCGGTTCTATAAAAGAATCTGGCATCCAGAGCCCATAAGATGGTTATTTGGGGACCTTAGTCCGCCATCTTCTTGGTCCACTGGCTTTCTGAATAAAGTCACTATTCTTTGTTTCAACACCTTGTCTCCTGATTTATTGTCCTGTTGTGTGGCAAGCAGAGCTTGGACTCGGTAACAGATTGGGGAGGGGAGACCAAATAAGGGACGGTGGAAGTAGGGACCGTGGAAGGAAATGGAGGGTGATAGGAAAGACACAGGGGGTGCAGTAACCTTGGCAAAGGCCTCTTTTACAAATGAAGAAACTAAAACTCAGATAGGTAATACTAGATCTGGCCTTGCCTCTCTGCAAAACTTGTCTTTTTCCTTTGGAGACCCTGAGTGTCAGGTAAGCAATTCTCCAGGAGGACAGATGTACAGGAGCATGGCGGTGGGGGGGCATGTATGAGAGGTGGGCGAACTTCTTCCCCCCCCACCCCCCGCAACCCCACTAAAGAAGATACAGGGCTCAGCAGGGTCAGAAGGGAAAGACCTGGGGGGCACACTTGATTCTTCTGCATCATCCTTTCTTTCTACTGGTGGCAGAGTGGTCCCCCAGGAAACAGACTCTGAGGTGGAGATTAGTGGGCAGGAAGTTTATTGTGCTGTGCCCTGGGGTTAATGCCCCTGGGACGGGGAGGTGGAGGCATGGTGGGGAGAAGCAGAAGTGAGCAACAGGAGAAATCGGGCGGCCAAGTGGTCTCAACAAGGGCCTCAGCCCAAGCCACAAGGCGCTCTGGAGCTGGGATGGCCTCTGAGAGCTGTCCTGAGTTGGGACAAGAAGGCTGGCATCTGGGGAAATAGCCCCCTCAGTCCTGGAGGAGGGTCTGAGCAGCACTACACACAGTCCAAGTGGGACCAGTGTCTCCAGCAAATGCAACTTCCCTCTGAGTTCCAGAGGTCACATTCCTGAGACAGAGGATGTGACTGACCCACTTTGTTTTTCGGAGCCAGGATACACAGGTCAAAGGCCACGGACCGGCCCATGGACTGGCTGTGTTTGGGTAAGCCATGCGAGATTCTCAAAACTAGAATTTCTTTCTTTCTTTTTTTAAAAACAAGTATGTACAACAGGAACTAACACAGTATTGTGACGCAATTATACTCCAATAAAGATCTATTAAAAAGAAACAAGTAGGTGTAAGTTTTGTAGTCAGGAAAAAAAAAATACATTTACGTTGTAAAAAATGGACTTTTATTTGTGCATTTATACAGCTGTGTGTTGTGAGGGAGGAAGGTGAGAGATAAGTGCATGGTCTAGGAAGGGACAAGCAAGAATAGGCTTGCGTGGCCACATGTAAACCTATGACTGCGAACACCCCAAAGCCCTATGAGTCTCAGCCAGAGAGAGGAATCTTGCAGATGCTATGTTGAACAAGAGATGCCAAAAGAGTACATACATCCTGCATGATTCCATTTATATGCAATTCAAAAACAGGCAAAACTAATCTATGGTGACAGAAATCAGAACGGTGCTTACCTTGGAGGGGAGGATTTGACCTGGGAGGGAACAGAGGGAGACTTCTGGGGAGATAGAAGTAGTCTGTGGTGATCTGGATGGTGCTAACCTGGGGAGATCTGTCTATCTATCATCTGTCTATCTATCTATCTATCTATCTATCTATCTATCTATCTATCTATCTATCTATCATCTATCTATCTATGTATCTATGTATCTATCTATATATCTATCATCTATCTAACATCATCTATGTAATAAGTCATTAGGCCATACTCTTAAGATGTGTGCTCTTTATTACACATGTTACATTGGAATTTTTTGAAAAAACAATAAAAGAGCAATTTTCTGCTCAGCCATAAGAAGAAACGAAATAGTGCCACTTGCAGAGACGTGGATGGACCTAGAGATTGCCATACAGAGTGAAGTAAGTCAGAAAGAGAAAAACAAATATCGTATAATATCACATATGTGGAATCTAGAAAAATGGTACAGATGAACTTATTGGCAAAGCAGAAATAGAGTCACAGATGTAGAGAACAAACTTATGGCTACCAAGGGGGGAAGGGAGGGTGGGATGAACTGGGTGATTGGGATTGACTTGTATAAACTACTGTGTATAAAATAGATAACTAATGAGAACCTGCTGTTTAGCACAGGGAACCCTACTCAATGATTTGTGGTGACCTAAAGGGGAAGGAAATCTAAAGAAGAGTACATATATGTATATGTATAACTGATTCACTTTGCTGTACCGTAGAAACTAACATAACATTGTAAAGCAACTATACTCCAATAAAAATTTTTAAAAATAAAAATAAAAAAATAAAATAAATAAAAAAGAACAATTTTCTCATGAAGTTATTTGCACTGAAGTTCAGTGGGGATCTAGGCCAAAAAAGACATTGGCTCTAATGATAGAACGTTACATTTTTCTAGAGGGCCAATGGAACCTTGAAGACACCTTCTAGGCTGTGGGATTCCATTTTCGTCAGCTCTCTAAATTCTGCCTCTGAATCTCCTGGTTCCCAGGCCACTAATATCCTGCCTCACATGATAGGGACTATTTTTAGAGATGATTCAAGAAAAACTTCCTCTGGACTCAGCACGACTCCTATCTCATGCCTGCAGAAGGGGATGCTGGGTGAGTGCAGGGCTCCTTGGGGTGGTCTGGGCCTCCTGAAAAACTGGGTTGGCCCTGGGCCCTCTGCTGACTTTTAAAGACTCTATTCCAACAACATATCAAACACGTTAAACACAACCTGCACTGACTATGATAGATGTATGTATATATACATATAACATACTCACATATATGTGTGTGTATATATATTTTTTTATTGCCAAGTATTTTTAACTGGCTTTAATAATTTTGCTTTTTAAAATAATAGGATATGAACAAACAACACATGTTATTTCTGGGCCATCTCCACGCACTCTTGCAGAGGAGAAAATGTTACTTTCAATTCATTTTTCAAATGTAACGAAATTATTATAAATACTAAATTTACCAATTAATGTAACTGACATAATGGTCCACTTTGTAGGCATTTAATTAAACATGTATTCATTTTGATTATGTAGTTTTTCTTTGTATATTTTGGAGCAAATTAATTTTTTCCCTGGAACTCAAACTTTTCCTGTGTGGATAGCAGTCAGTGGATAAACTGGGTCTGCCTGGGCTTACCTTTTGGGCCAGGTGGGTGGGCCCGGTCAGGCGCATGGGGATCAACAGCAGACCCCACAGCTGGGGTGGGCAGACAGGTTGTGGGTTGTGGGCAGTGAGCATGGGATGGTCTCAGAGAAGAGCTGACCATTTCCCAAGAGTTGGTGAAAGTCGTCTTTTCTCTCCTGTGGTGATGAGGAGAAAGTCAAGTTTAGCAGACCCTCGGAATCATGGCGTGCTATTGAGTCTGACCGAAAATATGAGTCTGATGAATCATTTTATTTATTTATTTATTTATTTATTTATTTATTTATTTATTTATTTATTTATTTATTTATATAACCAAGGCTCGTGGCACGCAGGGTCCTAGTTCCCTGACCAGGCATCGAACCCTCGCCCCCTGCTGTGGAAGTACGGAGTCCCAACCACTGGACCGCCAGGGAAGTCCCCTGATGAATCATTTTAAAAAGTCCTCTCACATGGTAGATCTTTACGAGCTGATGTGAAGAGATGTCCAAGGCAAGCCAAGTGAAAGAGGCAAATCTTAGCACAGTGAGTAGTAGCATCCTGCAGTGTGTGTATGTGTGTGTGTGTGTGTGTGTGTACACACAAGCACAGACATATCTGGAAGAATGCACCAAGGACTAGAAACACTGATTATATCTAGAAAGCATAATTATGGGGGAACTTTCACTTTCTAAGTCACCCATATCTGTGATGATTGAATTTTCACAATGAACATGTAAATCCATCTCCTGATTTATGTGATAAGTCCTGAAATATGTCAGTTCACTCAAGATGCTTACCTCGAAACTTCAAAATTAAAAAATCAAGAGCACTAGTGATATATTCCAGTAGGTTGAAAACAGCATGCCAGCGATGTCCTTTTTTGTCATTGATTAAACATAGACAGAAAATTACCCAAATAAACATATATTAATGATTATTCAAGGAAAAAAAAAGGCCACCTGGCAAAGAGAGCACCTGCAGCAGTGAAGCTGCAAGTGGTGACTTTGGCCTATAACCATTAAGTACGTGTTTCTCCTTTTTCTCCGTTTTTGAAAACCTTGCTTCCAAAATGTTTGCTGTGAGTGACATTTCAGTCTTTGTCCTTTAAAAAATTTAGTAGCTGTTTGATAAGGTGAAATTTGGTTGAAAGGTGAAGCTGGAGACCATTTCTCCAAGGGCTGACAACTTTTTGGTGATAACGTTTTGGCCACTTGTTCATTGAGGATCTCCCAAGGGTATCAACTGACATTTTTTTCTGTCCTGATATCCCTACAAGGTAAACTCCCGGGGAAATACACATCACAAAGTGTCATCTCAGACCACACACAGGACACAGCCTCCAGGGTAACTGGGAGCCCACGGCACTTTGCATCATGCTGTGAATGTCACCAAGTTTCTGAACTTGGTGGTCATGGAGAAGACCCAAAAAAGGAAGGCAGGTAGGTTATCCCAAAACAAGCTCTGTATATTTTAAAGGAATTAATTTCTTTAGCAATTTTTTCTAAAATGTGTAGAAATGAATACTGTGCAAGTTGACTGATCAGAATAAGTCCTGCAAATGAAAATTTCAAAGGAGAGGCTCCAGCTCTGGGTGTCCAAGTTTCCATTGGTGGATTTGCTTATTCATTCATTCAGCATTGGCTGCCCCTAAAGGAAGGGCTGAGGGAGGCTGATGCAGCAAGTAGAGTGGACATGTAGACAAGCCATATATGACGGTAAAGAACTCACAGTCTGGTATTTCCCAAACTCTGAGCACTGTCGTTGCATTGTTTGCCGTATCTGAGTACCACATGTACTATCGTTTACTTAAGATTTTTCTTTAGAGCAACTGATATTTTTTCCTTCAGTAAATTTGTTTCTAAGGGAGTCTATGTATCTATTATGGACTCTTTGTGTCCCTCCAAAATTCTTATGTTAAAAACCTAACCCCTATGTGATGGTATTAGGAGGTGGGACCTTTGGGAGTTAATTAGGTCATGAGGGTGGAGCCCTCATGGATGGGATTAGTGCCCTCATAAAAGGGACCCCAGAGACCTCTGTTTCTCACCAAGTGAGGATATACTGAGAAGGTGGCCATTGGCAACCTGGAAGAGGGCTCTCACCAGAACCCTGATCTCACACTTCCAGCTTCCAGAACTGTGAGTAATAAATTTCTGTTGTTGGTAAGCCACTCAGTTTATGGTGTTTTGTTATAGCAGCCTGAACTAAGAGAGTACCACTGTGAAATATAGATTGAATGTGATAGTCATAATTTTTCTAATATACATTAAAATAAATATAAACTATTAAAATGGCAGCATGGCATGTGGGATCTTAGTTCCCCAACAAGGGACTGAACCTGCACCCCTTGCAGTGGAACCACAGAGTCTTAGCCACTAGACCGCCAGGGAAGTCCCTAAAATGTTTTAAATACCTGCTCACATATCACCTAAAGACATCTTGATTATCACCCACGGAGTGAGCAGCAGTCAGGGAAACATTGACTTTGTAGAGGAGATTGGACATACACAATAGGCATTAATAATCATAACCTAAAACAGGGCCCAATTCATGGGTGTGAGACCAGGGCAGTCACACAGGCCCCATGGTCAGAAAGGCCCTGCATTCGCGGTTTAATGCTCTGTGGGCATTGTCTTGAAGTTTTGTTGGTTTTTTTAAAAATAAATTTATTTTATTTATTTATTTTTGGCTGCGTTGGTTCTTCCTTGCGGTGTGCGGGCTTCTCATTGCGGTGGCTTCTCTTGTTGCAGAGCACGGGCTCTAGGTGCATGGGCTTCAGTAGTTGTGGCTCGCAGGCTCAGTAGTTGTGGCTCACAGGCTCAGTAGTTTTGGCCCATGGGCTCTAAAGCGTAGGCTCAGTAGCTGTGGCACGCGGGCTTAGTTGCTCTGCGGCATGTGGGATCTTCCTGGAACAGGGCTCGAATCCATGTCCCCTGCATTGGCAGGTGGATTCTTAACCACTGCGCCACCAAGGAAGCCCTGCCTTGAAGTTTTTAATTACTTTTTAAATTGAGATATAATTGACATATAACATTATATTAGTTTCAGGTGATTCACATTAGTTTCATAATGATTCTATATTTGTATATATTGCAGAAAGATCACCACAATAAGTCTAGTTAACATCAGTCACCATTCATAGTTACAAAGTTTTTTTTCTTGTGATGAGAATCTTAAGATCTACTCACTTAGCAACTTTCAAATATGCAATACAGTATTATTAACTATGGTCACTATGCTGTATGTTACATCCCCATGACGTATTTATTTTATAACTGGAAGTTTATAACTTTTGACCACCTTTACCCATTCCTCCCATCCACATCCTCAATCCACCCCCTCACCGCCCTACCTCTGGCAACTTCCAGTCTGTTCTCTGTATCTATGAGCTCAGTTTTGTCGGGTTTTTGTTTTGTGGTTTAGATTCCACATGTAAGTAAGATCATATAGTGTTTGTCTTTCTCTATCAGACTCATTTCACTTGGCCAAATGCCCTCAAGGTCCATCCATGTTGTTGTAAATGGCAAGATTTCAATTTTTTTAAGGCTGAATAATATTCCATTGTGTATATATCTATGGATGGATAGATGGATAGATAGATAGATAAATAGATAGATAGATAGATACCATATTTTCTTTATTCATCTGTTGATGGACACAGGTTGTTTTCATATCTTGGCTATTGTGAATAATGCTACAATGAACATGAGGGTGCATGAAGCTTTTAATAATTTTATCTTTGAGTTTGCATTTTCTTTTATTTTCTTAATTTTTAATTTTTAAAAATGGGATCTTAGTTCCCTGACCAGGGATCAGGTCTGAGCCCCCTGTTTTTGAAGCTCACAGAGTCTTAACCACTGGACGGCCAGGGAAATCCCTTTGAGTTTGTATTTTGTAAGTGAAGTCCGATGGGACAGTGAAGCATGTCCTGGTGGTTTGGAGCCTTGGCTCACACACCATGCTGTCTCCCTTCACTTCCCTGGGATGTGGTCTTGGCTGCCCACTCCCCTGACCCACAGTGTCCCAAGGTCTCCCAGCTCCGCTCCTTGCTGCTGTCCAGAAACCACTGCCCCTCTTAGCCCTGGCTGGAGGGGCCTGGGCACACGGGCCCTGCTGTGTCTTGGGACAGGGTATGGTGGCAGCCGTCTCTGCCCTGGGCTGGTACTCAGCAGGGGCAGACCTCTCGGTCTCCCCTGATCCAGGTACCTAGTGCATCCCCCTTGGGGATTGCCCATCTGCCATGGGTTGGGGCACAGGCCCACGGGAAGGGAGATGCCTGGCTCTGCAGGCTGATCCAGCAGCTGTGGTGGGAGGGGAATCAGTCAACCAGTGATGGGTGAGCACCCAGTTGTGGAGAGCAGGGGTTTCTGGATGCCTGTGAGAGTCTGCCATCAGTATCGCCATGCCTGAGGGACCACCAACATTAAATAAAAAACAAAAACACCATGATAGGTCAAGAGAGAGCTTTCGGAAGAAAGGAAAAAGCTTTATATTTTAGTACCTTTAATGGTACCTTTTCTTTTTTTTTGAACAGAGGCCCCTGTATTTTCCTTTTGTACTGAGCTCACAAATGATGTAGCCGCTCCTGACCCAAAGCAGCACCGGGGAAGTCTCACTGGGGCTGTGCAGGTAGTTTCCAGGGGGCACTGGAGGATGTTTCCTGGTGGCCGGAGGCTCCAGGGAAGCGCCGCGGTAGATGGAGCCCCTGCTTTGGGAGTCAGATGGGATTTAGACCTGCAGGGCTGAGGCAAGGCACACTTCGAGAAAAGGAACAGAGGTGGGAACTCAGGGTCTGCCCAGGGGACTACAAAGGTGAGGTCCTAGGGGACTACACAGGTCAGGGAACAGGAACTGGGAAATGACTCAGAAAGTGGGTTGACTCAGGTCAACTGATCCAGGAAACTTGTTGTAGTCTGGGACCGCAGACAGGAAGACCCTGATAGCTGTTGATCAGGGAAGCAACAGGTGTGAGACTATGATGGTGGTGATGGCAAAAGGCCTAGGAAAGGAAATCCAAGTCTGGGAAAGGGGTGAGGTTGGGCCCCTTGAGGTGATTATACAAGTAGCAAGTCACCCTTTTCTTTATAAACCTTGAGAGGTCAGGAACTGAATTGCAGCAAGAGGTAACTCTGTGAGGAGAGAATGAGACTAAAGGCAGGGTGGGGCATGGGGAGAGTCCAGAGAGGAAAGAGGCTAGATGTGTGTTATCCAGGCCAAAAAGAAAAGATCTATCGCAAGTGTCTCCAAACTTTTTGGATCACACACCCATAAGGTATTTTTGAGCACACACCCTAAGATATATATATTATTTATGCATAAATTATGCACGTGCACAATCCTATTATGGTTGTTATGAAACAAAAGCAAAACCTACTTTTAAAAGGATAACTAGGGAATTCCCTGGCGGTCCAGTGGTTAGGATTCCGGGCTTTCACTGCCGGGGATCCAGGTTTGATCCCCGGTCGGGGAACTAAGATCCTGAAAGCCGTGAGGTGCGGCCAAAAATAAAACAAATAAAATAAAATAACAGGATAACTAAAAATGAGGATAAAAAGACGTTCTGATGTCCTCTTTCACCCCGCAGTGGGCTGCCATCTTGTCCCCACTGGAGCTCTGGAGCCTGGTATTTTGCCTGGAGGCCTCTTGCCCGGTTCTGTGTCCCCAGTGGCAGTTCAAGACTGTCTTCCCAGATCTTGTCAAGTAAAAGGGGGCTGGGCTTCTGGGCCTTTTGCATTGTACATGTGGGTGGAGTGAGTTCTGTGCAGAGTTGTGCGGAAGAGTCGGGGGTCGGGGCAGCAGATGCTGACTTAGTGGAGTGTCTGGGAAATTCCTGGGCGGAGAAGCCTTGGGGGATCCTCATAGCACCCCCTGGGCAGAAACTGTTGCCTCTAGGCTATTAGGAGGATGCTGGCCCGAAGTCACACAGCTTGACCAGGATTCAGACCCAGGTTTGGCTGACTCCAGAGCCCGTGTCTGCCCCACTGGGCTGCACCACCTCCTCTGGTCAACTTCGGGTCGGATCTGTGTTTCTGGGAAGGAGCAAGTTGTTGGGTTTTTCTCCGTTGCCGGAGGAGGGCTGGTTGTTGGAAGGGGAAGGCCACTGCAGAAGGCCCTGCCAGCACCCTGCCCACACTTGCCAAGGGCGTCCACCTGCAGGCTGTGACCCCCATCCCAGGGTTTTGTCCTGGGGTGCACTGGAAGTTGAGGGGCATTGGAGGAAATCTCCCCCCTCCGTCTCCTCTCAGGTGGGGCAACTCTGAAGGGTGGTCCCCACTCTCTCCCAGAGGAGCCCCAGCCAAGCCTCAGATGCTCTTAGAGGTGACCTACTTAGTAAGGCACCCTGCACCTCCCTTTCCCTTCCATCCCTTCCCTGTTTCAATCCCTGTTCCTAGTATCATTTCTTTTCTTTCCTTTCTTTCTTTCTTTTTTTTTTTTGGACCAAGCCACACGGCATGTGGGATCTTAATTCCCCAACCAGTTATCGAACCCGTGCCCCCTGCAGTGGCAGCACGGAATCTTAATCACTGACTGGACCGTCAGGAAAGTCCCCTGGTATCGATTCTTGAACAAACTGCTTGCACAAGAGTCCTTGTCTGGAGTCTGCTTCTGAGGAAGCCAATCTCAGCAGGCCCATCGGGAAGGAGCCTTGTCTCAGGGGATATAACTTGCCTGTCCCGTTCCCTCTGCCTAGGCCTTGGCAGACATTGCCAATCAATCATGGCCTTCCTCTCTATAAGCCCAGAGCTCTCCACGGGGCATCTCAGGACACTATTAGCAATCGGTTGGAATTGACGAGTGAGTTGGAATCTGCTTGCCAGAGACAGAGCCTAAGTGGGGATCACCACAGGGAAATATACCCCTTTGCTTCCAGCCCTTAGTGCAAAGAAAACCCACCACCAGGTTAGCAGAAGGGGAGAGTGTGAGGCGGAGAGAGGGGGCTTCTCCCCTACCACAGAGCACCCCTCCCCATACAGCTTTGGTGACAAGTCCCAGCAACCATAGGAACAGAGAATACAGTTAGAGGGAAAGTTAGTGCCATTTATCAAGTGCCTGCACCCTTTATAACATCATTGCTAAACCTCACCTGCGACCCAGGCCTCACTAGGCATCAGGTGCAAGTGGAGGGCCTGTTGCTGGCAAGGCCTGTATTCTTCCCACCCTGTGCTGCCCTGCACACAGCACAGGGCCTCCTAATTCAGCCCCCAATTTAGCAGCTCGTTAGTATTTGCCATCACACACGTGGCAAACGTACATCCCAGTTTGTCCAAGGTGGTCTGGCTCTCACAGCCCTTTACTCTTTTCATTCCAGCGTTCAAGCCAGGAAGCGTAGAGCCAGCCTTTGCCGGATTTCTATGTAATACAGATTATCGATATATTATAATACGTATGTAAATACAATTGCAAATCCGAAATCATTTGTCAGACTACGTGTCCTGGTTATTTTCATTTGGAGACCCTGATTGTTGTTGTGTCCGGGGCCAAACCTCCAGCGGGACTGGGGTGCCAGAGAAGGGCAGTGTCAAGGGGGTGTCATTTCTGAGCCACGGGCCTCAGTTAGGTCTTTCAGTTGGGCTTCCTTCTTTGGAAGGTGGCAATATCTAGGCTTTGGGAACAGAGCACTGCTTCCTTTCTGGAATGTGTTATTAAAACACCCAGCACATTTGCATGCTTTTTCTCTGCATCTTCAACATTTCTGGGAACTGCTACAACTTTTTTTTTTCTTTTAAAAATATTTCTTAAACTAAGGTGTCAGGCTTCTGCATTTCCATACAATTTGAATTTATTTGCATTCAGCACAGGTTGTAAGAAGCCCTGTTTCTCTTGTAGTTTCCTGTGCTTGGGATATGCACTTGGGCGGGCGAGACTCCTGGGAGAAGCTGCTGGCATTCGCCAGAAGCCAGAAGTTTACCCTGGAAGCTTTTGCTCAGTGTCCCCTCCTGCCCCCCGGGCTGATCCGTCCCAACAACCCAGCTCTGGGTAGACCCAGCTTTTGCCTTTTTAAGGACAAGAAATCTTTCCCTGCATGCTCCATTTAAGACACATTACTTCAACACCTCCTGGAAGGGTGACAGAAGGCTCAAGCTGGGTGTCCCGAGGGCTGAGGGACAGGAAGGCCCTAGGCTCCCAGAAAACCAAGTTCCTTCTCGTCTGGGCTGCACCAGTTCCTCTAGGTAATGTCCCCCCAGCCCCCTCCCATCTGGTCTTCCATCTGACTCCTAGTCCGAGATGACGGTGTTTAAAGTCCTGGCTTTACCTTTAGGGAAGTCTTGGTTTTACCTCTTCTATAAAGTGAGAACTCCACCCTCTTCCTCCTAGAGTAGATGTGGGATTAAATGAAATGTGAGAGAGAGCCTGGGAGAGCTCTCACCGTGAGGCCTGCCCTGAGACGAGCGGGTACCCCAGAAGGGGTACGTGTTTACTGCCTCAGGGTCCATATCTGCAAATGGCAGGTGTTCACTGCCTCGATGTCCATATCTGTAAATGGTGATGGTTACATTTCACTCACAAGGGATTCTCATGACATGGAAATAAAATATCCCATGTAGAAACTCCCACCCAATAAGTGCTGGTAATTAGTTCCCCATTGCTGACAATTGCTCATGAAGCCTCTGTTGTCCCGCCTAACCCCGGAACTATGTGAACGATGAGATTTCTGAGCCAACCATTCTTAGGAAAACCAATGGATACTGAGCACCAACCCAGTGCCAAGCACTGGGGATCAGACATGGAGGTGAGAGATGAGACACCATGACGCCTTTAAGGAGCTTGCACACAGACCAGAGGAGGAAGACAGACTGGTCCCCCCCATCGACAAATGTTAGGAGAAGATGCATAAAGCAGAGCGGAGGCACAGGTGAGGGAGCATGTCTGATCTGCTGGGAGCTGGGGGAGCTTCCCAAGGGAGACCCTGGCACCGGAGTGATGGGACTGAGCTTGTCAGGCAGAGGAGGGGGAGTAGGGATTCCAGGCGTGGGGAAGAGAGTGACAAGGATACCTGAGCAGGAAGTCATCTGGAGAGGTGTGGGGAAGCTGGGTGGCTTGGAACATAAGACAAGAGATGAGGCTGGAAAGGGGCCAGGGTTTGACTTTTGTTCCAGCATCACTGATAGAACATCAAAGTCCCTGCCCTTCCCTGTTCTCTCTCTGTCTAGTGTCTGGAAGTTGCCTCTCTGAGAAGAAAGAATAAGGCAGGACTTGAAGGGGACAGGGAGACAGGGGTGGGGGTAGGTTTGACACTTGATACAGGGTGATCAGAGAAGTCCTCTTTGATAAGATGACATCAAAAGTAAAGGAGCATGTGGGACTTCCCTGCTGGTCCAGTGGTTAAGACTCCGTGCTTCCAATGCAGGGGGCCTGGGTTCAGTCCTTGGTCAGGGAACTAGATCCTGCATGCCGCAACTAAGAGCCCGCATGCCACAACTAAATGCCGCAAAGATGATCCCGCACATGTCAATGAAGACCTGCATGCCGCAACTAAGACCTGGCGCAGCCAAATAAATGAATTAATTTTTTAAAAAAGTAAAAGAGCATGTGACTATCAGGGGAAATTGTCCCAGGAAGAAGGAGCAGGAAAGTGCAAAAATCCTAAGGTAAGAATGTGCTCAGTGCATCCAACCGGGGCCAGTGAAGCTGAAGCAGAGTGAGTGATGTGGGGAGGAAGTAGGAGATCAGGTGAGTGGGGCGGCAGAAACCAGATAATATAAGGCGTGTGGGCCATTGTAAGGACTTGGGCTTTTGCTCTGTATGAGATGAGAAGTTACAGGACGGTTTTGAGCAAAGGAGCAGTTTGATCTGACTTGAGTTTTAAAAGGTTTACTCCAGCTGCTTAAGTGGATGTAAGGTTGAGGGCAGAGGCAGGGAGACCATTTAGGAGGTTACAGCAGTAATTCCGGCGAGAGATGATGGTGGCTTGGACCATGTTAGAAGCAGTGGAAAGAAGCACTGGGTTCTGATGTATTATATTTTGAAGGTAAGCCAACATGATTTACTAATTATTGCATGTAGGGCATGAGAGGAAGAAAGGAATCAAGGATGACTTCCAAGTTGTTTTTTTATTGCCCGAGCAACTGGAATTGTCATTTTCTGAGATGAATAAGATCGGGAGGAACACTTTGGAGGGATAGGAGATGGTAAGTTTGGGATGTCCTTAGACATCCAAGTAGAGAGGTCAAGTTGTAAGTTGCAGGTAGAAGTTTGGAGTTTGGGGGAAAGATCTGGGATGGAGATCTAACTCTGGGAGTCATTCAGTCCTTGAGACTGGATGAGGTCAGTGAGGAGTGGTAGAGGGAAGGTCCAAGGCCTGAATCCTGGTGTCCCCCAACGTTTAGGGTCAGAGAGATGTGAACAAGCAGCCAATGAGGTCGAAGGAGATCCAAGGGGAGTGCATGTCCACACCAGGAATGTGTCAGGAAGGTGGAGTGAGCTGTTCCATCAAAGGGTCAGACAAGATGAGGTCAAAGAATCGCCCATTAGATTTGGCAACAAAAGGTCCTCAGAGGTCTTGACACAAACTGTTTCAGTGGAGTGAGGTGACAGAGCCAGTGAGGGTGGAACCAGCAAGAAGGGGAGAAGAGGAATTTGTGATAGGAATTGGACAACTCATAAGGAATTCTGTCTACGGGGAGCAGAGAGGGGAAACAATGTCTGAAGTGGGATGAGGGATAAAGGGGGAGACATCTGTTGTCACTTTGTTTCTCCATCTTGTCATTGATTAGGCCAGCTGTGCTGAGGTTCTGCCAGGCAAATACAACGGAGGATGTGGGTGTGGGCAAGAAATTCTGTAACGATGAGCTGTGAACTCTAGGTTGGGTCAGGAAGGGAATGAGGCAATGAAGGGGCTAATTATCAGTGAAAACATGGTTGAGTCATAGATTGTAAGTCCTGACTGGAAGAAGAATTATTGCAGTCTGAGTAAGAGAAGGAGTGAGCTGGAGAGACAGAGCAGAGTGTCTGGAGAGTGGCCACTAGAAAGGGAAATAACAGAGAGCTGTAGTCGGTGGTGGTGACGGGTCCCAGGGTATGACCGTGGGAGGGAGTGGTCGGGGTGGAGGTGTCAAGGTCATGAGTGGAGAGTAGGTCATGAACTGCAAGGCTGGGTGCTATAGACTGAATGCTTGTGTCCCCCTCAAATTCTTATGTTGAAACCTAATCCCCAATGTGATGGTATTAGGAGGTGGAGCCTTTGGGAGGTGATTAGGTCATGAGGGTGGAGTCCTCATGAATGAGATTAGCATCCATATAAAAGAGACCCCAGAGCATTCCCTTGCCCCTTCCACCAGGTGAGGACACAGCAAAAAGATTGTCATTTAGGAACCAGGAAGTCGGTTCTTACCAGACACCCAGTCTATGGATGCCTTGGTGATCTTGGACTTCCCAGTCTCCAGAACTGTGAGAAATAAATTTCTGTTGTTTATAAGCCACGCTGTCTGTGATCCTCTGTTATAGTAGCCCAAATGGACTAAGACACTGAAACATGGGGAGGATCTTCTATGTGGATATTGAAATCCCCATGAGATAAAACAGAAGTAGTGCTGGAGAGAGTGAGTGTGAACCCCAAGTCCTCAAGGAGCCTGGGGTCAGCGGATGCTGGCAACAAGCAAGAGGTCAACTGTAGAGTTTGATGAGATTCAAAGGGAGATTCAACCGGGTGGTTTTTTAGGAAGGAAGGAAGGAGGGAGAAGGGTTTGGCAGCAGCACTGAGGAGCAAAGATGATACCGACCCTCCCTCCCCTAGGAGCTGAGGTCTGAGAGCCGGAAGGCCAGCAGCCCTACTATTGGCTGCAGGAAAGTAACAGCTTCATAGGAGCACTTTCTGAGCCTCTGAAAGGCTCTACATATCATTTTCACATCACCTAAAGTGCTTGAAAGACAGTACTTTCTGAACCCACATGTGATGCTGACAGTGGACATTTTAACCCAAACCACAATTACCAATTCACATAACATTAGGACAGTTTTTCTCCTCCATTTATGCAGTAGGTATATATATCTGTCATCTTCAGAGCTTTTTAAAGGTATTTTTAAATGACCTTTAAAATCCCTGTTTACGAAAACATGCAACTCTTTTCGCTGTGAGGTCTTATCTCCAGGGAGACTTACTAAATTTGTGTTTAAAGTTTTTTGCCTATGTTTTTCACCAGTGTCATCAGATGACCTTTATAAACATACAAACAAGCACTGGTTGAGGTCATTTCAGACTAAAGCATCTTCCCCAGACAGTTGTCATAACTTCAGAGGAAGGAAGGAAGGGAGGGAGGGAGGGAAGAGGGAATGAAGGAAGGGGTGGGGAGGAAGGAAGCAAGCAGGCATGCAAGCAAGGACTCCCATGTAAGACTACTTAGAGTTAGTCTTTTCTGGGGGATCATTTTCAGAGAAAAACAGTGCCAAGAAATATTTGTGGAATGAATTAACTGATTGCTATTGCCTCCTAGTCCTAGCAAGGATTCCTTCTTGGCCTTTAGGACCGTGGGCCTGTGGTCCTAAGAAAAACAACTTCCCCTCCTACGCCCACCCCATGCTCTAGGTTTGCTCAGCTACTGAGCTCTAACTTGCTTCTTTTCTCCTCCAACATGTGTGTTCAGAAGCTCTTTGGCTTTTATTAAATGCAACTCTACTGTTAATACATTACAGAACATAATCTTGTGCCAGCCACACCCTGGCACTGGACCCGGCTGGGTAGGGGGCCAGATTTGGAACAAAGTTCTCCCCGCCAGTGATCAAGTTTGGTTAAGAGGTGGGATATTCACTGCCAGATGCAAAAACTGCAGAATGTTTTTCCATCTGCATTGAGGACTCTGTTGACGGAGTTTAGAGGTACTCTGAACTGGGAGTGTTGTGAGGCAGGAGCTATAACAGAAAGATGTAAATAAAACAGAGGTGAGGGCAGTATGGTGAGCTCGGTCTGGCCTGGAGGAGGAGAAAATAAACTATGTTGCTACAAGCCTCTCCAATCTTTTACACTCCTAACCCCATCTCTCTCCAGGAAACCTGTTGATGAAAATTAAATTAACTATCACGTTAAGAAGAAAAAAAGGGAATTTTATTTGAGCCAAACTGAGGATTATCACCCAGGAAGCAGATTCTCAGAAAGGTCTGAGAAATGTTCCGCCTGTTAGAATTCGAAGCCACAGTCATATACATTTTTGAGACAACGGATCATACATCAAAATGACATATTGATATTTTACATAAAGTTCATCAAGGATACCTAGTCCAAGTAAGCACTTACAAAGTGAGCAGCAAATCACCTTGCTGCTCATGACCCTCTACAGAGCTGGGAAAGAACACTATTGTTTTGGGGACTTCCCTGGTGGTGCAGTGAATAGGACTCCACACTCCTAATGCAGGGGTTCCAGGTTCGATCCCTGGTCAGGGAACTAGATCCCACATGCATGCCACAACTAAGGAGCTCACATGTTGCAACTAAGGAGCCCGCCTGCCACAACTAAGACCTGGTGCAACCAAATAAATAAATAAATATAAAAAAAAAAAAAGAGTACTATTCTTTTAAGAAGTTGCATTGCTAACATCACAAGAAAGAAAAGATTGATCTTTACGGTCGAGCAGGCGTTCCCATCTTTGAGGAGCTCTGGTTAATGGGTAATGCAGATGCACACTGCACATTAGGGAGGAAGGAGGCCCAAACAAACACACACACAGAGAATTTTATGTTTAATTTTTTCTTGGCCTGCCTTAAAATATCAATTTTATTTCATCAAGTCATTGTCTGGACCAGAGTTGGCTTTGAGAGTTCTGAGAGTGGACATTTTGATAACACATGGTGAGTTTCTAGACCAAAGCATATTGAGATGGTTTTCTTCGAGGAAATGCATAGTTCATTTTGCAGTCTCTTGTGGGGTCAGGTAGCTTTGTTTGGTTCCACCAAGCACTATTTCAGCCACAAGGGCACAGGGCCATGGTTTGGGGAAGAGTCCTCACAAACCATCCACTTGGCTCTTGAGTATACGATAGAATCCTCATTTGATGATCCAAGTCCTTATGCGCTCCGGTGAGATGAAAAGGAAAAACTTCCAGAGTGAGGCTCTACAAATACCTTTGAGGATGCTCCAGGTGAAACATCAGTCACTTGTAATGGCATGGAGAGTCACGTGTTCTTCCCACCTCTGCATCCTGGAGCCTGGAAATTCCTGAGACCTTCACAATGCAACTCAAGGCTAGGAAGGAGACAGATATAATTTTAACATAAAAAGGTAGAGCAGAAATGCTAGCAGGAGGTTTATTCTTCTAACACTATAGATGCACTGCCCCAAAGCTGATCATCACAGATCTAATCAAACCCACCATTCCACCTCTTACCTCTCCCTGCCCATTAATCAGCCATGGAAACAAACATGGCTGAGAAGGACCTGCCATCCATACTGGAGGCCAGGCGCAGGGGTAGCTCATAAAAAAGACCAAGGGGCTGGAGGAGCGGGGAGAGCAAGAAGGAGAGGCTCCAGGGGCAGGGAGGGTGGTCTTTGCTCATCAAGATGGTGGCCACATCAAGTGTCCTGAGTTTTCCATGCTGGGCCACAGCCATAGAGATCCATTCAGTGGTTTGGAGGAGTCACACCAAACCCCGACTCTGTGGCTTCCCTGGGAGAGACCTGAAGCAGGGGACCCTGGGCGACCCCCGTGTGCTGGAGGCCAGTGAAAAGATGGCTTGTCTTGAGCCCTGTGCTGCCCCTCTCTTCACAGCAAGGGCTTGAGGCATGGTTACTGTGACCTGTGTTGAGTGCCTCCTACGTACCAGTTACTTTAACACACATAGTTCCCTCAGCTGAGAGAAGCCATGTCGCCTGCCTAAGGTCCCACAGCGAGTGAGTGAGAACAGGGTAGCAGCTGAAGGCTGATATGTGCATCACAAATGAGGCAGCCTTTTTCTTCTTTCTTTCTCTCTTTTCTTTTTTTTCGGGGGGGCTGTCCTGCGTAGCTTGTGGGATTTTAGTTAGTTCCCCCACCAGAGATTGAACCTGGGCCCTCGGCAGTGAGAGCTCAGAATCCTAACCACTGGACTACCAAGGAATTCCCTTTTTTTTTTCTTTTTAAAGCACACACTGAGGCCCACCTCCAGTCCGAAACCCTGTCACACCTGCTAAGGTCCTCCAGTTGAGCTGCTTTCCTGCCTAGTTCGGTCCTATCTGGTGTG
The DNA here is from genome assembly GCF_009873245.2 of Balaenoptera musculus. Taxonomy (NCBI): domain Eukaryota; kingdom Metazoa; phylum Chordata; class Mammalia; order Artiodactyla; family Balaenopteridae; genus Balaenoptera; species Balaenoptera musculus. The sequence continues at coordinate 14,489,141 of NC_045797.1, forward strand.
AACCCATTTCACACCCTTCTCTGATTTGTTCCAGGCTGCCAAACATACCATACCCATCATGTTCATTTCGGTATTTTGTTGAAGGTGAAAAAAACATGTTGGACGAAAGCTGGGAGAGTTACAAAAAGGAGGAACCACATTCTTGATGCAATTTCTTCTTTTCAGTCCTATTTCCTCCTTGGCAAAGACCCTCAGCACAGATCAGCGCTCCCATCTTGGGGAAAGGCAAGATTACAGAGACTGTCCACGCCTATGTCTTCTTATTGGTCCCCTAGCATAGACGTTCTCAAACCTTGTTGTGCTGAAGTAGCACTTGCAGAGCTTGCTAAAACACATTGCCGCCCGCCCCCCCCCGCCACCTCTAGAGATTGATGTTTCAGTAGGTCTGGGTGGGGCTGGGGCAGAATCATCATTTCTTCTTTTTTTTTTTTTTCTTTTTTCTTTTGGCCGCACTGCACGGCATGCGGGATTTTAATTCCCCGACCAAGGATCGAACCCATGTTCCCTGTAGTGGACGCGTGGAGTCCTAACCACTGGACCACCAGGGAATCCCCAGAATCATCATTTCTGACAAGCTCCCGGATGTTGTAGATGACACCCCAAAATATGGCACTTTGACATATTGAATGTCTTAAGCTGAAGGAGTTTGAGAAAATGGCAGAAGCAGGAAGGTCATTCTGATCACTGCCTGCTTCTTCCCTGAAACAAGTCATGAAACTCCCATGTGAAAGGTGCCCTCCCTGTACCAGGGGGAAGGAATACATTCTCATGACCAGAGACGGGGAATTGGGGCCAAGAAATCTGTACAAACAAACATTGTTAAACTAACCCTTATCTTCCTAGCTAATTCTTCACCACTTACTGTCCCTAGTCCCAACCCCTTTGTTTTGTCAACTCTTCAAAAATGGATTATTTCTTTGTCTAAAGTTATAAAAGCTTCCTGTTCTGGTCACTTCTTTGGCTCTTCATGCTCTTGTGAAATCTCCATGTGCATGTAAAAATTCAATAAAATTGGTAGGCTTTTCTCCTGTTACTCTGTCTTTGTCAGTTTAATTTTCAGACCCAGCCAGGTACCCTAAGAGGGTTGAGGAAAACTTTTTCCTCCCCCGCACGGAGGCTCTTAGTCAGCAAATGCATTGAGTGGCACTGCCTTAAGGATGACACAAGTGGATCTTCTCATGTCCTGGCTGGATTTGCCTGCCAGTGCTGGGAGAATGGAGAACTTTCTAGATTGCCCTGAGGGCTCCTGGGAAATGTGGTTCCTTAGGGTGTTACTCTTACCCAGGAATATCAGACTGTCCCCAACTTTCTCTTCCCCACAACAACTTGGTGGGGAGAGGCTTGGAAAGAGATGCAGCAGGCAGTAAAATAAACTTTGCTGAGTGGTAATTTTGCTGAGACCATACCTGCCCAGAGGTTTATTAGAAAACATAGCTGTGTTTGATCCAGATCTGAAGACTTGAGGTTGGACATGCATATCAGTTTCCTTATTTGTAAAATACAGAAAACACTACTACCTTGGGGATTGTTATGATTAAAGTCACAAAAAATAACTGTTGCACCAGAGCCAAAATCTGGTTTCTCAGAATTTCAGAACAGTGCACATATTAGTAACAACAGTATTAGTGGTTCCCATGGAGTGAGTGCTTACTAGGGTCCAGGCAATGTGCTAACTGCTCCATAGACAATTTTCCATTTAAATCTCACAATACCCCAAGGAGCAAGATATTATTATTCTTACCGTACCTCTGAGGAAGCCCAAGCTGAGAGATTATGTAACTTGCCCACAGTCACAGAGCCAGGGCTGGAACCCAGGTCCCACCCACAATGAGGTTGTTATCACCTCACGAATCCCAGGAATCTTCCCATCAGTGCCTCTCAGTAAACTATTAGATTGGCTGCAGCCCAAACAGGGCTGGGAGCGGGGAGACCTGGGACACAGTACTGACTCTGCTATCACAGAGCTGTGTGGGCATGGGCAAGCCACTTCCCGTCTGGATCTGTTTCCTTACCTGTAAGGTAGTGTCTAAGGTCCCTTCCAGTGCTAACATGTCTGCATCCTACTACTTTTTTGTTAGGGATTGGGAACCAAGTTTGGTTCCAGAACTTTCTCACATTGCCCTGGAACCTCCAGGTTTCCAGCAATAAACCAGGTCCCAGGAAACTACTTAGGATGCCTGTAATTCTCCCCAGCTTGTAGAGAAGGGGCCTCTATGTTAATTAAAAATATTAAAATCTTGATCAAAATACAGAATTTTCTAGGAAAATACAAATTACCAAAATTTATACAAGAGGACATAGAAAACCTGAATACGTCAATAAACACAGAAGAAATTAGAACTATTGTCAAAGTCCTTTCCCTTAAAACCAAAGCAAACCAAACCACAGGCTAAGATGGTCTTATTGGTGAACTACATCTAATTTTCAAGGACCTGATCGTTTCTAGGATACATAAATTCTTCCAGAGTGTAGGAAATGAACAAGGCTTTATACCAAGCTGGCAAGGGTAGCATGTGTGTCAGCTGCGGGCTCTGGGAAGCATATGCTGATTGGAGTTGGGCATACAGACAGTTTATTGTGGAGTGACACCTGTGAAAGGGAAAGGGCAGAATCCAGACTAGGCAGGGAAAGCTGTCAGACAAGGATGCAGGTCTGACCAAGTCTTTGCCAGCCCAGCGAGAAGCTCCAGAGCAAAGACTGCATTAGGGGATCCTACAGAAATGGTCAGGCACTTGTACCTTCTTTATAGTCTTGCTTAGTCATTACCTGGAAGCCTCCTGAGAAAAGCGTGACCTTGGCTCCCCACGTCCCATTAAGGAAGGATAGAAGGAAAGAAAGAAGGATGGAAGGGAGGAAGGGAGGGAGGGAGGAAGGAAACTATAGGCTAACCGCACTAAAAACTTAAAGGCAAAAATTCTAAATAGACTATTAGCAAATGAAATCCAATGGTATTTTAAAAGGATTATATGTAGGGACTTCCCTGGTGGTTCAGTCAGTAAGACTCTGAGCTCCCAATGCAGCAGCCCCGGGTTTGATCCCTGGTCGGGGAACTAGATCCCACATGCCTGCCGCAACTAAAGATCCTGCATGCCGCAAGGAAGACCCAGTGCAGCCAAAATAAATAAATAAATGTTAAAGAAAAAGAAGAAGGATTATATGTAAAGAATCCAAAGATGATTTTCAGCAGAGAATCTATTAATTTGCTACAGGACTAGATTAAAAGGGAGAGAAGATATTCCCATTACGATAAATGCTTTGATGAATGAATTTGATAACATATCAACAGATGCTTATTTCTAAATAAGAACATAAAATTCTTGGCAAGCTGAGGTGGAAGGAATCTTTCTTACCTTGATGAAGTCTAACTACCAAAAACAGTTAGCAAATATCCTATTCAATGGTGAAAAATCAGACATTCCAGAAAAATCAGGAAGGAGACAAGGCTGACCACAATCACCAGCACTATATAACAGTCTACTGGTGACACTAACCAATTCAATAAGGGAAAACCAATTTTTTTTTAATTGCCATTCATTGTTTTGAAGTTGATTTTGGTGGTGGTTGCACATTCTGTGAATATACTAAAGAAACATTGAATTGTACCCTTTAAATAGGAAAATGGTGTGGTATATAAATTATATCTCCAAAAGCTGTTAGAAAAATCATTATCTTCTCTATTACAAGATTTTACTATTTAGAAGATACTTCTCTATTTAGAAAATGAAAGAGAATAAACTTAAAAACTAGTAAAACTGAGAGTTTAGAAAGGTGACCAAGTACAGTCAACATACAAAAATCATGTTCTAATAAACAAACAGTAGCCAATTTCAAAACATCACAGAAAAAGAATCCTATTGACTATACACAAAGCTAAGAATAGACCTAATAAGAAATGTGGAAGACTTAAAACAATACAATTTTTTACTGCTGGAAACAAACTGGTATAAAGCATGGCTGCCACACATTCCCTGTGCCCGCCCCAGCCCCCCATTCAGGAATGGCTGGGGGGAAGTTCTTTCCAGAAGTGCCTCTGGACATCACAGGGACCATGAAGAATGTGACTTATGAACGATATTAAACGCCTGGCACAAAGTCTGGCGAATAGTGAGCATTCTACAAATGTTAATTATTTTTCCAGATTCCATGTACAGCTAGAACTCAGGATCACAGAAATGGAAAACTGAACTTGATTCAGTGGTGTTGGCGGATTGGCTGGGAGGGTAGAAATGCTCAGGAAGGAGCGTGACATTTCTTTCAACAAAATATGTCCCTGAGATGAGGGGATCTGACTGGATACAAGAGCTCCTGGGAAGATGAATCATTATAGTTCAGAGACAAGACTCACTCAGTGTTTGTGTTTTGGGGTGGGGAGAGCTGTCTTACTTGTGGTTACCAGATCATGAGACAGTGGGGCTCCCTTATTCCCAAACTCCCCCCCACCCCAAACCCAACAGCCAGCACCTGCAACTCATTCTCAAAGGGCTATCTTGAGGCTACAGAGAGGTGGACCGCCTGGGAATTTACTTTCCCCCAACAATTAATAGGGTGCTACAGCTGACCTCTGTTCTAATAGGTTGGGGACCTGAATTGATTAGGGTAAAGTGAGCTGCTGTAACACAAAATGTAGAGTGACTCAAGGATGAACACAGCTTATTTTTCAGATAACGTCTAAAATGGGTCTTCCTGATTTCTGGGTGGGTCTCCTCTAAGTGGGCATCTGGGGCCCAGGCTCCTCCTCTCTACACTTTGCCCTCTGAGCGCATGTCTTCCAGAGTCACTGTTCGTGAAAGATTTAGGGGTTGGGCTGGGAAATGGCACACATCACTTCTAATTACAAGGAGGCTGGGGAAGCTGGTCTAGCTGTCGACCCAAGGAGAAAAGGAAACTCGTTAGGTAAGCAGCTAAGCAGTCTTGGCCACTGTACCTGTGCCACCTTCGTGGTTAACTATTTTGGATGCCAACCCCGGTCAGAGGACGTGGATTTGAGGCTCGGCTTAAATCGTAACTGAGGGACCTTCAACAAGATTTTTAACCTCTCTGCCCCTCAGTTTTCTTTAACCTAAAACAGTGACGATAATAATGATAATAACAACCCCTTCAGGGTTATTTGGAATTATACAGAAGGTTGTTTGTTAAAGGGCCTTATAAATGACAAAGCCCCCTGGAAATGCTCTTCACTCACCTACCTGGAACACGCTGCCTTCTCCTGCCTTTATTTAGTTTCTATCCCCTGTTCAGAGGCTGGGTCTAATTCCTTGTGAAGAGTTCCAGAGTCCCCTATTCTACCAACTGTAGCCCTTTGGGGTCCTGGCACCACTGAATAGAAGACAAAAACCAGATTGCTTTGAAGTAGTTTGGGAATTTTTATTACCTGGGAAACCTGAGAGCAATCCTGACCACCTCAGCACTTACTCCTAATTCAGAATTGTTTGTTTCCTCTCCTGGTGAGTTTTTGGCAATTTGTGACATTCCTCCCCAAAGCACTGTGGATTCTTGGCCAGTGAGTAGCCAAATCCAACAACCAAAAAGGTGAATAACTCAGTGTAAGAGACATGGAAAAGAGGCTAGAGACTTATTCGTGCTTCATATTAGAAGAGCTGTGACTTCAGATTCCCCCAAATGTAAGTGGGGAGCCCAGGGCGGCTCTCTAATCCTCATTAATGTCCCCTTAACAACCACCTCTTTTATAAAACGTTCTCAAATGTTACCAGCTCAAATTAGGCTCCACTTTCCCCCAAGGGATTGCATTTCCTAAATGCCACATGACAGAGCTCCCACTTCAATTCAAATCCTTCCCTTGTTAGTTTTAACTCTCACACAGATTAAGTTACTGGAGATCAGGGACTGTGTCTTTTGATTCCACACGAAAGAAGATATGCAGATATCCGTAAAAGTGTGTTAATCAAGGACATTCCATGGGGAGTGGCATTCCTGGAAAGGGATAGTTGTGTTCTGATCCTAAACCCACAATATAACGGTTAGGTTATCTGGATCCTTGAAATGTGACGTTCTTGGGCATTTATCGACGCAGGTTAGCACTGCCCCGTGGCACTGCTCAGAACTGAACAGAGAAAGGGTGGATCATAGAAGGGTTTCATTCACTCCATTCGTTCATTCATTCAACAGATAATTGCAGGGTTCTAAACTGTTCTTAGCACCAGCAAGGAGCTTAAGGAGAAAAGGGAGATAAAGATTCATTTTCCAGTCTAGTAGAGTGAGACCAGGACAGAGCAGACCAGTAAAGTTGGACAAAGGACCAGGCAAGCAATTTAGAAGCAAGGTTGGGGGCAGGTAACTTTAGGGGCAGGCATGCGGGAACATGACCCAGAAAGAGGCCCGGAATGGAACAGATTTCAACAGCTGTCTTCACTTTTCAGACTGGCAAACATTTAAAGATTGACAACACCAGGTGCTGCTGGAGTGTGCAGAGCCGACTCTCACACATATCGCTGGGATGGTGTAAATTTGGGTCAACCTTTCTGCAGGGCAACCTCACAAAATGTGTCCATGTTTAAATCGCACATACATATGACTCAGCTATTCCAAACCAGGCATTTATCCTGGACAAATGAATGATTGGACAAATGAAAAAAGATGTCACTATCAGTATAGCATATTCATTGCGTCATTACTTGAAGAGGGGAAACTTGTAGGCATTGGATTGGGTCATACGCTCATCCTTGAACGAATCACAATGACCAGAGGGATCAGGTCCTCTGATTGGCTGAACTTTAGTCATGCATCTCTCCTGTGTTGCCAGGGTTTGGAGGAGAACCATGATGGACAGGCAAGGATGAGGACCAGGGGAAGGGAAGTTGCCCAAAGGGAAAAAAAGAAGAGTACTATTACCAGAAGAAGACTGGGGATGAGAAAGACTATTGAGTAAACAAAATCTATAGCTGCTTCCATCCGCTATAGCAGGAGTAGCTGGGGCAGAGGGAAGGATGTTTCATGTAGAGAGAATAGATTATTCTTAACAGATCCTCAGGGAGCCTTTATAGTCTGTGATGAAGATCCTTGTCCTGAGAGGATGAGCAGGGACATTGGGGAAGGTCAGCCCTTTGGAAGGAGAGCCAGATTGATAAATCCAGACACATGAATAACTGAATAACTTGAAAGATGGGGTTGAGACTGGGGGAGGGGGAAGTTTTAAGAAAAACATAAACAGGACAGTTGAGAATGCTATGAGTGGGATCAGGAAAGGTTCTGACCCTGGATGGGCCCATGTCATGTCCACATATGTCAGTGTAACATTGGACAGATGACTTCATCACTCGAAACCTCAGTTTCCTTATCTCTAAAACTGAAAGAAGAGACCAACCTCATGGGTTGCCTGGGAGAATTTCATGAGACTGTGTAGGTGAAAACCCCTAACACAATGTGAGTTGAATCTAAGGAGAAGGGCAGGCCAGAAGGAACCCTCAAATTTAAACAAAAAGAAAAACAATTTGCATGGAAGACGTTAATTATGGTGGCCCCAGGAAGTCTGAAAGCCAGAGCTTTGTTCTAGGGCAAAGGGAGCCCTGGAGTTTAACTTGGGGACAGTAATGAGGGTTACAATCCTACCTGTAACCTGAAACTATGTTGAAAAACCAGAACTTGCCCTTCTGCAAGCTCTTAACCGTGTACAAATGGAACAAGTGTTTACTTTTACGTTTTTATTTTTCATGCGCACTTTTGCTGGCTGATGAAGCACTTGAGAACAGGAGCTACTTAAACTCCCCAAGGCACCCAAGCCCCACCACCCTGATGCTCTGCTTTGCCCTGTGTCCATGGTACCTCGGGCTTTGCTTCTGCCTCGCGTGCCTCTTCTCAGGATGGAGGATGGACCACTCATACAGAGGCTGCCTTGAATTTCCTTTGCCTCAAGCTCAGAACCAGTGAGTCTTGTGCCAACAGGGTGGCAAGCGTGTGTTGCCCTGTCCAGGAAGGAAGGAGAGGGCACGCCCCTGGGAAGGAGTGAGTGGGGAGAGAGCCCAGATGCTCCCACCACTCTTGACCTCAAAGTGGTCCAGTCTGTGTGCAAAGAGCCTTGAACCAGGAGCCCAGAGGCCACTGGGTACTGGACAAGGCCTGACCTCTCCAAGCCCCTTTCTTTTTTTTTTTCCCCCCCAGGAAATATTTTATTTTATTAAAAAAAAAATTTTTATTGGAGTATACTTGCTTTACAATGTTGTGTTAGTTTCTACCGTACAGCAAAGTGAATCGGCTATACGTATACATATAGCCCCTCTTTTTTGGATTTCCTTCCCATTTAGGTCACCACAGAGCACTGAGTAGAGTTCCCTGTGCTATACAGTAGGTTCTCATTAGTTATCTACTTTATACATAGTATCAATAGTGTATATATGTCAATCCCAATCTCCCAATTCATCCCACCGCTCCAAACCCCTTTCTTCACTCTTAAAATGGTGGCAATGCTATCTCAGAGGACAGCCGAGGGGAATGGGAGAAACCCTGCGATGACAGAGCCTCATAAACAGCGGGGCCCTGAGCAGGTGCCTGTTATTATCACCCTTCCACGTCTCACGGGGTTTACAGGGCGTCGGAGCTGCAGTCTATGTCCCAGGGTGAGAAATGGGTGGTCCATCTGGGTCAGATTACCAGGCACAAAAACGAAGCCAAGAACCAGCAGTCATTTCTGAGAGCCTGTCTTGGGTTTTTGTCTGGGATCCAAAGCAGTGCTGTTGCCATGGACACCAGGAGTTCCTTGCCTGTGTCCAGAGGGAGAACTGACGCGGTGGTCAGGAACTCGCAGAGCTGTTGTGGATCAGGACGGAAGTAACTCCGCTGTGCACACAGAAATGGGTGCCCATGGAGAGCAGAAGGGAACAGAACGGGAAACAAGGAAGGAAGCAGAAGCGAACTTTCTCTCCCTTCCTTGGCACCTCGTCACACGTCCCGGGGCTTAACCAGCCCTGGCATCAGAGCCCAGCCACCACCAAATGGCTTCACCCCACCACCATGCGGTGGGCTCTCCCTAGAGGTGAGGTAGGGGCGCCACCAAAACAGATGGTAGCGCTCTGAGGCAAAGGCTGCATTCCAAACAGCACGCGTGAGACAATTCCTACATGCCTGCCCTCTGCTTGGTGCTTTGGGAAGAAACCAAAGACACAAAAGGACCTGTTGGCACAAGACGCTCAAAACAAACAGCTGTTCCGTATAGCCACCCCTGAAGAGGGACTTCCCTAGGTCTAAGCCACCAAGTAACATAGGTGCCATTAGGCTCACCCTCAGGCACATCGCTGGTCACTGGTGTCCAGTGTCCAGAGGGACGGCCTGAGGGACGAGAGGGTGGGGTTCGCTGGAGTGTCGTATGGCCCCCGGCCAACATGGAAGGGGCCCCCTGGAGGTTAGGTCAGGTTACTTGGCTTGAGAGAAAACACCAGATCAGGGCAGGGCAAATCCAGCAGAAGGAAGGCTGTACCATCAAAGGGTGGCAAAAGCTCTATCAGGAACACGAATGGCAGGCAGGCCAGGTGTGCTTAGGTGATGAGGGGAGGGGCCCCTGCTCGTGAGGATGAAACCCTCTTCTTTCCCTCCCCTCGCCCTTCTTCTCCCCCTTTTCCTTCTTTCCTTTGATTCAGCAGCTTTTGACTTGATTATTTCCCAAACAGCTGGATGTCTTGGAGATTTTACTGCTCTCACGGGCACTGAGAATCTGAAAACTGCCCCGATGGTTCCAGCTCTTCAATATTCCTTAGTTGTCCAAAAACATTTCTTCTGAGGGGAAGGAGTAGCTGCACCTCCCGGGCTTATGTAGATTTTTAAAAAATTAATTAATTAATTAATGGCTGCGTTGGATCTTCGTTGCTGCGTGCGGGCTTTCTCTAGTTGCTGCGAGCGGGGGCTACTCTTCGTTGCAGTGCAGGGGCTTCTCATTGCAGTGGCTTCTCGTTGCCCAGCATAAGCTCTATGCGAACGGGCTTCAGTAGTTGTGGCACGCAGGCTCAGTAGTTGTGGCTCTCGGGCTCTGGAGCGCAGGCTCAGTAGTTGTGGCACACTGGCTTAGTTGCTCCGTGACATGTGGGATCTAGTTCCCGGACCAGGGCTCGAACCCGTTTCCCCTGCATTGGCAGGCGGATTCTTAACCACTGCGCCACCAGGGAAGTCCTTTATGTAGATCTTTTGTCAGTTAACTTCTAGCCCAGGGTCTGGTGAAACTTTGGGAGAACACATTCTGCTGCAGGAAACCCCTGGTCTCATCAGCAGTACATAGCCGTCTCTCAGGTGGATCATTTCCTCAGAAGGTCACATACTTTATCCAACTCTCTGGAGTGTTGCTCTGAAGCTCAGGGCCACGTGGATTGATCCTTCCCTCACGTATTCAGGCCTTGAGCCTCTCTTAGCATGTAGGCTCTTTCTTGGGCCATCACACCCTCACAAGGTGAACTGAAGTGGATGGAACATGCCTGGAGCTTGTGCTTGGTTGCCCCGGGTGGAACCTTCCCTCTTTCCACCACGGGCACACTCAGGCCATCTAGTTTCCATGGAACACATGCCCCAGCATGTTGAGATCTGAATGGAATCTTTCTAGATGACAGACGCCTAACAGTCTCCCTTATCCCCCAGACCACCCCCAGGCTGGCCAGAACTATTTAAAATGCCAATCTGAGCCATCCCTCCAGTTGAAAAGCATCTCTGATCTTCATCATTACATCTCCAGCCCAATCGCCCTTAATTCTGCCCCAATAAACTGCTCAGAACGACTCTACCCCCGACTCCTGCCAGTACCCACCGCTCACCACCAGCTCCTGATAACGCCCTGTGTGCACACACCATGCCTCTCCCGGAAAATCGGTCCCCATTCTCCTACATCCGGAGCAGACATGGCTGCACTGTGCACCTTCTCCTCCCACGGGCATGCTGTCATTCTGTTCTCAGAAGCTGGCTGTGCCACCCACATGGGATAACGGTACCTCAGCTGTTTAGCATCTGCCCCCCACCCCCTCTACCAGGGCAGCTTGAAGGCAGAGGCTGAGCTTAGCACCTGATAGGTGCTTATTACTTATCTACTGCTGCAGATAAGACAGATGCTAGAAGCTCTAATTGGAGAAGAATAATAGTGCATTGAGTACGTACTACGTGCCAGAAATTATTTAAGCTCAGTTAATACTCACAACAACCCTATGGGACAAGTACTATTACAGTCCTTACTTTACCGTTAAAGAAGCAAAGAATGGTTAAGTAACGTACACAAAATCTCTCAGCTACTAAATAATAAAGCCAGGATTTGAACCCACAGTTTCCACTCTTAACCACTAACTTGTAATGCTTTTCAAACTAAGTAAGAATGGTCAAGAACTCAATTTTAGAAGTTTAGAGGCCTCAGCGTCAAATGGACCAGGGTACAAACTTTGGCTCTGACCTTGACCTTACTCAACCAGGCTGAACCTCAATTTCCTCAAAAGTAAAATGAGCACAAGAATAGTATTTTGCCCTATCTACTGTTTGGTTGATTTTAAAACTATACATATCTTCTATAATCTACAACTGCAATTCAGGGGTGTGGTGGCCTTGTGAGGCTTTTAGATTTGAATTACTGCTGCCAACTCTAATCTCAACCCTCACAGAGAATTTCCTGGAGAATATGTAGGGTATCTCCTTTAGATTAGCCAAATTAATCAAAGGCTGTGCACTTGAACTCCTTTTTTTGGACACTGACTTTCCCTCAAACTATCCTACTTGCTTCCATGATCATTGCCCCTGGGTGCGGGGCCCTCACTGTGTACCTGAGATGATTGGGTTTCTTGTGGGCATTGGTGGTGGACACACTGAATGTGATTCAGTGCCCCTTACATGAGGGTCATAGGGACACTTCTCTAACACGAGTATTCTCTTCATCACAGGCACAATGCTAAAAGGAGGGGAACTGTTTTGATCTTTAATTGCTGTTATTTCTTAGGCAGGAAATAGTGCTTGTTTGGGAAAATATTTTGATAAGCTGCGAGGCGTGGGAGTAGGAGACCAAGATCTGCGTGTTTCCTTAAGTCAAGCAACTCAAGATAAGGCACAGACTGCTCTGCCTGAGATCAGGAGAGGAATTTGACCCTTGAGAAGGAGGAGAGGAAATTCAGGGAAGCCAGGTGAGAAGTGGGAAGGGATCCCTGTGAGAGGGTGGGTGAGGTGAAGGCCAGTGGCAGAGGTGCTATATTAATTTGCTAGGGCTGCCATAATAAAGTACTGCAGGCTGGGTGGCTTAAACAAAAGAAATTTAATTTTTTCACAGTTCTGGAGGCTAGAAGTCTGAGATCAAGGTGTCAGCAGAGTTGATTTCCTTGTCCTGTGGGTGGCTGCCTTTTCCCTGTGTCCTCACGTGGTCTTCCCTCTGTACATGTCTGTGTCCTAATCTCCTCTTCTCATAAGGACACCAGTCATATTGGATTAGGGCCCATCCTAATGACATCATTTTTAACTTCATCTTTAATGACCCTATCTCTAGGGACTTCCCTGGTGGTCCAGTGGTTAAGCCTCCACGCTCCCAATGCAAGGGGCCTTGGTTCGATCCCTGGTCAGGGAATTAGATCCCACATGCCACAACTAAGACCTGGAGCAGCCTAAATAAATAAATAAATATTTTAAAATAAATAAATAAATACCCTATCTCTAAACACAGTCACATTCTGAGGGACTGGGGGTTAGGACTTCAACATATAAGTTTTGGGGGGAGCAAAATTCAACCTATAATAGGAGCCAAAGGACATTTGAAGACCACCCCCCATCCTCCCAACCATGTCTTCCTGTGTAAATCTTCACTAGCTGCTTTGTGTGAGTGGAATCTTTTGTAGAGGTCAAAGCAAAGGTAAGCCTCACATCTGGGAGCCATGTGGTGTGGAAGATAGGTACCCCTTGTGGGATCAAGAACTGTGAGAAAGGAAGCCTCCAGGGAAACAGAAGGAAACTTGGGACATTCTTTGGACCTCCCCGGGGCCTGGAGATCTTGGCTAGCATCTGGTTTGTATCACTGATCATGCTTCCTTCTCGGCTTTCATCGTCAGGAAACTCAGAGTCATATTGGAGGTCCCTTATAAGAAATGTTTGGGAACTTATGCAGAGTTACTCCCCAAGCTGTATCCTACTATTTGGCCTTCATTTTCTCTTGCCCCTCTATTGTGAACCTTTCTTGTCTTTGTCTACCCAGCATCCCTTCCTTTGAAGCATTTCACTCCCCTCCATATAGTCCCTTCAAAGCTGCCAATCATAGCTCCCGATGGGGAGTCTTCCCCTACACCCTACTGAGCAATGGCCTTAGAAATCCCTAGACAAGGGGGTCCTTGCAATTGTAGGAAAGGGGGCAGTTGGTTTGGCTGGACCAGACACTGACTGCATTGCCTGGACTGTCCCTCTTTCTGCCCTGCAGAGCATGGAGTATCCTAGGAGCGCTCTGCATGGTTTTTCCTTCTCTCTGTTACCAAATGGGAGACATATTGCATTGTTTCTGTTGTCTCTTTGTCACTGGGTGGTGGGTATATTGGAGGTGGTGGTGATGGTGGTTAAACTTATCTTTTAGCTCTAGGCTGCCAAATCCATGAAAGGCCACTTTGGAACCTGATGGGAGAGGAAAACCCATCAACCAGAAATTCTGGTCTTGAGACTGAATGTGGCAACTAAACATGATCTTGGTTTTTAGTGTTTGTTTATAGAGGGGTATTATAGAACTGTATTTATGGGAAGAAGGATGATTTTGTTTGTCAAGCTTCCTTCCCAGGAAGGACCATTTTTCTGACCCCATGTGGTCTTGAAGGGTCTAGGAGTCAAGACACTCCCATCCTTATTTCCATCTCCACGAAGACGGAACCTAACCCAGGCTGGTCAATCAGAGAACCCCATCTCTCTATCTATAGTGATTGGTTCAGTTATGGACACATGACCTAAGCAAGGCCAATCATGATTGACAGATGAGCATTAGACAAGAGAGGTCCTCTTTACCCAGAGAAAGCTGAAGAAGTAAAAGTGGCTTCAAAGTCAGCATTTTCTGAAAGGTTCTCCAGTCATTCTACCATCAGAGATTTTTCCCTAGCAGTTTCACCTTGTAAAAGTTTGGAACCACAGACCGTCAGTTTTTCTTGGACCCTTGGCATGAGTTATTTAGATGATATGTTTTAATTTACAAATCTATAGATTTTTGTTGCTACTGACTAAATTCATTGTTTTTGTTAGAGAATGAGATCTGTATGAATCTGTATGTGATAAGTGTGTTCAGTTCTTTGAACTTTATTTAGACTTGCTTTATGTACTAGTGTGTAGCCAAGTTTTGTAAAACATATCTTGGGTGCTTGAAAAAAACGTTTTCCTAAATTGATTAGTGCAGAATTCTATGTAAGTCAAACATTTTTGCGTTGTGCAAATCATCAATATTCCTACTGATTTTTATTTGTTTTTTTAATCTACTTGGTCTGTAAATTACAAAGAGGTGTATTAAAATCTCCTATTATGATGACAGAGAAGTCAATTTCTCCTTGTTATTCTAATTTTTGTTTTCTATTTTTTAAAAACAACAACTTTTTTAGAGCAGTTTTAAGTTCACAGCTAAATTGAGCAGAAAGTACAGAGATTTCCTGTCTACCCACTGTCCCCATACATGCATAGCCTCCTCCACTATCTATATCCCCCACCAGAGTAGTACATTTGTTACAACTGATGAATTTACATTGACACATCATCACTCAAGGTCCATAGTTTACATTAGTGCACACTTGGTATTGTATGTTCTATGGGTTTGGACAAATGTATAATGATATGTGTCTACCATTATAGTATCATACAGGATTGTTTCACTGTCCTGAAAATCCTCTGTGCTCTACCTGTTCATACCTCCATCAGTGCTAATCCTTGGCAACCACTGATTTTTTATTAATTAATTAATTAATTAATTTTTGGCTGCATTGGGTCTTCGTTGATGTGCGTGGGCTTTCTCTAGTTGCAGCGAGTAGGGGCTACTCTTTGTTGTGGTGCGCGGGCTTCTCACTGCGGTGGCTTCTCTTGTTGTGGAGCATGGGCCATAGGGCGTGCAGGCCTCAGTAGTTGTGGCTCGCGGGCTCTAGCGCTCAGGCTTAGTAGTTGTGGCGCACGAGCTTAGTTGCTCTGCAGCATGTGGGGTCTTCCTGGACCAGGGCTCAAACCCATGTCCCCTGCATTGGCAGGCGGATTCTTAACCACCAGCAAAGTCCAACCACTGATTTTCTTACTGGTTCCATAGTTTTGCCTTTTCCAGAATGTCATAAATTTGGAATCATACAGTATGTAGCCTTTTCAGATTGGCTTCTTTCACTTAGTAATGTACACTTAAGGTTGCTCCATGTGTGAACGTAAATCTTCAACTCCTTTGGGTAAGTACCAAGGAGCACAATTGCTGGATCCCGTGGTAAAACTATGTTTACATTTTGTAAGAAACCACCTAGCTCTTTTCCAAAGTGGCAGCTCTATTTGGAATTCTCACCAGCAGTGTATGAAGAGTTTCTGTTGCCCAACAGCCTTGCCAGCATTTAGTGTTGTCAGTGTTCTGGATTTTGAACATTTTAATATATGTCTAGGAGTATCTCGTTGTTGTTTTAATTTGCATTGCCCTGATGACTTATGATGTGAAGCATCTTTTCATATTTTTATTTGACATCTGTATTTCTTCTTTGGTGAGGTATCTGTTAAGGTCTTTGACCCATTATTTAAAAATTAATTTTTATTGGAGTATAGTTACTTTACAATGTTGTGTTAGTTTCTGCTGTACTCTCTGACCCATTTTAAAATCAGGTTATTTTCTTACTGTTGAGTTTTAAGAGCTCTTTGTATATTTTGAATAATAGTCCCTTATCAGATGTGTCTTTTGCAAATAGGTACTTTCTGTCTGTGAGTTGTCTTTTCATTCTCTTGCAGTGACTTTCCAAGAGCAGAAAGTTTTAATTTTAATGAAGTCCAGCTTAACAATTTTTTCTTTCATGTGTGTCATGCCTTTGCTGTCATATCTAAAAAGTCATCACCAAATCCAGGGTCATCTAGATTTTCTCCTATGGTATTTTCTAGAAGTTTCATAGTTTTGCATTTAACATTTAGGTCTATGATATAATTTTGAGTTAATTTTTGTAAAAAGTGTAAGGGCTATGTCTACATTCATTTTTTTTTTTTTACATGTGCATGTCCAATTGTTCCAGCACCATTTGATGAAGAGACTGTTTTTTCTCCACTGTATTGCCTTTGCTCCTTGTCAAAGATCAGTTGACTATATTTATGTGGTCTATTTTTGGGCTCTCTATTCTATTCCGTTGATCTATTTGTCTGTTCTTTTGCCAACACAACATTGTCTTAATTATTGTAGCTTCATAGTAAGACTCAAAGTTGGGTAGTATCAGATCTCCAACTTTGTTATCTTTCAATATTATGTTGGCTATTCTTTTGCCTTTCCATAAAAACGTTAGAATCAACTTGTCAATATCTACAAAATAACTTTCTGGAATTTTGACTGAGATTGCACTGAAACTGTAGATTAAATTGGGAAGGACTGACATCTTGACAATCTTGAGTCTTCCTATCCATGAACATGGAATAACCTCTTCTTTAGTTCTTCTGTGATTTCTTTCAACAGAGTTTTGTAGTTTTCCTTGTACATATGTTCTTGTACATATTTTGTTAAATTTATACCTAAGTATTTCATTTCAGAAAATGATAACGTAAATGGTATTATATTTTTAATTTCACATTTTACTTGTTCATTTTTGGTATATGGGAATGCAATTAACTTTTATATATTAACCTTGTATCTTGCAAACTTGCTATAATCACCTATAGTTCCAGGAGGTTTTTTTTTTTTTTTTTGAATATTCTACATATATAATGTCATCTTTGAACAAAAACAGTTTTATTTCTTCCTCTCAAACAGTATACCTTTCATTTCCTTTTATTATCTTATTGCATTAGCTAGAATTTCTAGTATGATGCTGAAAAAGGGCAGTGAAAGAGGACATCCTACTTTGTTTCTGATTCTAGGGGGAAAGATTCTAATTTTTCACCATTAAGTATGACATGATATTTTTTTCTCAGGTTGAGGAAGTTGCCTGTATTTCTAGTTCACTCAGAGTTTTTATCATGAGTGGGTGTTGGATTTTGTCAAATGCTTTTTCTGCATCTATTGATATGATTTTTCTTCTTTAGCCTGTTGATGTGATGGGTTACATTAATTGATTTTCTAGTGCTGAACCAGCCTTGCATAGCTGGGATAAATCTCAGTTGGTTGTAGTGTATAATTGTTTTTATACATTGTTGGATTCAATTTGCTAATGTTTTGTTGAAGATTTTTGCATCTGTGTTCATGACAGATATTAGTCTATAGTTTACTTTTCTTGTAATATTTTTGTCTGACTTTGGTATTAGGGTGATACTGGCCTTATAGAATGAGTTAGGAAGTATTCTCTCTGTTTCTATCTTCTGAAAGAGATTGTATAGAATTGATAAAAATTTCTTCCTTAAATGTTTGGTGGAATTCACCAGTGAACCCTCTGGGTCTGGTGCCTTCTGTTTTAGAAGGTTACTAATTATCAATTCAATTTCTTTATAAATATAGGCCTATTTGGATTGTCTATTTCTTCTTCTGCCTTTTGTGATTTTTAAATGAACATATTGTGTCTTTAAAGGAACTGGTCTGGTTCATCTATGTTATCAAATTTGTGGGCATAGAGTTGTTCATAGGATTCCTTTATTACCTTTTTAACATCCAAAGGATCTGTAATGATGTGTTTTCATCTCTCTTCTTACAGTGCTCATCTGTTCTTGAATGCTGAATATTTTATCCTTAGAGACCTTAGCATATTAATCATAGTTATTTTAAGTTCCCTGTCTGATAATTCCAACATCCAAAATCTGGTTCGAATGCTTGGTCTATCTCTTCAAACTGTTTCTTTTTCCTTGTAATTTTCTCTTGATAGCTGGGCATGATGTAGTGAGTAAATGGATCAGTTGTAAATAGGCCTTTAGTGATGTGCTGGCAAGTATAAGGAAAGGGGAAGCATTCTATATAGTCCTATGATTAGATCTCAGTCTTTTGGTGAGCCTACGTCTCTGGACTACGAACTTCACAGTGTTTTCAGTTTTTTTCTGCCCCTTAGGTGGGACAGGAAGAGTAGAGTGGGCTGGAATTAGGTATTTCCCTTCCTCAAGGTCAGTTAGATTTCTGATAAAACCCAGCATGTTAGGCTTTGGTTAACTAGTTTCTTCTAAGGGCAGACCTTGTTAAGAAGAACAG
Source organism: Balaenoptera musculus (assembly GCF_009873245.2). Classification (NCBI taxonomy): domain Eukaryota; kingdom Metazoa; phylum Chordata; class Mammalia; order Artiodactyla; family Balaenopteridae; genus Balaenoptera; species Balaenoptera musculus. The sequence continues at coordinate 14,507,370 of NC_045797.1, forward strand.
AGTGCTCTTGTATATTTAAAAGCAGCTCCTTCCCCATCCCACACCCTGCTCAGAGCACAAGGGGATTTTTTTTTCTTGATATTTACTGTGAGAACCGGGTAGAGCTCCTAGAGGTAAAACTCAAAAAGCACACTCTCGCCCCTCCCCCCATAATTTTTAACTCTCAAACTTGTCCACATGTAGCCTCCAGCAATTCATCAATTATAAGTTTGCCCTACCCCACGCTGGTTCCTGCATAGACTTCTGCTCTGGTATGTTGTGACTTTCTTTAACCACTTATCTGTTTCTCCAACTTGGGGACCAGAAATTTGTCCTGTGACCTTACTTCTCTCACAGATCTAAAAAGAATTGTTAATTTTTCAGTTTATCCAGCTTTTTACTTGTTGTTAGGATGGAATGGTGACTTCCAAGCTCCTTATATGCAGAAACTGAAAATCGCTCTCTATATTTGGAAAATGTGTTAGTAGATATTTGCAAGTCTGAAATTATTAAATCTTCCTGTGAAATAAATTTTGTATCAATATGTGTAACTCTTCATAACTAGTAATATTTTAAACCTTAAAGTCTATTTCATCTATTATCAGTCTAGCTGCCCCAGCTTTCTTTCAATAGAATTTGCCTGATATATCATTTTCCATGCTTTTAATTTCAACCTTTAATGTTCTTATGTTTTACCCTGAGCTTAAAGACAACATATAGCTGTAGTACAAAAAGAATCAAGCTGTTAATCTTTGTCTTTCAGCTGGAGAGTTTTGCCCATTTACATTTATTACAGATTAAAAAAAATGTTTTTTGGCCATCTTGCATGGCATGTGGGATCTTAGTTCCCAACCAGGGATCGAACCAGCACCCCCTGCAGTGGAAGTGCGGAGTCTTAACCACTGGGCTGCCAGGGAAGTCCCTATTACAGATATATTTGAATGAATTTTCATTTCTCCTTTTGTGCTATTTGTGTTACTTTTATTTTTTCTTATTTCCCATCCTTTCTTGACTTCACTTTAACTGATTGGATTTTTTCCTATCTTTCCTTTTTTTTTTCTTACTATTTTTTAAATGGCTATTTGAGAAATTTTAACACAAATATTTAACAAAGTCCAAAGTTAGTATGCATGCTAGTTTGGGTTGCCTCAGAAGCAGACCTTGAGGTAAGAATTTGAGTAAAATAGTTTACTGGGGAGATGGCTTGAGTAAACACTGATAAGGGAAAAGGGAAATGAGACAGGGAAGGGAAGGACACCAATCAAAGGTCTCTATTTATGTTACCAACGTGGCCAACTAGTGCTAAACCCCAATAGGAAGCTCAAGGAGACAGTGTAGAATGTGTGCCAAGGAATGCAGGAGCTGGAGTATTTATCAGCTAATTCCCATCAGTTCTTAGTTGAGGGCTTCTTTTGGAGACATTAATTCCTCAGCACTTCCAGCTTGTCCTGCCCATGTACAGGAGAGCTGTAATGGCCAGAAGAAGCCCTCAGGAAAAGTTTCAAATGTTTCCATTTATAAGTTAAGCTAGAGTCCGGAAATGGTAAAGCCCAAGGCTATACAGGCAGGGCATTGATAGCATCTGTACAGCTACTATCTTTACCTTCCTCCCCAAAATACAAAGGCCTTAGAATGCTTTAACTCAGACTACTCTCTCCCAAATTATATGCTATTGCTGTCCAGAATTTTAGTTCTTTTTAACCACACGAATTAGAGATGACGATGATGATGATTTTATATGGTCGAGTGTTTATTTAGATTTCTCCATGTTTATAATTTTTATTGCTCATTTTTCATTTCTAACACCTTTGATTGTTCTTCTGAGGTCATTTTTATTTTTCCTGAAGTATATCTTCTGAAGTTCTATCAGTCAAGGGTCAGTGGGTGTAAGTCCTGTCTGAAATGTCTTTATTTTGCTCTTGTTTTCAAATGAGAATTTCCCCGGATATAAAATTCTACACTGACAGTTATTTTCTCTTCATATTTTGAAGATATCATTGAACTGTTTATTGGCCTCTGTTTGTGTATTGAGAAGTCATTCCCAATTCAGTTTGTCATTCTTGAATTTAGTCACATGACCACACCTAGCTATAAGTGAGGCTGGGAATTATAGAACTTTAGTAGGTTGAATTACCTTCCCATTTATTTATTTATTTGCTTTTTTGTTTGTTTGTTTGTTTGACTAGCAGAAAGACAACCTTCCTGTTTAATCATGCAGTTTGAAGATACCCTACTATTCCAATACTGATAAATCACTCACAGCTACGTCACGCTAGGAGGAAACAGCTGACCCACTGGCTCTTTGTACACCCAAGACAAATGTGTCTTTAAGACAGAAAGGACCCCCAGTCAGCCCCACCCCTCCTCCAAGCAGTGTGTGCAGAGGACCTGATCACGACAGCCAGCCAAGGGGAGAACTCTGGGAATTAGCAAAACCCGGAAACAATCTCATCACGTTACACAGGGCGGTTAGCACTGGGATGGAAATTACTCAGACACACAGAGCCAGATCAAGTGACAACTGTCGGATGAGATCGTTTCAGTGAGGATTAAGAAGTAAGCTTCTTAGAACTGATTTTTTTTGTTTTTTCCAATCCCTGGCTGAGTATTATGGTCTGGGGAAAAAACAGCGACCACTGATCACCACCGTGCGTGTGGGAAAGGCCCACTTTTGCGTTCCTGACACCGACCGGCAGGAGGGCTGACTCCACAGGGCTCCACTAACCTGTGGCAAATCAAGGACAGGTCCAGCCCAACCAGAAGTTGGTATACATTCATCTATATGTACTTCTGAACATTAAATTAGCTGGTGGAATAATCACTATTTCCTTGTCAACCTCCCAAATTTAAAGGCTGGATACATTTCAGGAATGACAGGTTAATAACTTGGCAGTTCAAGTGATTATTAACTCCAGTGTCCACAGATTGATTTGCTTATTGTGTATTTTGTTGAACTTCCTCAAAGGATTTTCCTTGTCAGACCAGGTGCCATGATTAGCTGCATCTGTGCCTCATTTAGGAGATGTGCACCATATTTCTTGGCTCTACCCCGCGCTCAACCGTTCAGAACTAAGGAAGGAAAATTACAGCATCAAAAGGGATTAAAACAAGAGATTTGCTGTTTGAGCCTTTCAAAAAGATCTGGAACACCTATGCTTCAGCAAATGGAGAATAACTTTAAGAAATAAAAAATCATTTAGTTGCCAGGGCAATGTGCTCCATAAAAGTAAACACTCTATGGAAACCCATTTCCTAAAGGGTGCCTCCAGGTAATGAAGGCTTAATATATTCTCTTCCATTCCCGTGTTCATATGCCATTTTTATATTCTGACTCAGGCCTGTCTACTACTTCCTTCTGTGCCCTTTGTGGGGTTAGATTAGAGAGGTAAGGTGTTAATGGTGGACTTGATGAAGATTGAAGACCCACTTTCTCCCTCTGGAGACCAGCCTGATTTGAACAAATCGGGGAGAACAAAGCAGCCCTTTTGTGTCCTTGGGAGGAAACCTGTTCTATGTCCGTTTCTGCAGCCAGGTCTGCTCCTCGCAGGGAGGGATGGGGGTTAGTCCACAGGGATCCCGGCTCGGGGAGGACACAGTTCCTGCGCCATCTGGGCCCACCCGAGTCACTCCACACGTGCACCACCTTTATTGGTGCTGCTGGATGGCTGAGTACGAGTTGGAGCCTGGGCTGGAAGGCAGTGAGTTGCCGCTGGGGGCCTACAGGACGTGCGGGTCGAGCTGCTGACTGGCCAGGCTGGTGTCCCCTGTCCCCAATTCCCCACTGTTTTCCTCCTTCTGGCTGCTCTGCTGCTCAGGACACTCAAAGTGGACGTAGTGGAACACCTCGTTTGCAGTGTTGTGTGTTCCAACGATCCGGATGAAGGAGGCCGGCTGTCTTTCAACAGTTACTGATTGCCAGGACTTGCAGGCGACTTTAGTTCTTTCGGCTACTATGGTCCACTGCTGCTGGTTGGTGGAAACCTCAACATGGTAGCTGTAGCTCTGATCTTCACAGTCCCACAGTAATAACCACCTTGACCCGATCATGTATGGCTGTGCCGGTTGAACCACAATTGTACCACTTCCCAGCTGATGACATGTATAGCCAGAATCCCAGTCATAGTTCTTGGTGTCCTTGTTCAGCAAGGTATTTTGGCTCTGACTGACCCCTTCAATCACACTGGCGCAATCAGCAATTGTTGCAACGTTCTCCATGGGCACTATTAGCCCCTCCTCCAGAGTGAAAGTTTTGTTTGTAAACATACATTCAAGAGCCACAATCTGAAAAATTTTATTCACTGTGTTATGAGTCCCAACTATTTGAATATACCTGCTGACATGGGCTGGAAGATATAACGTTTGCCAAGAACGACCCAGATATTGTGAATGATCAATCACTCTGATCCAATCAAGTTCATCCATTGACACTTCAATGAAATATGAATGAGACCGCTATCTTGGTCCAACAGGAGTATATCCGAATATGATTGCTAGTGGACGGCTGACACAGCTTAATCTCGATGCCAGAACTGCAGTCATCATCAATCAGATGCCTAGAAAATCCATGATCCAAATCATAATTTTGAGTGTCACCGTCTGATAAGGCAGACTTCAGCTGCCCTTTTACCACCTGGGCTCCATACTTCATAGTTGCAATGTTTTCTTCTGGTATGAGCATGTCTCTAAAATTGAGGTCCATGTCCCGGCTCTCTGATTGAACTTTAATAGCATCCAGAATGGCATCAGGGGACCACAGTCCCAAAGGCCTCACATCATTCGGAAGTTCAGTGAGACTCATCAAAGGCAAACACACAGCCTGCATGATTTCAGCATGATTCTCCTTTGAATTATGCTTACATAAGTTTAACAAGGCTAGGAAAATATCTTTTTCGGGAGCTGCAAATGAATCTTTTAATACGATGTTTAAAAGTGCTGTTTTAGAAAGGGAGAGGAAGCCTTGGCTTGAGAATACCTCCTGAGCATTTCTGTCCATAAACATGCTGCACATGCAAGTTAACTTGGGAAGTAAGTAGAGACTGGCAACATCAAAAGTCATACAGACATTCTGAATGCTAAGTTTGGCGCAGAGGTACTCAGAGATAGAGTACTCCAGTTCTGGAAATCCATATTATAGCCAGGCTCAAAAAGTCCAGCAGCACCTCCTCCTTCTTATCTGTCAGCCTCGCCTGCCTAGTGTATTGAATAGATGTATGTAAGTAGCATTGCGAATGCTTCTGCAGTGGTGTCCTGGAGAGGGATTTTGACTTCAGGCTGAGATTGTCACATTCCACCATACAGTAATGCTCGAAAATATTGGCACCTGACTGCTAAAATTACCCTGTGGGCAAGAAAACGTTTCTTTTCCACAACAAATGTGACATAGCCATATTCTTCCCCAATCAACAAGGCACAAATATGTTCAGACAAATGTGTACGTGATCAATTTCCCCCACTGCAGTAAAGCTGCAAAGAGGGCGGCTGTTAGTCATCTTGTAGAACAGATGATAGTCGTGGATCCCCACGATGTTCCTCTGCGACCTCACCGCCCTTACAGACGCCTCTTCCATCCATTCCGCACCCCCATCCTAGCCACGGCCCCCTCCTCCGCCGTCCTCGCCGCCCCTGCCTACCTTCCCATTTAAATTTGTGGTTCTGACATAAGGAAAAGGAGGACAATGGCTCCTGGCATAGGCAAGTAGCAAATCTCTACCACAGTCTGTCTTTTGGCTATTAAGCATCCATTTTGGGACTTCCCTGGTGGCGTAGTGGTTCAGAATCCGCCTGCCAATGCAGGGGACACGGGTTCGAGCCCTGGTCCGGGAAGATCCCACATGCCGTGGAGCAACTAAGCCCGTGCGCCACAACTACTGAGTCTGCACTCTAGAGCCAGCAAGCCACAGCTACTGAGCCTGTGTACCACAACTACTGAAGCCCGCCCGCCTAGAGCTCGTGCTCCACAACAAGAGAAGCCACCGCAATGAGAAGCATGCGCACCGCAACAAAGAGTAACCCCACTCACCACAACTAGAGAAAGCCCGTGTGTAGCAACGAAGACCCAACGCAGCCAAATATAAATAAATAAAATAAAATAAACACATCCATTTTATACTCCCTTCCCACATCTAGAACACACTCGTCTTCCAAAAGAGAAACCTCAAAAGCCTCACCCTCTGACATCTAGCTCAAAGTCCTTCTTTTCAGGCTCAGATGTGACTCTTCATGTTCCAGTGACGTAAAAACTAAATGACAACCCATCTGCTGAACAATGATTGAGAATAGGTTTTAGTGGTTAAAACTCTCATTCAAAAAAGGGGAGAATGGGCAGCATGTAGCAGTCACTGGTCTGTAGCAATCACCAAGTGCAGTTGAGTAGGATAGCAGAGACCTCCAGCCCTGGCAGTAGGGTCTGCTGCCTGGTTCACTGCCAAGTTCTCTGGGTCTTTTATCTCATCACCCCACTGCTTTATAGCCCATGGTTTCCTTTCTCAAGGAACAAGGTGGCTTCTGGAGCTCCAGCCCTCACACCTACGTACCAGTCAGTTGGATGGAACAAGGAAGGGAGAGACACTATAGGACATAAAGGTCTTTTGTGGCTGTGGCTCTGCCTTCTCAGTTTCTTCCCTGTCTCTCATCCTCCATGGCCACATCTGTGTGGGCACTGGAATGTCTGCTTCTCGGAGACTCATTGCCTTCAGTCTGCTTCTGCTGGTGCGGACTTGGGGTTTAGAGTGCACTTTGGAGCGGGTTGAATTAACTCTCACAGGTTATATCAGGCCAGTCTTGGGATTTTTTTGGCAGTAAAGTTCCATTGAAAACTTAGTAGGCTTCCAGACATTTTTGCTTTCACTTGGAATCAAGATTGTTTCTTTTAAGCCTCAAGACCATCATCTTTCAGCTACTGTCTCTGTGCTGTCCATCCTTCTCCCTTTGAAATACTCTATTTCATTGCTTCCAAGGCACAGATTTCTTTCTTTTCATTTTTATTGAAATGTAACATATTTACATAAAAGTGTGCAATTTACAGTATACAGCTTGACAAATTTTCACAAACTGATCACCCCTATGTGACCGACACTCAGCTCAAGAAACAGAACATTACCCAGAGTATAAACCTTCTAGCTACTACTTCCCTCAAGGGTAACCAACCACTATCCTGACTTCTAACATCATAGATTTGCTTTGTTTTGCCTATTTTTAAATTTATAAAAATTATGTATAAATGGAATAATCAATATATGTTTTTTTGTGTCTGGATTCTGTTGTTCAAAGCCTTAAATGTTTGTGGGTATCATCCATATTATTTTGTGTGGCCATAATTTGTTTATTCTTATTGTTGTGTAGTATTCCACTCTGTGAATATACCACAGATTATTAATCTATTCCACGATTGATAGGCATTTTGAGGTAGTCACCAGTTTGGAGCTAGTACAAATAGTGCTGCTATGAATATCCTTGTATTTATATTTCGGTGAATTTATATACATATTTCTGTTAGGTATTGTCTCAGCTACCTATGGCTGCATGACAGTCTCATTGTAGTATACTCATTGATTCTGTGGGTAAGGAATTTGGATAAGATACAGAAGGTACAATGTGTACTCTGCTCTACCTTGTCTGGGGCCTCAGCTGGGAAAACACAAATGGCTGGGGGTGATTCAGTGGCCAGGGGCTGGAATCATGTGGAGACTTCTTCACTCACTTATCTGGTGTCTGGGCTGGGGTAACTCAAAGCCTGAGCTAAACTGGAACTAGACTTCAGGGTACTTGTCCACAATCTCCACCAGTGGCTGAGGCTTCCTCACAGCATGGGGGCCTCATGTCGTCAGACTTCTTACCTGGAGACTGGGAGCTCTAAGAGAAAGTATTCTAGCAATCAAAATGGAAGCTGTAAGACCTTTTATGATCTGGCTTCAAAAGTCACACAGTGTCGGGACTTCCCTGGTGGTCCAGTGGGTAAGACTCTGTGCTCCCAATGCAGGGGGTCTGGGTTCGATCCCTGGTTGGGGAGCTAGATCCCGCATGCATGCCACAACTAAGAAGTCCAAGTGATGCAACTAAAGATCCCGCACGCCACAACAAAAATCCCACTTGCCGCAACTGAGATCCGGTGCAGCCAAAACAAATAAATAAATAAATAATTATTTTTTAAAAAAGTCACACAGTGTCACCAACACCACACTTTACTGGTCAAAACAGTCATAAACCCTCTGTGGTTCAAAGGCAGTGGATATAGACACCTGTTTTTTGATAAAAGGAGTGTCAAAGAATTTGCAGCTGTGTTTTAAAACTGCCACATACCTCGGACTAGAATTTTGGGGTCTTAGGGTATGCCTATGCTTAGCTTTTAGTACTGCCACCCATTTATGTGGCATACTTGTATCAATTTGTTACATGAGCAATGTATGAGAGTTCTGGTTGCTCCACATTTCTGCCAACACTTGATGTCACCTTTTTCATTTTAGCTACTCTGGTGGTTGTAAAGTAACAGCACGTTGTGATCTTAATTTGCACTTCCTTTGCATTTTCCTGACAACTAATGATACAAGCTTGAGTGCGCTGAATGGTGCCCTCAAAAGACATCAGGTCCTAATTCCTGGAAGCTGTGAATATTATCTTATATAGTAAAGTTTTTGCAGATGTGATTAAATTAAGGATGAGATGAAGAGATTATCTTGGATTAACTAGTGGGCCCTAAATGCTATAACAGGTGTCTTCATAAGAGAGAGGCACAGAGGAGGAGGTGGAGGGCAGATGGAGGTAGAGATTGGAATGATGCAGCATCAAGCCAAGGAATGCCAGCAACCACCAGAGACCAGAAAATGCAAGGGATGGATTTTCCCTCAGAGCTTCCAGAAGGAGTGTGACCTTGCCAGTATCTTGATTTCAGACTTTTAGCCCCCAGAACTGTAAGAAAATAAATGTCTGTAGTTTTAAACCACCAAGGTTATGGGAATTTGTTATAGCAATCCCAGGAAACTAATATAAGAACATTTTCATTTATTTATTGGCCATTAGGATATTCTCTTTTATGAACTGCCTATTCATATATGTTGCCTGTTTTTCTATTGGGTTGTCTGCCATTTTATTTATTGATGTGAAGTGGTTCTTTTAATGTATTCTGGATATAAGTTGAACTGACTTGAGTTCTCTGGGAAGCAGAGACTGAGGTGGAGTAAGTAGTATGCAAAGCTTATGGTGGAGTAGCACCAATGAAAGAAAAGGAGAGAAAGGAGGATTGGGAGGGGGCCATCAGACTACAGTGTAGACCTGAAGCTCTCTGACAGCCCAACAGGGAGCTCTGGAGCAAAGGCTGCCCATTAGAGGAGCCCCATGGTGGGGTGGAAACAGCTAGGACCTTGTACCAATGCCTTGCTTATCTTTGGTTGAGGAACACCCTGCAAAGAACATGGTGGTTATCAGTGCCTTTTTCAATCATTGGTCAAGAGCCACCACAAGAAGAACATGACCTGGGCTCAAAATGCTGATGTGGACCTGAAGGAGCCAACAGCAGGAGGTTGTGTGTTAACCACACTCCTCACGGGTCTGCAGTGAGTCCTCTCTTGAAGAGGGATCTGAATTGGGCATCTCAGTCTGCCATGTGAGTCCTTTATTGTAAATATCTTCTCCCACTCTGTGCTTGCCTTTTCACACTTTTAATGGTGTCTTTTGATGAACAGAAGTCTTTGATCTGAACGTAGTCCAATGTATCATTTTTTTCCTTTTTAACTTGTTGTTTTGTGTCATGGTGAGAAACATTTGCCTACCTCAAGTTTTATCCTTAAAGATTAGTTTTTTAACCTTTCACATTTAGATCTATAATTCACCTAGAATTGATTTTCATGAATGTGAGGTAGGGGGTCAAGATTTATTTTGTCCCTTTGGCTATTCAATTGCCTTAGAAAAGAACATCTTTTCCCCTTTTCCCCACTGTACTACTGCAGGTGTTGGCTTTGTCATCAATCAGGTGAACATATATGTTGATTTGCATTTCCCTTATGACTAATGATGTTGAGCATCTTTTCATGTGCTTATTAACCATTTGTATATCTTCTTTGGAGAAATGTCTATTCAGGTTCTTTGCCCATTTAAAAAATTGGGTTATTTATCATATTATTATTGAGTTGTAGGATCTCTTTATAGATTCTAGACACAAGTCATTTACCAAATATATTATTTGCAAAAATTTTCTCCCATTGTGTCATTGTCTTCTTACTTTCTTGATCATGTCCTTTGAGGTACAAAAGTTTCAATTTTTGATAAAGTCTTATTTTTCTCTCTTTTTTTGTACTTGTGTTTTTAGTGTCATATCTAATTCAAGATCATGAAGATTTGCACCTATCTTTTCTTCTAAGAGCTTTATAGTTTAGGCTCTAATATTTCAGTCTTTGATAATTTTGAGTTATATTTTGTATATGGTGTGAGATAGGGGTCTAGACTGATTCTTTTGTATGTGAATATCCAGTTGTCCCAACACCATTTGCTGAAAAGATTTTTCTATTCCCCATTGAACTGCTTTGGCACTCTTGTTGAAAATCAATTGACTCTAAATGTGAGAGTTTATTTCTGGACTTTAAATTCTATTCCATTGATATATATGTCTGTCCTTATGCCAGTACCACACAGCCTTGATTACTTTAGCTTTGTAGTAAGATTTTTAAAATTGAAATATAGTTGATGTACAATATTATGTTAGTTTCAGGTGTACTGTATAGTGACTTGACACTTGCATACATTATGAAAGGATCACCATGATAATTCTAGTAACCATTGGTCCCCACATAAAGTTATTACAATGTTATTGACCATATTCTTTATGCTGTATATTACATCCAGTGGCTTATTTAGTTTATAACTGGAGGTTTGTATTTCTTAACCTCCTTCACCTATGTCACCCCACCCCCACCCCCCGCAACCACCCATTCGTTTTCTGTATCTATGAGTCTCTTTCAGTTTGTATTGTTTGTTCGTTTTGTTTTGTTTTTTAGATTCCAGAAATAAAGGAGATCATATGGTATTTCTCCTTCTCTGTATGACTTATTTCACCTAGTGTAATATCCTCTAGGCCCACTGATGTTGTCATAAATAGCAATATTTATTTTTTTCATGGCTGAGTGATATTACATTGTATATATACACCACATCTTCTTTATTCATTCATCTATTGATAGACGCTTAAGTTGCTTTCATATCTTGGCTTTGTAAATAATGCTGCAATGAACTTTGGTGTACATATATCTTCTCAAATTAGTGTTTTTGTTTTCTTTGGGTAAATACACAAAAGTGAAATTGCTGGATCATATGGCAGTTCTATTTTGAAGTTTTTGAGGAACCTCCATACTATTTTCCATAGTGACTGCACCAATTTACACTCCCACCAACAGTGCATAAGGATTCCCCACATCCTTGCCAACACTTGTTATTTGTTGTCTTTTGGATGATAGCCATTCTAACAAGTGTGAGATGGTATCTCATTCTGGTTTTTATTTGCATTTTCCTGATGATTAATGATGTTGAGCATCTTTTCATGTGTCTGTTGGCCATCTGTATGTCTTCTTTACAAAAATGTCTATTCAGGTCCTCTGCCCATTTTTAAATTGGGTTGTTTGTTTTTTTGATGTTGAGTTGTATGAGTTCTTTGTATATTTTGGGTATTAACCCCTTATTAAATATATGATTTGCAAATATCTTCTCTCATTCAATAGGTTGCCTTTTCACTTTGTTGATAGTTTCCTTCACTGTGCAAAAGTTTTTTAGTGTCATGTAGTCCCATTTGTTTAATTTTGCTTTTATTTCCCTTCAGTGAGGAGAGAGATCCAAAAAAATGTTGCTAAGACTGATGTTAAAGAGCATACTGTCTATATTTTCTTCTAAAAGTTTTATGGTTTCAGGTTTTACATTTAAATCTTTAATCCATTTTGAGTTATTGTGTATATAGTGTGAGAAAGTAGTCCAGTTTGATACTTTTGCACATAGATGTCCAGTTTTCCCATTTTTTGAGAAGACACCATTTAGTGAAGAGACTCTCTTTTCCCCATTGTATATTCTTGCTTCTTTTTTGGGGTGGGGGGCTGCACCACGTGGCATGGGCTCAACCAGGGATCAAACCCACACGCCCTGCAGTGGAAGCATGGAATCTTAACTGCTGGACTGCCAGGGAAGTCCCTATTCTTGCTTCTTTTGTCATAGATTAATTGATTATATAAGTGTGTGTTTATTTCTAAGCTCTCTATTCTGTTCCATTGATCTATGTGTCTGTTTTTGTGCTGGTATCGTACTGTTTTGATTCCCATAGCTTTGTAGTATAGTTTGAAATCAGGGCACATAATACCTCCAGCTTTGTTCTGCTTTCTCAAGACTGCTTTGGCTATTTGAGGTCTTTTAGAATTACTTGTTCTAGTTCTGTGAAAACTACCTTTGTTATTTTGATAGGGATTGAGTTGAATCTGTAGATTGCTTTAGGTAGTATGGTCATTTTAACAATATTAATTATTCTAATCCATGAGCTTGGTATATCTTTCCATTGGTTTGTGTCATTTTCAACTGAAGAAAGTCATCAATGTCTTATAGTTTTCAGAGTACAAGCCTTTTGCCTATTTGGTTAGATTTATTCCTAGGTATTTTATTCTTTTTGATGCAATTATAAACAGAATTGTTTTCTCAATTTCTCTTTCTGATAGTTTGTCGTTAGTGTATAGAAATGCAATAGATTTCTGCATATTAATTTTGTATCCTGAAACTTTACTAAATTCATTGATGATATCTAGTAGTTTTCTGGTAGCACCTTTAGAATTTTCTATATATAGTATCATGTCATCTGCAAACAGTGACAGTTTTACTTCTTCCTTTCCAATTTGGATTCCTTTTATTTCTTTTTTTGTCTGATTGCTGTGGCTAGGACTTCCAATATTATATTAAATAAAAGTAGTGCGAGTGGGTATCTTTGTCTTATTCCTGATCTTAGAGGAAATGCTTTCAAATTTTCATCATTGAACATGATATTGGCTGTGGATTTGTCATATATGGCCTTTATTATATTCAGGTATGTTCCCTCTATACCCACTTTGTTGAGAGTTTTTATCATAATAAACGTTGACTTTTGTCAAAAGCCTTTTCTGCATTTATTGAGATGATCATTTAATTTTTATTCTTCAGTTTGTTAATGTGATGTATCACAATGACTGATTTGTGGATATTAAACCATCCTTGCATCCCTGGGATAAATCCCACTTGATCATGGTGTATGAACCTTTTAACGTATTGTTGAATTCAGTTTGCTATTATTTTGTTGAGGATTTTTGCATCTATGTTCATCAGTGATATTGGTTTGTAATTTTCTTTTTGTGCTGTTTTTTCTGGTCTTGGTATCAGGGTGGTGCTGGCCTCATAGAATGAGTTCAGAAGCATTCCTTCCTCTACAATTTTCTGAAATAATTTGAGAAGCATAGGGGTTAATTCTTCTTTGAATGTTTTGTAGAATTCACCCGTGAGGTCATCTGGTCCTGGACTTTTGTTTGCTTGGAGATTTTTAAATTTAATTAATTAATTAATTAATTAAGGCTGTGTTGGGTCTTTGTTGCTGTGCACAGGCTTTCTCTAATTGCAGCGAGCGGGGGTTACTCTTCATTGCAGTGTGCAGGCTTCTCATTGCGGTGGCTTCTCTTGTTGCGGAGCACGGGCTCTAGGCACACAGGCTTCAGTAGTTGTGGCATGCGGGCTTAGTAGTTGTGGCTCGCGGGCTCTAGAGCGCAGGCTCAGTGGTTGTGGCACACGAGTTTAGTTGCTCTGTGGCATGTGAGATCTTCCCAGACCAGGGCTCGAACCCATGTTCCCTGCATTGGCAGGCAGATTCTTAACCACTGCACCACCAGGGAAGCCCGCTTGGAGATTTTTAAATTACTGATTCAGTTTAATTACTGGTAATCTGTCTGTTCATATTTTCTATTTCTTCCAGATTCAGTCCTGGGAAATTGTACATTTATAAGAATTTATCCATTTCTTCTAGTTTGTCCATTTTATTGGCATATAATGGTTCATAGTCATCTCTTATTATATTTTGTATTTCTATGGTGTCAGTTGTAACTTCTCCTCTTTCATTTCTTTCTTTTTTTGTTTTTCAGAGACATCAGTGGTTTAATGGATGGGGGAGCTTACACATCTGAAGCAAGGTCCTGGAGCAAACCCCCACCATGTGCAGCAGACAGTGGACAGGACATGGTGACAGTCTTTGCTCTCATTTCTGATTTTATTTATTTGGACCCTCTCATTTTTCTTAATGAGTCTGGCTAAAGGTTTATCTTTTTTTTTTTCAAAGAAGCAGCTCTTAGTTTCATTGATGTTTTCTATCATTTTTCAGTCTCTATTTCATTTATTTCCACTCGAATATTTATTATTTCTTTTCTTCTACTAACTTTGTGTTTTGTTTGTTCTTCTTTTTCTAATTCCTTAAGCTGTAAGATTAGGTTGCTATTTGAGGTTTTTCTTGTTTCCTGAGGTAGGCTTGTATCGCTATAAACCTCCCTCTTAGAAATGCTTTTGCTGTATCCCATAGATTTTGGATTGTCTGTTTCCATTTTCATTTGTCTCCAGGTATTTAAAATTTTTTCTTTTTGATTTTTTCAATGACCCATTGGTTGTTTAGTAGCATATTAGATTCCACATGCTTGTGGGATTTTTGCAGTTTTTATCTTGTAGTTGATCTCTAGTCTCATACAGCTGTGGTCAGAGAATATGTTTGATATAATTTCAATCTTTTAAAATATGAGACTTGTTTTGTGGCCTAGCATATGAGCTATCCTGGAGAATGTTCCATGCACACTTGAAAAGAATGTGTATTCTGCTAGTTTTGATGGAATGTTCTATATCTATATCTATATCTATATCTATATCTATATCTATCTATCTATCTCTCTCTCTATCTATCTATCTATCTATCTATCTATCTATCTATCTATCTATCTATCTATCTATTAATTCCCATGGGTCTAATTTGTCATTAAAGCTAGTGTTTCCTTATTGGTTTTCTGTCTGGATATCCATTGATGTGAGGTGTTAAGTCCCCTACTGTTATTGCATTACTTTCAATTTCTCCCTTTATGTTTGTTAAATTTGCTTTACGTATTTAAGTGATCCTATTTGGGGTGCATGTTTATTTTCAATTATTATATCTTCTTGTCGGATTAATCCCTTTATCATTATGTAATGTTTTTCTTTGTCTCTTGTTACAGTGTTTGTTTTAAACTCTATTTTCCCTGATATAAGTTTTTTTCCCTCAGCTTTCTTTTTCTTTTTCTTTTTTTGGTTGTGCCACCCAGCTTGCAGGATCTCAGTGCTCCGACCAGGGATTGAACCTGGGCCACGGCAGTGAAAGCCCAGGATCCTAATCTCTAGGTCATTAGAGAACTCCTTCTCAGGTTTCTTTTTGTTTCTGTTTGCATAAAATACCTTTTTTCATCCCCTTTCAGTCTGTGTGTGTCTTTAGATCTGAAGTGAGTCTCTTGTAGGCAGCATATATATGGGTCTTGTTTTTGTATCCATTCAGCCACTGTATGTGATTGGAGGGTTTTGTCCATTTATATTTAAAGCAATTATTGATATGTATTTACTTATTGCCATTTTGTTAATTTTTGGAGTTTTTTTCATAATTCTTTTTTGTTCTTTTCTTCTTCTTTTGCTCTCTTTACTTGTGATTTGATGACTATCTTTAGTGTTATGTTTGGATACCTTTCCCTTTCTTGTGTGTGTATCTATTATAGGTTTTTGGTTTGTGGTTACAATGAGGTTCATAAATAACAACATGTGTGTATGTGTGTGTGTATATATATACACATATATATAAAATCATATATATATTATTATTTTAAGTTGATGATCTCTTTTTTTATAAATTTATTTATTTATTTATATTTTAATTTTTTTTGGCTGCGTTGGGTCTTCGGTGCTGCATGTGGGCTTTCTCTAGTTGTGGCGAGAGGAGCTACTCTTTGTTGCGGTGCATGGGTTTCTCATTGCAGTGGCTTCTCTTGTTGCGGAGCACGGACTCTCGGTGTGCGGGCTTCAGTAGTTGTGGCGTTCAGGCTCAGTAATTGTGGCACACATGCTCTAGAGTGCAAGCTCAGTAGTTGTGGCGCATGGGCTTAGTTGCTCCACAGCATGTGGGATCTTCCCAGACCAGGGCTCGAACCCGTGTCCCCTGAATTGGCAGGTGGATTCTTAACCACTGCACCACCAGGGAAGTCCAAGTTGATAATCTCTTAAGTTTAAATGTATGCTAACCACCCTATGTTATTACTCCCCCACCACGTTTAATGTTTTTGACATCATATTTTACATCTTTTTGTTTCGTGTACCCCTTAACTACTTATTGTGAATATAGGTGATTTTACTACCTTTGCCTTCTAACCTTCCTACTAGCTTTATAAGCAATTGATCTACTACCTTTACTGTATATTTTCCTTTACCAGTGATAATTTTTCCCTTCATAATTTTTATATTTCTAGTTGTGGCCTTTCTTTTCCATGTAGAGAAGTCTCTTTAACATTTCTTATAAAGCTGGTTTAGTGGTGCTGAACTCTTTTAGCTTTTGCTTGTCTGTAAGACTATCTCTCCTTCAAATCTGAATGATAACCTTGCTGGGTAAAATGTTCTTACCTGTAGGTTTTTTCCTTTTATCACTTTGAATACATCATGCCACTTCCTTCTGGCCTGCAGAGTTCCTGCTGAAAAGTCAGCTGAGAGTCTTATGGGAGTTCCCTTGTATGTAACTAGTTGCTTTTCTCCTGCTGCTTTTAGGATTCCCTCTTTATCTTTATTTTTTGCCATTTTAATATAATGTATCTGGGTATGGACATCTTTGGGTTCATCTTGTTTGGGACTCTCTGTAATTCTTGGACGTGAGGTCTGTTTCTTTCCTCAGGATAGGAAAGTTTTCAACTATTATTTCTTGAAATAAGTAATCTGCCTCTCTCTCTCTCTCTCTCTCTCTCTCTCTCTCTCTCTCTCATCTCCTTCTGGGACCCCTATAATGTGAGTGTTAGTATACTTGATGTTGTTTCAGAGGTCTCTTAAACTATCCTCATTTTTTAAAACTTCTTTTTTTTCTGTTCAGCTTGGGTGATTTCCACTACTCTATCTTCCAGATCACTGATCAGTTCCTCTGTACCATTTAATCTACTCTTCATTACTTCTAATGTATGTTTAATTTCAGTTATTGTATTCTTCAGCTCTGTTTGGTTCTTCTTTATATTTTCTAACTCTTTGTTGAAATATTCACTCTGTTCATCCATTCTTCTCCCAAGTTCAGTGAGCATCTTTATGATCATTACCTTGAACCCTTTATTGGGTAGATTGCTTATCTCCATGTCATTTAGTTCTTCTTCTCTGAGGTCGTATCTTTTTCCTTTGTTTGGAATATATTCCTCTGTCTCCTCATTGTGCCCAATTCTCTGTGTTTATTTCTATGTATTAGGTAATTTGGTTATGTTTCCCAGTCTTGGAGAATTGACCTTTTGTAGGAGGTGTTGTATGGGGCCCAGAAGCATGCTACCCTCTGGGGACCTGAGATATATGCTCTAGGGATGCCTCTTATGTGGGGTGCATGAGCCCTTCTGTTGTGGCAGGGCTTAATACTGTGGGTGTGCTAGTAGGTGGGGCTGGCCCCAGCCCAACTGGCTGTGAGGCCCTGCCTTGAGCAGTGGCTGCAGGCCTGCTGAAGGTGGGTGAGGGAGTAGGCCTCTCACCCAGTTGGCTGTGCCCAGGGGGTCGAGGGGCTGATGACAGCCTGCTGCAAGTCAGGGCCAGGTCCCTGAATGCTGGTCACACAGCCCTGTGGGGCTTGGGGTTGGTGCCAATGTGCTGAAGTTTTAAGTTTGGTGTTACATAAGGAGTATGAATTCCAGCTCCTAAAACAAATGTAAATAGGCTTATGATTAGGGATTATTAGAAGAGATCTTTTTTCCATTTCACTCAGAACCAAGGCCTAGACAACACTTTGAGGGTTGAGGCTTTTTTTCTAGTTCACCAACCAAGACTGTTACCTTTCAGAGGTACTGGCTTGATGAAAGAGTCTCTAATCCTACTTCCCAGCCCACATACATCCCAGAGTTTGCTCCTGTTGCCAGTACACAAGACCTAGCACAGTACACAAGCTCTAGGCCCCCAGGGATTGGCAAGTATCTTCTGGGTGAGTTCTAACTTCAGCATTTGCTTACCTCTGTATTTGGGTTTGCTCATCTTGGACCTCTATAGATTTCTCTTACTTTCCCTCTACTTTAACCCTATATTTAAAAAGATATTTAAAAAAATATTGTATCCAGCACTTCTGAGTAGTCTACATTGGCAGGGTTTCTCTGGCACCTTTGCTGGGAATGATCAAGTCTGGATGGCTGCCTGCTGACAAATTCAGCTCCAGGTTGACCTGAGCATGTCCAAACCTACCAGGTGACCAGAGCTGAAACAAAAGGCCTATTGCACAACAGATTTTCTTCTTAATAAGGCAGTTGTAGTTGATCATAGAATTTGTTCCTTTCTGTTACAGTTCATACAGACAATTTGGAAATGATCAGTTGCTCTCAACTGGGGGCAATTTTGCACCTTCCTTCCCCACAGGAGACATTTCGCAGTATCTGAAGACCTTTTTGGTTGTCACAATTGAGAAGGGGGTGCTACTGGCATCTAGTGGGTAGAGGCCAGGATGTTGCTAAACAACCTACAATTCACAGGATAGCTCCCCCGTAACAAAGATGATCTCCCCCCAAGTGTCAAAAGTTCCATGATTGAGAAACTTTGGATAGTAATCATAATGTCTTTTAAAAATCTTCCTACAGGAATCTTGAGTACAAGTGTGACTGTTAACTGTCTCTTCTAACTCCTTTGGCTTAGATATAAAAGTTGAAAATGTTTACTTGTCAAAAATAGATGAAGGAGGATGAACATTGCTACCATCGATGGAGCACCTTTTCTGCTTCAGGCATGGTGCTAACTGTGTTAATGAAGATGGTACCATTCATTTCATCATTTTCTCCAGAACTTTGGTGCTTTGGGTCAAAGGTTGACATAAAGCTTTCAGAGCAAATGATAGGTAGTCTGCAATTTTCAAGTAAATTATGAAATTCAAAGCAGAAACAATCTCAGTTGAGTTTCTAGGTATGAAAACATGTGGCATTTTGAAGTTAAATTTTATTAGGTCAGCATATCATAGTGTGATTGATGTGACCACATCAATAACTTTCCTCTGACTTTTGGAAAAGTTAGAGACACAGAAACAAGCCTGACTTAGCAGCATTGTGAGTCAGGCTGCAGGTAAGAAACGCTCCTAGAATCACTTCCCTGGCCTCCATGACTCTACCTGTATCAGCCTGTGTGGTCTTCCTTGCAGGGCCTCCCTTTCAGGGAAGGGGGAATTGAGTAATGACTTGAAAACTTGATCAGCAGCATCAAGCCCACTTGACTGGTTAGAAAGAAAAAAAAAGATAACAAATATTCTCACAAATATAGTGCCATTTGACTTGCAAAATCCCACAGGATTGTCCAGGGATCAGGGCAGTGGACAGGGATGGACCAAGCAGCTATAAATAAAAAATGGAATAAAGGTTTTATCTTGATTAGGAAGGACAGTGTAGGGTGCTGAGAATGATCCTGAGGCAGTGTCCAAATCCAATGGGAAAGAGTACAGTCATCAACTGATGATAATTGGTTTATGCCATATTTGCTATGTCCTCTCTAATGTCCTGCTTTCATTTGAGAAAGGCATGACCAATCAGGAAAAGTTATGGGTTGTCTCAATCATGCCAGTTATATGGGGTTAGGAGCAGGGTCATCCCACCCTTATTAGCATACACAGTAGATAGGGTACAAATCCAGCTGAGTGTAGGCTCATGTCATCAAATTCATCCAAGCTTCCCCATTGTCTTATAACAATTTCTGGCTCTCATCTTTCCTGGACCTAGAATTGGTGGGTTACAGGGGATGCACATTTACTATCTTGGTAGAGATTGCCAGATACCCTACAGCAGTATCACTCCATTTTTTTTGCTCCCATCAGCAGTAGATGATAGTGCCTGTTTCCTCACATCCTGCCAAATTTGGGTGTCATCATTCTTCTTAATATTTGCCAATCTGATAGTTGAAGATAGCTGCTGATTTTGATCCACTCTTGTTGGCTCACCTTTCAATCTTGTGTTCCCACATTTCTGCCCCTAAAATTACTGTAATTACTCCATAGTCTAACTTTTACCTAGCCCTTGGGCCCAGTGGTTGGGTCTCTACCACTAGAAACAGATCTTGGAGGTCAGGATTCTTAAATCTCAAAATTTTATTTCCTTTTCCGGGGCCTTCAGTATTTGAGGAGGGTACAGGATAGCCCCAAAAATGCTTGCTGAAATGAGTGGACTTAGGCCAATGTCCACGTGGAGGAAGAGTGGAATGTTGGCTCCTGCATGGTTGGGAATTGGGTGTGATCGGCAGATTTGGGATGCACATCTCCCAAAGACCCTTCACTTGGGAAGTGCTCTGCACCCCTTCAGAAAAGGGGGCAGCCTGAGTGGCCATATTTTCTTGGGAGACTCACCCTTGGTCATAACCGATTGGACCACAGGGAAGAACTGATCCAAGCTGAGCCAATTAGATTCTCGGGCATTCAAAATAAGAGACACAGAAACCAATCTATTGTGTTGTATTGTGGGCCACTGGAGTTGTAAGGTCATGGAGGGTTGAAGCTGTTTGGGGTAGAATGGTAACTCAAAACAATGAATTATTATTACAAAGCAGGAGATATTCAAAGCCTGAAGCAAAAGCTAAGAGAAGAAGAGACGAAGGAACTCAGGGAGGGAAGGACTGAGAGAGAGAGAGAGAGGGTGGAGAAAAAAGCCACCAGATCCTGTGAATCCTGGCTTCTGCAGGTGTGTTCCCTGAGGTTACCTTGTATCCTTACAATAAATTCTCCTTTTACTAACCCATCCTTGACCAAGGCTATGAAATTATTGCATAAGTCCAACTCTTTTTGCTCATTTTTGAGAGTTCCCAAACAACCTTCTGAGAAATGCCCTTGACATCACGATATAGGAACACACACCTGTCAGTCTATGTTTGCCCATTATAAATGTGTGATTACAAAGGGGTTATTGAGTAACCTCATGTGTCTGGAGCTATGCTGGGGGCCATGTACACACCAGAAAAGTAGAGGACATAATTCCTCACTCCAAGGAATTAAGGTGGGAGATAAAACTAATATATGAAAGAATTACACCCCCATTTATCCTAAGGGCTGGGCCAAGAATGTCATTCCTTGAGAAGACTGCTGAGATCAGATTGACATGTACCAGACACAGCTGGAAGGCACGAGGGGCAGCTGCTGGGTCAGGGGCAGCTCTAAAGAGGAGACGTCAGGTTGTAGTTGGAGGGACTATCCTTCATGCGTCCACCCACCACACAGCCATGTCCCGGCAACTTGGGGACCTCCCAGGAGGCTGACATGCCCTCTGGGGAACAGCCCTAAGGGCCAGTAGGTGTGCCCACAGTAGTGTTGCCCTACAAGCTGTCCTTTGAAAGGGGCGAATTGTTGTCCTTGTTTTGGGCTTTGCACAGAGGCAGGGGGAGTGGGAGAAGGCATTGAGCTTACCAGCCCAGGTGGGATGGAGGGGTCAGAGGACCTGGTCCACTCCAGACCCTGGACTCTCCAGGTGAAAAGCCTCCATCTCATTTTCTCTAAAAAGAAGGACACTTCGCTTCCTTCACAGGATAAGTTTTAAGACTTCAAGAAGCCAATGTGGGGAAATTACAATGCAACTTTTAAAATGCTATTTGAAAGAGAACTGTGACTATCCTGGTGATTATAACACTGAATGTTTTTTGTGTTTTTTTTTGACATTGAGCATTTCTTTTAAGGTAGCAGCCAATTGATTAGTTGTAAGTCCAGGCCTGCAGGCCCAGCCTGCCCCCTTTTCTGGACCCACTCCTGACTTGGGGTTTAGGGGCCCAATCATGGCTGATGTGAATGGACACATCGCACGCCACGTAGTTCTAGGTGCGTTACATGCATTATCTGTCTCCATCCTCCAGAAGTGAGCACTACAAGGATTCTACTGAGGTCGAGAAGGCCAAATGACCTTCCCAAGGTCACACAGCTCGGAAGTGGCAGAGTCAAGATTCAACCCAGGCAGGTTTATCCCGGAGCCCTTGCTCTTGACTCACTCTGTTGCCCTTGGAAACCTGCCTTCCCCAGGTGCTTTCCCCCTGATCCATGCCAGCACCGTGGGCCACCCCTTCCCCTGTGTGCTCCAAGCATCCAGATGGGAGAAATTCCTTTCCACTCTTTGAATAAACCCATTTCTCTCTTGCCTCGGGGTCTTCGCACCTGCTGCTCATTCCTCTCCATCCTTCTTTACTTGAACAATTTTACGTATTGTTAGGGTCTCAGCTTAGACCACATGCCCTCGGGGAAAGCACTTCCTGAATGCCCTGGGTCTGAATTAGTGCGGCAACTCTGGGCTCCTACAGAACTTCCCCTATTGTAGGGCTCATCGCTTTGGATTGGAATTGCCTTTTGATGTCTCTGTCTACCCAGCTGTTAGCATAAAGGGCTGCATTTGTTTCCCCCCACCCGCCAGGGTTAATCTTGCTCCCCGAGCATCCTGAGTGGTTAACACAGTGCCTGGAACATAGGCGCCCATACATACTTGATGGAGAAGGAATCAACTAATGACTGCTCGGCCCCGCTTCCCTCACATCTCCACCTTGGACCGTGTGCGCGCTCTCTGGGCTCCCGCGAGCCCTTCTCAGCATGTGCTCGCCTGGCAGTGGGGCCCCGTCTTGCATGGTGCTGACTGCTGGCCCAGAGCCCGCCCCCCAGACCCATTGTTTGTCTGCTGGACTGGATGCCCTTGCGGTGCCCCACGTCTGCCCCACCTGGAGAGCAGGTCTGGCTGGTCTAGGTCTCTCCTGGGACTCTCTTTCCACTGCTACCCCTGGGCCATATCCTGTTGAGTATCCATCTATGTCTCCATTCACAGAGATGGGCTTAACCCATATTTAGACAACATAAGTTTGACCATCATAAAAGACTTCAAAGCAGGCAAAGCTACCTTTCACCCATTCCCTGAGGACAGGAATGACAGTCAAAATACAGATAACAGGTATATCACGGACCCCAGTTGATCACAACCAAGGGACCAGAATCTGGTCTGGTCCTTGATATGTAAAGCAGTAACCCTTTCTTACGGAATCTGGGGAGTGTGGGCTTCAGGGGCCTAGGGACAGCAGGTGTGTACGAACTGATACAGAATGATTTCAATACCTAACAACTGATAATAGCACCTTGGTGTGTTCTAGCTGAGCGCGTTGTTTATGATACGGAATTGGAGTGATTGGGCTGAATGACTGGAAAGGCAACTTGTCTGCTGTTGCCTAAAATAGCATCATCAGTGCGTATCAGCAAATTATTCATGGTCAAGATGGGGAGACAGACAATCCGCCCCTGGTGACATTTCCCTGTGACCTGGGGATTGAGAAGCACACTGGAGTCTGTGGAAGGACAAAAGCTGGTACCAACTCAGTTCCTGCCCAGAACAAGAGTTGACAAGAGTCGAGTGAGTGAACGTGTGTGTGTGGTGTCTAGATATGCACTATATGTGTGTGATGTGTGTTTAGGTGTGGTCTGTATGTGTGTGTGGGGTGGGGGATAGTATAAGAATGGTGTGTGGTGTGTGTGTTTCTGTGTTGTGTGCCCTGGATGTGGTGTGGAAGTGTGGTTGTGTGTACATGCCTCTGCGTTCTGGACGAGACCAAGAAGGTGGTGGCTGGGAGAACAAAGAATGGAGGGGGCCCTCCCTTAGCCAAGCCCTTGAAATACATTGTACGCCATCATCCCAGGAGGCCGGGTGAACAGGAGACTGGCTGGGACCAACCAGCAACCGGCAGCACTCAGCAATGCTCTCTCCTGATTGGGAGGTTCTTCTCACCTCTGCAGGGTGGGAAGCAAACCTCATTCCAAAGACAATTTGACAAAAAAGGAAAGAAAGGATTTTCCAGCTTCCTTTGCAGCTTCTACACTGTTTTTTGTTGGTATGTTGTTTTTTTCGGTATAGCTCTTTGCCAAAAGAACTTGCCCTATTGAGCCTGTTGGGGAAAATTTACGGCCTGAGTCAGTCTCAGGCCACATCAAACAAAGCAAAGCCTTCAGCCCAGAGGAGATATCCGCCTTTCCTGGCAGTGACAGTAGCATAGGGATTATAAAGGATTTTGGTCAAGGGAGTGTCATAATGAACGAACTGTTCTAGGAGCCTGAGGCCCTGGATAGATTGGAGCAGGGGTAATAGACGCCTTGTCCAAGGTCACTGCACTGTTTCTTTCTGGCTGGGTGTCAGCATGGCTGGGGATGGATTTTTTTTTTTTTTTGCTTTGTTTTGTTTTGTTTTTTACTTTTTATTTTATATTGGAGTATAGCTGGTTAACAATGTTGTGTTAGTTTCAGGTGTACAGCAAAGTGATTTAGTTATACATATACATGTATCTATTCTTTTTCAGATTCTTTTGGGGATGGATTTATTGGTCAGTGTAGGTTATTGGAAGAACAAAATCTCACTCCAGGCATCCTGACCCCCAGCTAACAGGATCCTCCAATTCTGTGGCACCTTCAGAATCTGATGATTCACGTGGGGCTGTGACCAAAATGTCACCATCTCTCCAGTCCCCAGGTCTGAGGGATTGGACAAGCCCTGCTCCTCAGCAAGGGAGCATAATGGGACCCTGACATAAAAGTCACCAGTAATGACATTTTGAGTTTACTGAGCAGAACCTGAGAGCCACTTGTAAAATTACTTTAAGAACCTAACTGGGGGGACTTCCCTGGTGGTGCAGTGGATAAGACTCTGCGCTCCCAGTGCAGAGGGCCCGGGTTCAATCCCTGGTCAGGGAACTAGACCCTACATGCATGCTGCAACTAAGAGTTTGCATGCCACAACTAAGGAGCAACTAAGAAGCCTACCTGCCACAACTAACACCAGGCGCAACCAAATAAATAAATAATTTTTTTTTTTAAGAAAAGAACCTAATTGGATGGACCTCATTCTCCATTTTCAGAAACGCTTTCATAAATGATTAACTGATGATACGAAACGAAACTGTTTCCAGTTGGCTGCCGACCACATGTTCCCCCAACTGCCTCTCCAGCTGGAAGGTCATCAATGTTTCCATTAATGTTCAGGACACAGATCTCCTAAGTTTGCTCTTAGACCATTTGAGGAAATAGCCTGATTTTTAAAAAATATTTTTTATTGAGGTATAATTTACACACAGTGAAATGCTCAGATCTAACCTACAGAGTGTGATGAGTTTTGACAAATATTTACAAGGTGGAACCACTATTCCAATCAAGACATAAAACATTTCTATCACCTGGAAAGTTCCTTCTTGTTCTTTTCCAATCAATCCCAACTCTTCTTTCACCGTAGATTGGTTTTGTCTTTTCTCGAGTGTCTGTTATGGGCTGAATGTTTGTCTCCCTCCAAATTTCATATGTTGATGGTATTAGGAGGAGGCCTTTGGGAAATGATCAGTTCATGAGGGTGGAGCCCATATAAGTCCCCTTATAAAAGGAATCCTGGAGAGATCCCTCACCCCTTCCACTATGTGAGACACAGTGAGAAGATGGGAGCTCTATGAACCAGGAGGAAAGCCCTCACCAGACACCGAAACTGCTGGTGTCTTGACCTTGGACTTCCCAGCCTCCAAACTGTAAGAAATAAATTTCTGTTGTTTATAAGTCATGCAGTCTATGGCATTCTGTTATAGCAGCCCAGATAAACTAAGATTGTGTCATATAAGTGGAATCATGTAGTCTTCTGTGTCTGGTTTCCTTCACTCAACATGTCTGTGAGATTCATCTGTGTTGTTTTGTATATTGGTAATCCTTTTCTTTTTATTGCAGAAGAGTTTTCCATTGTATGTGTAGTCTACAATTTGTTTATCCGTTCATCTGCTGATGGACCGTTGGGTTTTTCCAGCATTTGGCTACTAAGAATAAAGCTGCTATAAACCTTTATGTAGATTTCTTTGTGTGGGCTGGATATAGGTTTCATTTGTCTAAGGTAAAAGTATCTAGGAGTATAACTCCTGGGCCATAAAATAGGTGGATATTTAACTTTACAAGAAACATGCGGCTTGTTTTTTAGATTACCTTTCTGAAAGGACGTTTATAAGTCAGCTTGCAAAGACCACACCAAAAAAATCTGCACAGGAAGAAGGTGGTAGCAGAGAGGTCACAGCCTTTATTGAAAATGGCTGTTTCAACCAACTCCTGAGTACATGCTAACTTTGGGCTGTACACCAGAAAATGCTATTTGCATTACTAATGGAAATGGACTAAGCAGAGTGGCAATACTGAAATACACAGAAGGTTATTTATGCCAAAAGTTTGACCAAACCTTTCGGAATGTTGCCTCAACCAATTACAATTTAGCAGGTTGATTTATTGAGAATGTAAACTATGGAAAGGTCACCCTTTGAAAAGCTAATCTGAGTTCTGAATTTTCACTTCCGTAGACTCCGTCTTACCCCGGGAAAGATAAACAGGCTTTTCTGTGATTAGAGGGCCTGGCTAACTGGGCCTTCACTGTCAGCCAGGTGTATCAGCAACCCTTATTCTATGAGAAAGCAGCACGAGAAAGGTTTTGTGTCTGGGGGACTGAACAGGAGAAACGGATCTTACCTTGGCTGGACCCCTGGGAACTGCAGTAATGGAAAATGGCAGCCTGGTCCCACATGGAAGAGTCCTGAATCTCATGGAGACCCTGCTTCTCTTGGCAAGACCTCTGAGGAAATGGTGACAGGGTGGCTGGTGAGGCCGGGAACTAGGAATTGTGGCCTAGAAAGCTTATATTGGAGGCTGGGCTAGCCTTGTTCTCCCACCTGGAAAATGGGGCCATCAGAAGTGGGGAGCTAGAGCAGGAGACTGCAGTTAAAGAAACAGCAACATCACTAGGCTCCTGGGAGGTCTTGGGGGACCAAAACCACGGATACTGCATTTCCTGGCAAAGTTGGTTGCTCTCTGTCATAGGATGAATCATTGTTTACCATTTTTCAGACCCTTCCTGAATTAGAATTTTACTCTCACCGTCTTTGACATGTGACTTTGCAGTGGTACGCATTAGTGTGAATGGACTATACCTCTGCCTTTGATGTTGGCATGGCCACGTGACCTGCTTGAATCAATGGAGTGTGGGCGAGAGGGGCTCAAGAAGACTCAGGAGGCATCATGTGTCTCTGCTCAACTTCCTGGGCTCCTGCCATTTGCCATGAAAGGAACATGCCCTAGTAGGGCTGGTCATAGGAAAATATGGAGGAAGGTAGACGAGAGCCAATGTGAAGCCTTCAACCTAACCCAGAAGATTTGTAGCCTCAAGCAGAGCTTTCCCAGCCCAACTACAGACCTGAGAGCAAGAAAGGTCCATGCACATTGTTGTATGCCATTGAGTTTTGTGTGACTTGTTATGCAGAATAATTATAGCATTTGCTGACTGATACATACACCAATACTGTTCTCCTCTTCTTTCATAATAATGCAAATCCCAGTTTTCATTGGCTCTTTGGAATAAGGCTAAATACCCCAGCCTTCCTTGCAGCTCTGTGTGGCCGTATAACTGAGTTCTGGTCAATGAGATGTTAGTAGAAGTGTTGTGTGGTAGCTTCTGAGACTCTTCATTCAAGGCCAACGGCATGCAATGTTCACCCCTTTCTGCATCCTGCTATCTGGAACAAGGATGTGATGGCTGGAGCTCCAGCTGACATTTCAGATCCTGAGGAAGAAGGCCGTATCCTAGAGAAGATGAACAGTGAGTTACCTGGAGTTACCTGGGCTATTCTATGAGACAGAAATAAACTGTGGTCTTTAAGCTTTTTTCTCTTTAAAATTCCCCTGCTGAGCTTACTCCTGACACAGTTCTCAAGACAGTTTTTACTAAATCTGATACGTACTTGTGATATTACTTAGAAGCAGACTATTGTGCAGCAACAACCAACTGTTACTACTAACCAACTGTTTGATAGAAAGCAAAATGGGTACAACGTTAAGCAGTCTAAAAATAAGTCTCTCGGGAGGGAGAATGGGGAGTGACTGATAATGGATGTGGGTCCCTTTAGGGGTGATAAAATTGTTCTAATATGAGATAGTGGTGATGGCTGCACAACTCTGAATACACGAAAAACAATGAAAGTGTATCCTTTCAAAGGGTGAACTTTACACTCTGTGAATGATAGCTCAATAACCTGTTAAAAAAAAATCGCTCACTTGTTCACTGCTTGCACCCTCGTGAGGCAGGTGCTATCATTTTCCCGTACGTCTCGGTACCTGAAACGAAGTCTCAGAGAGCTGAAGTGACTCTCTCAGTTTGTCTACCTCATAAATGTCAGAGACCAGACTGGAACTTAGGTCTCCTGACACCAGTGCCCATGCGGCTCCTACCCCAATCCCCCCGGTGTGGTTCCCACCTCCACCTTAGGGCTGCAGGGAAACCGGACTCAGGGGCGATTTAGACAACACTGAATTGTGAGTAAAGCTCATTTTCTGCTCTTCCTTCTAGCACTTTCTCCTCTGGCACCCTCTTCCCTCCAGCCACCCTCTCTTATGTCAACGGCCCTAGTGATTCAACATCCCTGCCCACTCTATTTTACAAGCATTCTTGTCAAGAAATGTAAGAAGATACTTGACTGATAGAAATCAACGTACGACGTAATTGCAAGTAATTTTTCCCACCTTGCCAGGTACCTCGACTCCCAAGTGCCCCTCCCCCACCACCAAGTGTCTGGGACAAACCACCGAGGGGCTGCCAGCTTCCATTGTTGTGGACGAAGCCTTTGCAAACCTCGGGACCCATTTCATTTAAAGCTGCCATCTTTTCCACATTTTTATTTGTTGGGGTGGTTTGCATTTTATGCAATTGGTTTAAAATCAGTTTTTTCTTTCCCCTTGCCTAGGAAGAGTGGCAGAGGTAAATGAGAAGTAAGTGAGAAGATGCCAAAGATGGATGGGGTGGAGCAAAGTGATTTACTGGGTCACGGTAGATTTGCCATGACAGAGCCTGGCAGGAGACAGGCTATAACCATCAGTTTTCCATTAATTCTTGGAACCAGACCCTCCCTGGCACAGTGGTTAGGAAGGCAAGGTTGATTTTATGCTCAAAAATGTTGGGACTGGAAATTCCCTGGTAGTCCAGTGGCTAGGACTCCGTGCTTTCACTACCAAAGGCCCAGGTTCAATCCCTGGTTTTGGAATTAAGTTCCCGCAAGCCGTGCGGTACAGCCAAAAAAAAAAAAAAAAAAAAAAATGTTGGGACTGGAAGGGACCTTAGAATTACCTAGTCCAGTTGTTGTCAAGCATTTTTAAAGCCATGGAATCCATGCTTTAAAGGAAATCTTCACGAAAGCCCAAATTCTAAAAATAGATCAAACAGGAGCTACTCTGGCTAAAGTGAGACTGGGGGCCCAGGGCAGTTTAAGAATCACTGAGTCCACATAGACATAGAAAACAGACTTATGGTTACCAAAGGGGAAAAAGGTGGGGGGGATAAATTAGGAGTTTGGGATCAGCAGATACAAACTACTATATATAAAATAGATAAGCAACAGGTCCTACCGTATAGCACAGGGAACTATATTCAATATCTTGTAATAAGCTATAATGAAAAAAAATATATATATATAACTGAATCACTTTGCTGTACACCAGAAACTGACATAACATTATAAATCAACTATATTTCAATTAAAAAAAAATAAATGAAAATGACCAACACACACACACACACACACACACACACATATGAAGTACACTAAGTCCAACCCCTGTGCTACAGGTGAGGAAACTGAGGCCTAAAAATGAGAATGACTTGTCCAAGGGCACACAACCATTTAGCGGCATAGCAAGCTCCCAGACCCAGACCTCTCAGGCTCCTTTAGCCTCATGCAGGTCAAAAAAGAGCTATTTCTAAAATTCTAGAAGACATTGGAGCACAAACAGTACATTGCTGAGACCCCTCTAACAGAGTGACACCGAGCAGGGAGAGATGTTCCCTCCCACACTGCCATAGGCACTGTGTCAGCTCTACTTTAACAGGACCGAGTAGAGTTATCAATGATGCTCAAGGGGAGGTGGGATGGCCCCAAGGATGTATATACAGTGGAAACAGCAGTGGTGTCTATGTGGTCAGGGTCCTAAAAGGAAGCAAATGGCATCTCACACTAAGGAGAGTTTGAAGAAGGACCATTTACAAAGATGTGAGCAGTGAAGGGAAACCTATAAGGGGTTGGAAAGCATCCCAGGGCTAACAGCAGCAGGAAGGCTTTACCTCTCCTAGACCTGAGGGCACAAGCAAGGAAGTGGCCGCCTGGTCAGAGCTGCAGCCTTTGTTAAGGGAATCAGCCAACTCACTGCAGGAGGGAGCAGGCAATGAACACCCTGCCCTCAGTGCCTTCCACTGGCTGAACCTAACCAGAGGCCAAGACAAAGTAGCCTTGGATGAGGCAATTCATAAAGGTCAGCTTTGCAGGGCACTGAGCATGGCAGGGAGGGTGGGGAGGGAGTCTGGAGGGGCAAGTAGAAGATATCCACCACAGTGTGGTCCGGTGGAAGCAGCAGTGTCCAGCAGACCTCAGAAACAGCTGACTCTGCGTGTTCATGAGAACACCCCCAGGTACTCCCAGAAATTCTCATGGGGCATAGGCACTTCGCAGGGGTGGATGTAGGGAAGAACTTGAGAAACAAGGTCATGAATGTGACCTCATTTGTACCTATGGGGCCTGGGGAAATTTGCATACTTCATTACTGAAGTCCAGCTCCTCTGACGTTGTCAATGGAGGAACATGCCCCAGTTGCAAGGGCAGGTGAGGTCTGCAAAGGTCCATTTTGCCCCTGGAGAGCTCCTCGTCTCCAGCACTTGCTACCATGGCAGCCTCAGGAGAGCGTGGCTTCCTCTTTGCCTTTCACATCTGCATTCCTGCAATGCAATTCTGAACCTAACTACTCAGGGTTAGTGCAGACTCCACAGGCTAAGGGCACAGTCGCCAATAAGACTGCCTTCGTGCAACATGCCGGCCACAAGTTCAGGGGTCCCTGAGCCACCCAGACTTCTGACCAACTGGCTACAAATTTGAGGGTTCCCACTACCCCTGCAGGTTGATAATTCACTAGAATGACTCTCAGAACTCAGGAAAGTGCTAGGCTTACAATTTCAATTTTATTATAAAGGATACAAATCAGGACCAGCCAAGTGAAGAGGCTCATAGGGAAACATCTGGGAGGGTTCTGAACCCAGAGCTTCCATGTCCTCTCCATGTGGAATCTAGAGCACATCACCCACCAGCACTTTTATGTGTTCACTAGTCAGGGAGTTCACCCGAGCCTCTGTGTCCAGAGTTTTTCTTGGGGTTTCATTACACAGGCTTGATTAATTGAATCACTAGAAGTGTGATTGAACTCAATCTTCAGCCCCCCACCCCTCCAGACCAATATCACCTGACTCAAAACCCCAACTTTGTAGTCACCTGGTTGGTCTTTCTGGCTTGGCCAACCCTCATCCTGAAACTCCAGGGCCCACCAGGAGTCACCTCATCAACACGAGCTCAGGTGTGGTCCCAGGGCCCGCTGTGAATAATAAAGACACTCCTAACATTCAGGAAATTCCAAGAGTTTAGAAGACCCATCCCAGGAATCCAGGACAAAGACTGAATAAAGTATTATACAACAATATCCCATAACATGGCTATCATAGGCTGAAATATTTAAGCTGAACCTGACTAAAGGCGAGCACTGAGATGGCTAGGATTTTCCTTGGGTCCCAACCTACAATGATTTTAGTGACTGCCTGCAGTGCTGGGTGTGGAGGGAGGGCAGATTCTGAGACCACATCCAGGATCAACTGGAAAGAGTGATATGATTAACCAGCCATGACAGACTTAGCATAGAAGAGGATTAGAAGGGGAGGGTGAGAGCATGCATGTTTGGTACTTACTAACCCTGTGCTAAGGGATAAAGTTTTTAAAAAAGGAATAACTACCATATGACCCAGCAATCCCACTACTGGTCATATACCCTGAGGAAACCATAATTTAAAAAGAGACATGTACCTCAATGTTCATTGCAGCTCTATTTACAATAGCCAGGACATGGAAGCAAACTAAGTGTCCATCGACAGACGGATGGATAAAGAAGATGTGGCACATATATACAATGGAATATTACTTAGCCATAAAAAGAAACGAAACTGAGTTATTTGTAGTGAGGTGGGTGGACCTAGAGTCTGTCATACAGGGTGAAGTAAGTTAGAAAGAGAAAAACAAATACCGTATGCTAACACATATATATGGAATCTAAAAAAAAAAATGGTACTGATGAACATAGTGGCAGGGCAGGAATAAAGATGCAGATGTAGAGAATGGACTTGAGGACACGGTGCGGGGAGGGGGAAGCTGGGGTGAAGTGAGAGTAGCACTGACATATATACACTACAAAATGTAGATAGCTAGTGGAAAGTAGCAGCATAGCACAGGGAGATCAGCTCAGTGTTTTGTGATGACCTAGAGGGGTGGGATAGGGAGGGTGGGAGGGAGGCTCAAGAGGGAGGAGATATGGGGATATATGTATGCATATGGCTGATTCACTTTGTTGTACAACAGAAACTAACACAGCATTGTGAAGCAATTATACTCCAATAAAGATGTATTTAAAAAAAAAAAAAAAAGGAGGGCTTCCCTGGTGGCGCAGTGGTTAAGAATCCACCTGCCAATGCAGGGGACACGGGTTCAAGCTCTGGTCTGGGAAGATCCCACATGCTGTGGAGCAACTAAGCCCGTGCGCCACAACTACTGAGCCTGCGCTCTAGAGCCAACTAGCCACAACTACTGAGTCCACGTGCCACAACTACTGAAGCCCACGCGCCTAGAGCCTGTGCTCCGCAATAAGAGAGGCCACCGCAATGAGAAGCCCATGCACTGCAACGAAGAGTCGCCCCCGCCCACCACAACTAGAGAAAACCGGCGCGCAGCAACGAAGACCCAACGCAGCCAAAAATAAATAAATTTTAAAAAAAATTTTAAAAAAGGAATAACCTCAGAGTAATAAAAATGATAATACTGTTTGCAAAGACTGCTCATTAGAACATGTAAGACCCATCCCACTTTAGTTCCCATCCTAATGCCATGTAGCAAGTACCATGTTTAACCCTCGCCAGCAAGGAGGTCATATCTTTTTATTTCACCTCCTTAAAATCTAGACTCATGAAAGGAAGACTGAGAAAGAGATGGGAGTGCCTCACCTGGCCTCTGAATTCTGATTTCCAAGCTAAGGAATCATTTCTACCCCAAATGACTGTCCTAGTGAATGGGGGTCCTTTTAGGGACTATCACATCAACCCACATCTGGGCCGATATGCACTAGTTGCCATACCAACTGTTAAGTTAATCGAAACGCTTCATACAGGTTGGTTAAAAAAAATTGCTGCTCCCTATTCCTGGAATGCACTTCTACCATTCTGACTTTCTACCCCATTCATGTGGGTAGAATGCACTTCTACCCACCCTCTGCTGGGACTAGGATGGCTACCTACAATAATTTTTAGAGCCCTGTGCAAAATAAAAAGGCAAGACGCCTTGTTTAAAAATTGTTGAGAATTTCAGGACAGTGTCAGCTGAGCATTAAACCAAGCACAAGACCCTCTGAACACATGGGGATCTATACACCTGCACAAGTCACACGGCCACGAAGCCAGCCCTGCCCAGGACCCCTCCACACCTCCTCACAATCTGAGGAAAGGGCTTATCCTGGCACAGATGGGGCCTCCAGGACCTCCTCCAGCTGCACGGCCAGCATCCTTCTGATGAACTGTAGTTGACAGAACACTCCTCCTGCTTACCCCCTCCCCACCAATGCAGGAGAAGCAGGGTGCATGAGCAAGAAATAAATCCGTTTTAAAGATACTAATGGAAGGTTGATTGTTACTGCAGCATGACTCAGTGCATCCGAACTAATACATACCGATACCCTACAAATTCTTACATATTTTGACAGTCACCCTGCCCATGTGGTTGTCTCCTTGATGCCCAAACAGGACAAGCAGAGTTGTTTTCTTGGAAGGAACATGACTTGACTCTGTTATCAGAAACCCGCAGAAGTATACAAGGCACAACTATATTACCCAACACTATTTTTAACATGTGAACTTTGCCAGTAAACTCATTTTGACTTATGTTTTCATTGGAAGGTTTTCTCCTTAAGAAAGTGCCAACTTCCTCTCACTGCTGGATCTGAGGTGAGGCAGCCCAAGAAGGAGGAAGGGAAGGAAAGCAGACAGGTTCAACTTTTATTGATTTGTGAGGATAATCTTCTTCACGGAGGGATATTGGGTGAGCAGAAGAAAAGAACAAAGCTGAGAAATGCTGGCCTCCTCTGGAAGCTCCCAGCCCCAGCCCCTCCAGCCCCACCCCCCACTCCTACTCCACCCCAGCGAGGTGGAGCACGGAGGTGGGTACAGGGAGTAGAGCATTTGGGATTTAAAACTAAACATAGCCACAGGATTTTTTTAGGCAGTGAAACTATTCTATATATGACACTATAATGGTGAATCCATATCATTATACATTTTGTCAAAGCCCATAGAATGTACAACACAAAGAGAGACCTCTAATATAAACCAAGGACTCTAATAACCAGGTATTATTGGTTCATCAATTGTACCTAATGCACTACACTAATGCAAGACGTTCATAACAAGGGAACCTTGGTGTGGGCGAGGGTGTGTGTGGGAGCTCTGTATTTTCCATAAACCTAAACCTAAAACTGCTAAAAAAAAAAAGAGTCTATTAATTTAAAAACTAATAATAAATGTATATTAGAGGAAATGCTCTCATTCTTGCTTCTCTCTGCCTGTTATTACTCTTTCTCAGGCAGACCTGTCCTAACCAACAGACTGGAAAGATAAAGAGGAGATTTTGTTGTGAGCTCAGGGGAAAGGCCAAAAGATGGCCTTGGACCCAAGGTCACCGTGTACAACTGCCCAAGGCACCTTGTGCCACTGCACAAGGGCACCACGTCAAAGAAGGAACGTTGTCCTTGTTGACATTAGAGCTTTGTGTACTTATTATGCAAAATCCAAGAGGTACATTTCCCTGTTTTGCTCAAGGCTAGTAGTAGTCCTAGGCCCTAAATCTTTCCAAGGTGAAGAGGTGGGCCATGGGGCCCAACCTTGCCTACCTACCTGGAGGCAGCTTTGGGGTTTGGGGAATAAAAACCTTTCTGCATTTACCTTTCTTCAGAACTTTGAGGTGTGGCAGGTCGTGGGGAGACCTGTGCATGGGAAGCCCAGAATCAGCCATAAATGCAAAATTGGAAGCCCTGTCCCCCAGGTCCAGAGAAGGAGAGATTTCCCAGGGCTGGTTCAGCCACAAGGTCAGGAGGAGCTGAGTAGTGCTGCTTCCTGAATGGCAGAACTAATGTCACATATGAGAGCATAAGTGGTTTCGGGATGCTGACATGGCTGGGGGTGTAAAAGGCTGAGTGCCCGCAGCTCTTGGCTCCTCCACCCAGGTTGCCGAGAACACCGAGTTTCATGCCTGCCCACTGGAGGTATGAAGGGGAGTTGCGTCCATCCATTCATCACCACCTTTTACACAGCTTATTTGCTGTTTCGAGAGCAAGTAGGCGCCCTGAACGCACACATGCCTGTCCTCTGGACTTGACTTAAGGTGTGGCCTCGGGCAGGACACGTGGAGTTGGCTGTGGCAGCTCAGTTGCATGGGCAACTCTCTCCATATAGGTAAACGTCTCTTAGCCCACTAGCATACTTACAGTGATGCTTTGTAGGGAAGAATTTTAGGAGGAGACAATAGCAGTAACATTTTGGAAGTGGGAACGCAAACCAAGGAGGAATAACGGGCCGAGCAGTCTTTTGAGCCCAATCCCAAGTCTGACTTGGAAAAAGATAGAGCAAATGTTTCACACCACAGATTCCTCAAACGGAGGAAGCGGGAGCCCCAGGGACTTCTGGATCCGGCAGGCAGATCATGTGTCATTAGGTGAGGGTTAGGAGAAGCGCTGTTTGAGGAGTAGTCAATGTATGTAAATATATGTTTATATATGCAAACAGATATGTAAATTACCTCATAATTTACCTGTAAATTACCTTACATACCTAGGATATGTAAATTACCTTGGACTTACCATCAGCAGTGTTCGCACTTGGTAAGCAATCTCTGAGTGTCTGCTATTACTACATTTCCTAGGTCCCTTGAGACCCTTTTTATTCCACTGGGCACCTACCCATCTCTCGCCGCAGCAGAAATCTGGAGTTTTACTCTCTGGAGAGGGTAACAGAGTGGGCCTCTGGGTTGAGGACCAAGGCACAGTGCAGTGTGGGGTGCAGAACAGAAGGATAGAGGACTCATGCTATTAATTTCTTTCACTCCACCCCCAGGCTGTGCTGTGTGGCTTGTGGGATCTTAGTTCCCCGACCAGTGATCAAACCTACGCCCTCCTGTGCCTCGGCAGCGAAAGTGCGGAGTCCTAACCACTGGACGGCCAGGGAGTTCCCTCATGCCATTAATTTCTAAATTCAGGGAGTCCCAGCTCTTCTTGCCACTCGGGGTCCAGACATGCTGGCAGCCTGACCCCACCTTCCAGGAAGGAGCCTGGAAGATTCCTCTCTGGGGAGTCTGTGCAGCTCTGGGCTGCATGGGAAACAGCCCACCCAGATCCCCTACAATATGTTCAAGCTCCATCTCTACATGCTTGACTGATGAGGAAGTGCCATCTGAGATGGGCCTTGGGAGGCTTTAAGAGGGAAGTTAAAGAAATTGGGGTGGAAGGAATAGTATAACAAGCGTGCAGATACAGGATAATTTGAGGCCTTTGAAAGAGGCAGTGAGAGGGTGCTGGGCTAGGGAGCAGGGCAGGGAGAAGGGAGAATTAGGAGATGAGTTTGGAAAGGGTGTCTGGGACCAACAGGTGTCTGACAAAGGCACCGGGGTGAGCAGGGCAACGGGGCTCCCCGGCAGTTCAAATGCCCCTTTCTGAGCCTTGCGCCCCAACCTGGGGCTGCATCAGCCAGTGGAAACAGTGCGTCTGGCTTTGGGTCTGTGCTGGCTGTTGCCCTGGGGACCAGATGGAAGAAAGCCGAGCTCAGGAGATGGAAGTTATTTCGGTAGATAATGAGGAGCCTGATGAGAGTTTGGAAACAGGAAAGTGACATACAGAATTGAGTTAGACTTGAGAGAAGAATTAATTTATGAGCCAGATGCTGAGAAAGGCGATGCGGGACTACACCAAGGTGAACTGGAAAACTCTGATGAATCAGTGTCCATATTTATAGGATAAAGAAGAGATCAGGGACTCGAAAACGGAAATCACTCAAAAAGGAATTGAGCCCTTTGGATAGGAAACAAGAACTCTGATGGAATGCAGGAGGAAGGATTGAGCAAGAGAGAAAGAAAGCAGCTGCCAGCCTATCCCATGAAAACAAACACCTTGAACTTGACAGGCGACTTCAAACGTTACTAAACTCTTTGGCAGTTTTCTCCCCCTTAACCAGCCTAACACAGGAATGCAAGGAGAGAATTATTTCCCTTTCCCACTGCTGTGGTGTTTTCAACTTTCCAACTGAAAACAGCCTCATGGAAGCATCAACTTGTTCCAAGCAGCTGACAAACGGAGGAAGTTTGGGAAGTTGGGTTTCCCAGCGGGTGTCTTGTCCTTGGAAATTCTTTTCCCCTCAGCCTTCTGCACAAGAACTTCCCTGATGATGCAGATAACAAGGTCCGTCCTTTCATGAGGAGAGAGATGGCAATGCCAGCAAAGTCTCCCGTGAAGGAAGCAGGACCCTCCGACTCAGAAGTCCCTCTTCTCCACCTGCCTGCAAACTTGAAATTTATTCCCTACTCTTTTCTCTGAATAAAGACATGGGAGGTCTTGGTTACAAATGCAAATAATTGTCCGGAAACGGAAATGAAAAGTTCATTACTAACCATTCACACCTTGGTTCATGTAGCAGGGCCCGAAGGAAGGAAGGGGTTCCAGAATAAATCTTAGTAATATATACTGATCAGGCTTTAGAGTAAATTGAAGACGTTCACACTTATCAACTTGATCCTCAAAGTCACACTGAGGACCTTATAGGATTATTATCTCCCTCTGACAGCTGAGGGAGTCAAGACCCAGAGAAGCTAAGTGACTTGCCCAAGAATACACAAGTAGTTGGTGTTGGGAGAATTAGGACTTGAGCTCCCGATGTCCAGTTTGGTGCCCTTTTCCCACGTGTGGAGGTGGTAGGAGCTGTGACAGTCTGGGTTATGTGTGGTGGAAGGGTCCAGAGGACCTTGGGCACACCAGCACCTGCTAGGGTTGAAGCCACAGTTAGGGTCCTCTAAATTTCACCCATTGCCAAGGCCTCTTCCTTCAGCTCTGAGTGAGACACAGTAAAGAGAAGAGAATAG